>NW_022196897.1:147204380-147263214 GCF_008632895.1 Mastomys coucha
AAGGATGTTGAACATTTCTTTAGGTGCTTCTCAGCCATTTGGTGTTCATCAATTGAGAATTCTTTGTAACGTCACTTTTGATCCTACCGTTCTAAAGGATCTTCATACATGCTGCCAGCGGTCAGTTAAATGGAAGGAGGTCCTCTATATCCAAGCTTTCATCTGTCTTCGCTCCAAACCCTCTCTTTGCTCTTCTGATCCCCCAACTCAGCTCCTAGCTGTGAAATCTCAACCAGACGAAACTTCTACTACTCTCGATCCAGCTAATGAACTTCCCCCTTACTGACCTGCCTAATCTCCTACTTCCCCAGCCTCCTCAGCCTCCTCTTCTTGCTAGACTTCCCCAGAGCATCCTCACTCAACTTCTCCAGATTCCTCTCCTCCTATGCCAACTACAGGCTGCTCAAGTTGCCCTACATTGGCACCTACTTTCAGCCACCTCCCCACTTGCTCTAAAATCTGTAGTCAATCTCCCTACCTCCTCGCCTATCCAGCCTAACCCAGCGTTGGTCCTTCCTTTAAGGGAAATTGCTGGGGTAGATGGTCTAATTAGAGTACATGTCCCCTTCTTGCTAAATGAACTTTTTCAAATAGAACAAAGACTGGGATTTTATATCTCCAACCCTTTTGCCTTTATTAATGAATTTTAGTATATCACTTGATCTTATAGCTTGACTTTCCATGATATACATATGATTCTCAGTAATAATTTACTCCCTGATGAACACAGGTGAGTTTGGGAACAGGCTAGGATACATGCAGATGAGATCCATCAGACAGACTCAGCATATCCAATTGAGTCTGAGACAGTACCTGACCAGGATCCTAAATGAAATTATAATTCCCCACATGATATTCTAGCCAGATACTGATTTGCACCATGCCTCCTGGCTGGTCTCTGTAGGGCTACCCTAAAACCAGTAAATTTTGAAGAACTCCAAGAGGTCATCCAGGATAAACAAGAAAACCTGTCTCGATTTTTAGAGTGCCTTACAAAGGCCCTATTACAATATACTAATTTAGACCCTGAAAAATCCAGAAGGTAAGCAATTCCTGATGACCTACTTCTTTTCCCAAAGCTACCCCAACATTAAGGCCTAACTTAGATGCTTAGAGAAGAGGCCTCTAACTCTACAGGCAAAAGTCTTGGTGCCCATCAAGACGGACATTGAGCTGTTGATTGCCCTCATGCTGCTCAGGATGGAGGGATATCACTCAAGCTGATCTGTGGGGCAGTGGGCAGATCAGAGAGATGAAAAGGCCCACAGACAAAAATACCATATGTTGGCAAAGGCTGTGCAACCAGCCCCAGCCACTTCCCAGGCTTGCTGGCCTTCTAAAGCTCAGGAGCCATGAGGTTCCTGCTACAAATGTGGTCAACCAGGTCACTGGATGAAGGCTTGCTCTGATCCCCACGAAGGCTTGCTCTGATTCCCACAAGCCATCAAGGCTATACCCAAAGTACCATCAAGAGGGACATTGAGCTGTTGATTGCCCTCATGCTGCTCAGGATGGAGGGATATCACTCAAGCTGATCTGTGGGGCAGTGGGCAGTTCTGACAGCTGGAGTCCAGTAGAGTACCCACCTGAGAACCCTGGAGACCCATGGAACAAAGTAAATTTGTTCACAAGGGACGGTAGGAGTTCAGTGATAGCTCCTGAGACCGATGGCTCAGATTTCAGACCAAACTCCTCACAGCTGCCCCTGCAAGAGATGTGTGCTCTATCAGGCAGACAATGCCTCAAGCTCCCAGCATTCTAGCTGGACCTTACACCCACTCATCTGACCACAAGCACGCTCCATTACAATAAAAGGGGTGGTTTGCCCCCTCCTTACTCTCTTATTTCCTCTCTTACTCTTATTCTTTTGCTCCCTCACCCTCTTACTCTTCTCCTCTTACTCTCCCTCTCTTGTTCTCTTCTCCTCTTACTCTCACTCTCTTGCTCTCTTTCTCCTCTCTGCTCTTTGTTCTCTTTTCTCGCTTTCTTCCTCTTCTTTCTCTCTCTCTCTTCTTCCTCTCCTTTCCTTCCCTTTACTTATCCAGCATATTCTATCCTTCCTACAATAAAATAATTCATTTATACATTGCCTCCTTTTTAATTAAGGTGCCGTGCAGCAAACAGGTCAGCCCCAAGGAAGAGGTAGAGACCTGGGCCTCAGCGGCAGGCCTACTGCCGAGAGAGAGAGAGAGAGAGAGAGAGAGAGAGAGAGAGAGAGAGAGAGAGAGAGAGAGAGAGAGAGAGAGAGAGAGAGAGAGAGAGAGAGAGAGAGAAAGAGAGAGAAAGAGAGAGAAAGAGAGAGAAAGAGAGAGAGAGCCTCCCCCAGGCCCCCAGCTTTTGGAACAACACTGATCTTCCAGGTTTGGCTGTGGATGTCTGAAAGGCCCCAAGCTCCCTTGACCCGGTTACTTCCATTACCATCAGGGAGCCCCAGGTAGTCATCATGGTATCTGGGATGCCCATCACTTTCCTCTTGGACACTGGGACTACTTACTTAGTCCTAACAGATTTTAGGGACCCACCTTTCCTTCTTGTTTCCCTATTGTCAGGGTAAGGGGGACAGCCTTATCAACCTCACCAGACCCCACCACTTAGTTGCATTTTTAGGGGTGTTCCTCTCACCCATTTCTTTTTGGTAGTGCCAATGTATTCTGTCCCCTTATTGGGGAACGGATCTTCCAGCTAAGTTGGAGCCTCTATTCTTTTGCTCCTTGAATTCGCCTAAGCCCAAATTTGCCAGCAGCCCCTCTCCTCCTCCTCCTAGCAAGCCAGTCTACTAACTCTAACATGTTGTTTCCTTTGCCAGCCTCTCAGATAGACCCTCAAGCATGGGACATCCAGAACCCCTCTTTTGCTAAACATTATTCTCCTGTTGTCATCCAATTACAGGGTTCTACCAGGTATATGACCCAAGCTCAATACCCTCTTTCTCTCCAGAGCCTCAGGGGACTTAGGCCTGTCATATCTGACCTCCTAAGGGAAAACCTCCTCCATCTGACCTCTTCTTCCTTTAACACCCCTATACTAGCAGTTAAGAAACCTAATGGAACCTATCACCTAGCTCAAGGTCTCAGGCATATTAATGTTGCAGTGATTCCTCTCCATCCTGTTGTGGCTAATCCTTAGATACTTCTTTCTCATTAACCCCATGGGGAATTCTCATTTCTCAGTCCTAGATCTCAAAGATGCATTCTTCTCTATCCCTCTAGATCCCCAGTTGCAGGACATCTTTGCCTTTACCTGGACTAACCCTTTTTTCTACCCAACTCACCTGGACTGTTCTACCTCAGGGATTCCAGGACAGCCCACACCTATTTGGCTAGGCCCTGGCTTCTGTCTTACTTTCTGTCTCTCCTTGAATCTAAGATTGTCCATTACATAGATGATATTCTTCTCTGCACCCCTCTTTAGAGACTAGCCAAGCTGGTCAGGAGTTTGAACACTGGGGTTCTTTTTTTCCTGAAATAGGACTAATCCATGGAAAGGAGGCTCTACCAATCCCAGTTGTAGATGCAATACCTGCTCAACATAACAAGAGGGCAGTTCAAATCGTGCCACTCCTGGTTGCTGCGGGAATAACTATAGATGTTGGTACAGGAATGGAAAGGCTGACTACCTCCCTAACCTTACACAATCAGTTCCGTTCCCAGCTTGACAATGGTCTTTAGAAGGTGACCCAAACTATGCTCTCCCTCTGAAGACAGATTGATTCCCTGGCAGCCATGGTGCTTCAGAACTGATGGGGACTAGATGTTCTTAAAGTAGAAGAAGGTAGTCTTTGCCTTTTCCTACAAGAAGAATGCTACTTCTATATCAAGGAGTCTGTAGTAGTTGAGAAACAAAATCCATCAGCTACAATCAGACATCCAAAAACACAGGGAACAGTGTGAAGCCTCTCATTCCTGGGTTTTTGAAAATCATATTTGGAAGTGGATACTGCCTTTCCTAGCCCCACTTCTCATTTTTTTTGGCTTTACTATTTCCTCCCTACCTCATTAACTTTGTCTTCACAGTCCTCCAATGACAAATTAAAAAAAAATTCTAACCAAACAATTAATCAGTTCTTGTTACAGGATTACTAACCACTGTCCACAGAGGATTCTGATGCGACAGCTATCAAGTGAGCCCTGATAGTGAGGGTCAGCTACAACCCAAAATTGTTGATGCCACTGAACAGCAGGAATCAATTTAAGAGATCAGACATCCCTATTCCCATCTCACCATTGGTGTGATGATTAAAAAAACAGAGAGGAATGTTAGCATCAGGTGCATCCCTGGACAGCTAACAGCCTCTTTACAGCCACCTCTAGGACCCAGGGATAAGACATGATGGTCTGTTGCCGTGGCACTTGCTACATGTCCCTTAGCAAAGTCATGCCCAGATAAAAGACTCACCCCCCCTAATGCTGTTCTTCTTCCTCTTCCTCTCCTCCTCCTCCTCCTCCTCCTTCTCCTCCTTCTCTTCTTACCAACCTCCTTCACAGAGGCTTCCTCTGCCAGTAAAACCTCTTATTTGAGACTTGCAGCTTTGTGTGATTCGTTTGTGACTGCACCACATAGTCTAACACGTTCATTTCTCAAAACCTCAATCCACTGCAGTATTGTGCACTGCTATCCTGAAGTGACTCTCTCTGATGTTCTGTGTTCCTCATGGAACCCTCGATGTGACTGTCTTCTCTGCTTATTCCTTCTTAGCACTTTGAGCTTGGCCATGAGGACTCCCTTCCTTGGTTTCTGTTTCTGAGTCAGTGATCTATTTTCTTAGCTTTTGTTGAAAAATACCTGTCTACAAAGTACATGGCTCAGCTTTCTACCTTACCGACCCCTTACGGCCCTTCTGGTACCTTCTGGTCACTTTGATCCCAGGAATCAAACCCAGAGCCTTGTAATACTTCTATATGCAAGCTCTGTACCACAGAGCTACATCCCCCATCCTTTGTTCTTCATCTTTTGAACCCCTATGTGCCCCAATTTCTTTTAATTGTTTCTTCCTTTTCTCTTGAAACAGTGTATTGTTATAGAAATCTTCTACATTCTAGAAGAGTCATTTATTTTCTTAGGATATCCTGGTCTAATCAAATATTTTCTTCTGTGAAATCACTTAAATCAAGCGCTAGAGGTATGTGTGTGCTTCAGAGTTTCCCTCCCAGATCTACATAGAATACCTAACAACATCTATAAAAATAAGACTTAGACTTCCTATGGGTCAGACACTAGGGTGTTCCATGTTAAACTGATAGGAGAGACAGACACACCTCATTTATTCCTATATGTGGGCTCTCTGGTCTTATATCCAGACCACTGAGCCATTGACTGATACCCAGTATCTTTTGGAAATGTTAGTTTATTTTAAATCTGTGTGTCTAAAATTTCAGTTTTTAAATATGAAGTGATATGAGAGAGAGAGAGAGGGACAGAGAGAGAGAGAGAGAGAGAGAGAGAGAGAGAGAGAGAGAGAGAGAGATCTTAGAAGTTAGTCCTGAATAGCTATCTCTAACATTTTAGCTTTTTAAATCATTTGCATTACAGTTGATTCTACTTGTAAGAATCTATTCTATAGAAATTCTCCTCCAAGAGCACAAAGATGTTTGCATACAAACATTTAATTGTAGGAACTCAGATGTCCCTCAAGAGTGGACTAGTAAAACAGGTTATAGTAGTAGTCAATGCCTGCATTGCTCTAAACAATCTACCGTGAATTCCTGGTCTACTAGGAGATAAATTGTATGATTTAAGTTTGAACTGTCCCCACAGGCTCATGTTTAGGGTACTTAGCCGCTGGTTTACAGTGCTATTTTGAAGGCTGTGGAGCCTTTAAGAGGCAGGGCAAGGCTGGTAGGAGTAGGTCACTGGAAGGGGGCCATTGAAACTAATGTGCACTTCTAGTTTCAGCTTGTATCCTGTGAGTCCTGGTTTGTGCTACGTTCTGCCATCTGTTGTCATCACCATGTAGCTGCTCTGCCACACCTTCCCCACCTTCATGGACTGAAATCCCTCTGGAACCACAAGCCCAAGCAGACCTTTCTTCTTTGTGGTTGTCATTGTTAGGTATTTTATCACAGAAGTAAATAACACATAAGTCAAGGACTTTTTGAAGACAACCTTACTGACAAAAACAAGCAACTGACTTATGCGGCTATCCGCTGATGCCAACAGGATGAATAGAGACAAAGTTGACTTGCTTTCTCATGCAAATTTGTTTCTTATATTCTCAGAGGAATGAATGATTCCTAGAACAATGCATGCTCATGGGCTATTTGAGCAACACTGCTAAAGCTTAAGCGATTTCTACATGTGTAGGTAAACAAAGATGCTTAAAATACTTAGTTCACTTTAAGATTCTATAGCCGAATACCAGAGAATGGATAATTTTTAAAGATGGGAAGGCTAATTGTCTCAGAATTCTGGAAGTTGGGAAATTCCAGAACAGGATGCTTCTGGCATCTGCTCAGCATCTGGGATCTTACTGTGTCATAGTATGGATGGTAGAGGCCCACACAGGGGAGACAGTAAGCAATGGATCTCAGCCCTGTCTGCTGTGTGTGTATGTGTTAAATACATGTGTGCATATGTAAGCTCGTGTGCCTCTGTCTTATTTCTTTGAAGCAGGAACTCTCACTGGTTTTTTGTGTTGCTTTGTTTGTGTTTTTTTTGTTTGTTTGTGTTGTTTTGTTCTTGTTTTGTTTTGTTTGTTTTGGTTTTTTGTTGTTTTTTGTTTTGTTCTGTTTTCTTTTTTGGCTAGGCTGGTTGGCCAGGAAGCTCCAGCAATATTTTCATCTCTGTTCTCCCTGACCAGGTGCTGGGATCTCAGTCATATACAGTCATGCTCAGCATTTTTTTTTTTCTTTTTTGAGACAGGGTTTCTCTATATAGCTCTGGCTGTCCTGGAACTCACTCTGTAGACCAGGCTGGCCTTGAACTCAGAAATTCACCTGCCTCTGCCTCCCAAGTGCTGGGATTAAAGGTGTGTGCCACCACTGCCCAGCTTCATGCTCAGTTTTTTAACATGGATGCTCAGTATCTGAACTCTGGTCTCTGCCTATACAGCAAATGCCCTTACCCACTAATTCATTTCTCTTGCCCTGAACTCTTTTTATAAATCCTCTAGGGATGTTCTGAAGGACCTACCTTCATGATTTTATCTAATCCTCGTTACCTCCCCAAAGACCTTACTTCCAAATCCCACTAACATATGAATTTAGGGATTTGATTTCCAATACCTAAGCTTTCAAGCCAACACATCCAGACCATAGCAGGCATATTGTTAAAAGGGGGGAAATTCTACAGAACAGGATAGTATTTTCAAAAATAAGACTTTAGCCCCAAAGGGGACATATAAGCATGCAGACATGCTGGTTGGTTCCTAAAACACTTTTTTTGGAAGGAGTCCTAAGAAATGAATAGCTGATGTGCCTGGGGAATCCATCTGGGAGTCTGGTGAGAGACCTCTTTGTTGTATATGCTGGTTGCTGCTTGCTAGTGCTTAGGGGCCTTCCTGGTGCAGTGGAGTGGCTGGAGACTCTTTGCACTGGTCTCTGTCCTTCTTGCAGCAGTTGTTAATTAGTTTGAATGTCACTCCTTCTACAGTATTACACCTTACTTACCATTTAATGTTGCTCAAACAACCCCTTTCCCAAGAAACCAACTATATACACGTGTCCCTTCCACATTTAAAAACAAACTCATTACGGAGCAAATATTGCTGTTTTTAGGACTTTTATTTGCATAACAACCCTCTTTTATTTTTTTCTCCCTTCTTCATTTTCTCCTGAACATTCCTTATACTCTGTTCTCCCAGCTGGGCCTGTGCACAAGGCAGCTCTCTATCAATGCTTTGGCTCTCTTCTCTGGCTGATACATTTACAGGGAGTCATTTTGGTTCACAGCCTGGTGATGAGGAAGGCTCAGGGGCCAGCATGATGATTATGGTTCTAATTTGCAATTATACAGTGACTTTTTTTTCACGCTGATCATGAAATCCTGACTTCCCTCCGGCTTGGGTTGGAGAGTCAGACGCCTCTGATTTGATTGGAGTAGTATAGGGTGTGATTACAGTGAGAATTTGGCTTATTAAATTGATT
Organism: Mastomys coucha; assembly: GCF_008632895.1. Taxonomy (NCBI): domain Eukaryota; kingdom Metazoa; phylum Chordata; class Mammalia; order Rodentia; family Muridae; genus Mastomys; species Mastomys coucha. The sequence continues at coordinate 147,212,462 of NW_022196897.1, forward strand.
TGGGAAGAACTACGTATCGGGCAACAAATGTAAATTACTTTCCTCTATTTCCCAATCTCCTACACAATTGCATACTTATTGTTTGTAGCTGATCCTGGGCAGAAAATTCTGAATGTCTTTGAAATAGGGACTGTTTGAGACGTTGCATTTGATTCTTTAAATTCTTGACACATATAGACAGGTGGAGGTATCGTGGAGTTGAGACACTAGCCGTAGCGTGGGGTTGAGACACTAGCCGTAGGGTGGGGTTGAGACACTAGCCGTCGGGTGGGGTTGAGACACTAGCCGTCGGGTGGGGTTGAGACACTAGCCGTAGCGTGGGGTTGAGACACTAGCCGTAGGGTGGGGTTGAGACACTAGCCGTAGCGTGGGGTTGAGACACTAGCCGTAGCGTGGGGTTGAGACACTAGCCGTAGGGTGGGGTTGAGACACTAGCCGTCGGGTGGGGTTGAGACACTAGCCGTTGCGTGGGTTTGAGACACTAGCCGTAGGGTGGGGTTGAGACACTAGCCGTAGCGTGGGGTTGAGACACTAGCCGTAGCGTGGGGTTGTTTTGGTTCAGATGTTCCAGGCCTACATTCTGTGGCTCCTGGTTTTGTTTTTGCAGTCGTAGAGTGAACTTAGAGGTGTGAACTTGTCAGGTAAGCACTGGGCTACTGAGCTGTTACCACCCCCCCCCCCAACCAGGGTTCTTGATGAAGATTTAAACAATTTTTATTTAAAGAAATATTTCGTAATCTTATGTCTGTGTGTGGAGAAGTGGAGGGTCCGAGGAGATGACTCGTTCAGTAAGCTGCTTGCTCTGTAAGTGAGGACATCTGGGTTTGCTTCCCCAGCCCCGTGGAAAAAGTCAGGCCTAGTGGCACACACTTGTAAACCATATATTGGGGAGGTTGAAATAAGGGCATCCTCAGGGCTTGCTGGGTTAGCCTAATTGGTAAGCTCCAGGGTCAGGGATCTGTCTCAAAACTAAGATAGAGAGCAATTAAGAAAAACACCCAGTGTTGCCCTCTAACCTAAACACATAGACACACACACACAGACAAACACACAGACACACACACACAAACAAACACACAGACACACACACACAGAGTTTGAGAATACACTTAGGGTCTAGAACCATCACTTCCCCTGTACCCAGACACTTAACAACTTAAAAAGCAAAATCTCAAAGATGTCTCAAAGATTCCTTCTACATACCCCATTCAATGCTGAGCTTCCAACTCTCCATCCCAGCTCCCACTCAGTCTGGTTTTCTTTCTTCCAGGGTTCCGATCTCCACGAACAGCAACATCATCCATTCAGTTCTAGGATCCAGAAACCTGGGTAGTATTCTTAAAATTTGCTTCTGTTTCTCCTCCTAGTAGCCAGTCTGGCACTTGGTCCTGCTCTTTTGACCATCTGAATAGCAACAAAATCCATTAATTTTCCCCTTCTCTTCCTTTAGCCCAAGCCACTACTGTACCATAGCCACCCAACAAAACCAGATCCTTGCCTGGCAGCTGTTAGAGAACCCAGACTCCTCCGTCTCCACCCCAGGTAACCAGGCCCTAAGCACAGAGGGCTATAAACTGGACAAGATCCCAGTCAGCCTGTTGACAGCCTATTAACATGTAATCTGATTCATATATAAACCAAGCCCACTGCTCTACTCTCATAGCCTAAGTAATTTATGCCTTGTTTCCCAACCTTGACAATGTAGTATATGTTACATGTTAACTAATCCTGCTTCCTTGAAGACTTCCCTCCAGATCTTTAAAGTAGATACCTTGCTTAGAATTGCAGGGCTGACATCCATTGGACTGAGCACTCCAATAGAGGAGCTAGAGAAAGGACACAAGGAGCTGAAGGGATTACAGCCCCATAGGACGAACAACAATATGAACTATCTAGTACCCCCAGAGCTCCCAGGGACTAAACCACCAACCAAAGAGTATACATGGTGGGACTTATGACTCCAGCTGCATATGTAGCAGAGGATGGCCTAGTCGGTTATCAATGGGAGGAGAGTCCCTTAGTCCTGTGAAGGTTCGATGCCCCAGTGTAGGGGAATGCCAGGACCAGGAAGCAGGAGAGGGTAGGTTGGTGAGCAGGGGGAAGGAGGAGGGAACAGGTTTTTTTTTTTTTTTTGTTGTTGTTGTTTGTTTTTTGTTTTTTTTCTGGAGGGGAAACTGGGAAAGGGGATATTATTTGAAATGTAAATAAAGAAAATATCTAATAATAATAAAAAGAATTGCAGGGCTGAAACTCTCAGGTATGCCTCCCTCCCCTTACTGCTGCTGTTGATTGTATTGATAAGGCTGTTGTCTCAGGACTATTTGCTCTCTTCCCCTCCCTCTCCTTCTATCTCCTTCTCTTTCTCTCTATCTCTCCCTTTTCCTCTCCTACTCTCTTTCACATAACAGCAACACAGGATCCCTTCTTCAAGGTATCTTATAAATGTTCAGTTGACTTAACCATTGCCGATATACAGAATCATTCAATGGAGTCTCATGTTCTTTCCGAATGCTCGAAATCTCCACCCAGGCTCCCGGCCTCTATCTACAGTGACTCTGTATACTGCTATCCTCCTACTGCCTTCACTACTGGCTTCCTACTCCCCTTCAGTATCTTAAATGCCGAACAGCCACTCTTACCACCTGGAGATGTATGCACGTAGGTAGGCATGTGCACCCACTTGTTCTCTCGGGGTGTGATCTTCCTTCACAGCTGTGCACATTAGTCCTTTCTCCTGGGAGCCCCGCCTTTCGTACATCCCCAGAGCACCCAGTTATTTTACTCTTAGCACTTATGACATCTTATATGCCTGCCATAGTTCAAGGCTTTATTAAGATATACAAACTCTGAAGGACACGAACTTTGTGCTCCTCCTTTGGCTAGTGCCTGCACAGGGCACAGGTAGCACTGAAGTCAGCCTTCAGTAAATATTTGGGGCCATATAGATGGTCTTTGAGAGTCTTAGTAAGAATTCCAAAGGGTACGCAAGCACACATAGCTGTTAAAGAAATCATTAAAAAATAAAAATAAAGAAGAATTTATTCTGTATTCTCTTAGAGACTTGCTAAGTTTGATAAAGAAAAAAAAATGATCTATTTTATCCACTCAGTCTGACTTCAAAAGTCCACAAGAAAAATTTTATTTCAAAGCACTTCCTCCTTTTAAACATTATAAAAAGGAAGAGCAGCCAACATTTCTTCCATTTTCCTATTACTTCTAGAACCATATAAGCTCTGAGGGTGGCCATGGCAGCAAATGAAGTGAGAGGCTATTGATATGCAAATGAGGTCATTAAGATTGGAGGCCACTCCCCAGAACCCAGGCTCAGTTCTTTCCAAGTCAAAGCCAATTTGCATTAAAAAAATTGAATCTCCCAACTTGAAATTATTCTCCAAAGCTACAATGCATAGAAATTAAACTATTAAGAAGTTGAGTTTTCAATAGATATATACTGCTGTTTGGAGGAGGACAGAGCTGGCTCTCTTCCAACAATTAGGCTCTGTTTTGTTTGTGAAAGGATTCTGGGGTTAAGGATGAACACTTTTGATCTTGGGCTCACCTCTGTAGTTTTCCCGGACTATGGAAACATGCAGTCAAAGTGAGTACTCTCAGAGAATTTGCTACTATGTTCAAGTTATAGTTATGGGAAACAAGATCCAAAAGAAACCCTTGTGTGGGTCTACCCACTCTCTTGGATCGTCGGTCGACAATGGCAGTGAGAGCAGAGACAAATAGCGGGTCTCCTCCAGGGTTCTTATCTCCATGAATAGCAACACCATCCATTGAGTTCATATTCTCCTTCTCTTCCATTAGCCCAAGCCAGGACTATACCATAGCCACTGTAGCAGGTGGTTCGGAAGCTCTGTGAGTACGTATGGTGAATGACCACACTGGGACGAGCTATCAGGAGGCAGATCAACTTTATTTAGCAGGATTCAAGGCTTATAAAAATTTGGGGTGGGGGGCGGGAACTGAAGGTAGGAACATCCAGGATGGGTAAAGATCATTGGCTGAGAGAGCTTAGGCACCTAAGTACTTCATTAGCATAGGGAAGCATTTTAGGAATCTCAGGTGCTGGCTGAACAGGTTCTTAATTAGAGAAAGGAAATTGATCCTGTAATCTAATTGAGGCTACACGACGTTCCTCAGGTAGAAGCTGGGTGGGGGCTTAGAATTCCCCAGATAAGGTCAGAGAAGGAGAAGCCCTGCTAACGGAGGGAGTCTCTCATATCTCGGCAGAGTTTGCCCACACCCTTGGGTACATTTAAGATTTGGATTGCTTTTATGTCCCAATGATTGGACTGTTATTTCAGCACGGTTTGTGTAAATGTACATGTGTACTCATGCATGTGAAGGCCAGCGGTTGATGCTGGGAATCATCCTTGATTGTTCTGCCTTTTCCACTGAGGAAGGACTGACCAGTCAAACCCAGAGCTTGTCAATAAGGCTAGCCTTGCTAGAGAACTTGTTCTAAGGATCTCTGTCTCTGCCTATCCAGCCTGGAATTATAGGGATGTTGCTATGCCCACCTAGCATTCACATAGGTTTCGAAGATCTGAATTCTGGTTACAGGGCAAGTACTTTAACCACTGAGCCATCTCTCCAGTCCAGTCCAACACTGTCAAGTCCTCCATATCCAGGCTTGGAGAGATTGCTCAGCAGTCAAGAACACTCATGTGTTTGGTTTCCAGCACCCGAATGGTAGCTTACAACTATCTTTAACTCCAGTTCTAAGGGATCTGATCTTTTCTTCTAACCTCTGAGGCTATCAGGCATGTACATTGTCCACATGTAAAATTACAGTCAAAACACTCATCATACACGTGAAATAAAAACAATTAATTTTTTTAAATTAATTTTTTTTTTCTTGGGAAAAAATCCCTCCAACTCTTGCTCTTCTTATTTGGATATGGGGTATTGCCTTCCTCCTTCCCAAGTGCTTGATTATTGTAAGACTTGTGTGCTGGCTAGTTTTAAATCAACTTGACACAAGCTGGAGTCGTTTGGGAAGAGAGGACCTCATTTGAGAAAATGCCCCCACCAGATTGGCCTGTAGGCTACCTGTGGGGTATTTTCTTGATTGATGACTGAGGTATGGGAGGGCCCAGCTCACTGTAGTCAGTGCTACTCCACCTTGGTGGTCCTAGGTGATATAAAGAAACAGGCTGAGCAAGCCAGGAGAAGCAAGTCAGTAAGCAGCTTTATGGCCTGTGCATTCGCGCCTGTCTTGAGTTCCTGCCCTCGTTTCTGGATGATCGACTAGAAGCTATAAGGTGGAAGTAACCCTTTCTTTCCCTGGTCGCTTTTGGTCTTGGTGTTTTATCATAATAGAGACCAACGACTCCAGCTGGTGGCTCTATTTGGGAGCTGCTGGAAACCTTATGAAGTGGGACCTAAATAGAAGAGTCACGGAGGGAGAGGGGTTCCCTGGGAATATCCTACTCCTGGCTCTTTCCTGTAGTGATCTCTGCTTCCATTCCTCACCACTTCCTCACCCTGTCATGAAGTCCTGCTCAAGAACACAGGGCAAAGACTGTAGATTTAACTCTCTGAAACAGTGACCTCAAATACTTCCTCTCTACATTTTTTTTTTAATATATATATTAGCCATCCTGTTATGGCAACACTAAAACTGGCCAGTGCAGCCGTGATTGCTTTTAATATGGAAACCTGACCAACCAGCACTCCTTCACGTCCAGACTTTGGTTTCTAAATTTCACAGAAGCTTTGAAATACATCTCTAATCTCACGGGAGAGAGGCAAAGGAAATACCTTCCAGGAAAGTAGGGTGTTTTTCATCTATCTTGCTGCCTAAATTTAGTTTCACATAAAAATCTCCAAAATGCTGTCAAATCACTCCGATGGCTGAATGCCAGGGTCAGAATTGATGACTTGTGAGAAGAGAGCAGAGGTTCTGTGATGATCTTGGGGAAATGGGATGTGGCTGCTGAGGCCCGGAGTTTGGCTGCTTGTAACCCCAGCCCTGGTTGCCAGCCCCACCTCCATTGGCTGACAGATGATAACCCTGTGGGTCCTGCACCTGCTTTGGACCTAGAGCCACGAAGCCTTTGGATTAAATTGTCCTCTGATTCAGTTGATTCTTTTCTTTATTGCAGGCTATTATGGTTAATCTTCATTGTCAACTTGGCTGTATTTTGGGATGGCGGAGGAGATTCACCTCTGGGAGTGTCTGTAAGGATATTCGACAGAGGTTTAACTAGGGAGGGAAAACCTAGCTTAAGTGTGAGCTGTGTAGTCAAATGGGGAACAGGAACAGGAGAGCCAGGTGAACAGCCACATTCATCTCTCTCCACTTCTTGATGTGGACAAAATGAGACCAGCCACCACAGGCTCCCACAAGCATGATGGATTATATCTCTTCAATCTGTGAGCCAGAAGAACCTGCTTCCATCCTAAAGTTGCCTTGGTTAGGAATCTTGTTAGAGCAACAAGAAAAGTAATGTCCCAGCTGCTGTGGGAGGTGTACAGTCATTAAGATCATAGGTACCACTGCTCATTGACTGCTCATTGGTCTTTGATGAATGACCCTCAGTGACCTCATTGGGGGGAGGGGGTGGTTCACTGCGTACTGGTTACCAGTTTGAGTTCAGGAAGGCAGAATACCTATATATACAAGTTATAAAAAAGTGGGTTGGTTATCTAAATGTATAGAGAGTGTCATTGCCAGGAGAGCCCCTAAAATTCAGGAAAGCTGCTGAAGCAAGGTAGAGTGAACCTTTACTGCATGTGCTTCAGTTAATTTGAAACTGTGGAAACCCCAACATTACCTCACTCTGGGTTTTATACTCCAGGGCAACAGTATTTTGCTAGGCATTGAAATATATCGAGTTTGTTGGGAGGAGTTGGACACAGCTTCAGTTGTCTGGGCTAGTTCTTCTGCCATCTCAGTGTGCTTCATTCTAGCACTTTCCACAGTCAATCTTATTTTGTTTTCTTTTGATGCTGAATTGAACCCTGGGCCTCATACATACTAGATAAGCATGCTACCATTCCCAGACTCACAATTCTTGAGAATTGCAAGTGAGAGGGGATAGAAATAATAGATCCAAGACTATGCAGCCTGTATATGCTGGAATCCTGAAGAAGTAGGTTCCAACAGATGTGCTGGCAAGTAAGTGCAAGCAGGCAGAGAAAAAGAGTGAATCTTCCTTCTTCCATTGTCCTTATGTAGCCCTCCAGCAGAAGGTATGGCCCAGATGAAAGACGTGTGCCTCTATGTCTGGACCTAAGTTCTTTACTTAGAACTTGCTGTCCCAGGCTGGCCTTGAACTCAGAGATCTGCTTGCCTCTGTTTCCTGGGATTAAAGTACCACCTTGCCAGCGCCTGAGCTTTTCATGGCCACTATGCCTCAAGATCTGGACCTAAGCCTGTGACTATCAGCTGCAAGATCCGGATCACAGGTGTGCCCTTCATTTCTGGATTGTAGTTCATTCCAGATAGTCAAGTTGACACCTGGCGATAGTCATCACACAAGCTTTGGCTCTTTCATCTTCAGAATCTTTAGGATAGCACTTTCAGCCCTATCATTGCTTCCTTTGGTACATGCCTCCTCTTCTGACTCTTCCCACATCTCTCTTCTCAGAGCTTTGTAGTGATCACAGTTGGCCCACGGAGAATCCAAAGCAATCTGATTTTGTGATCCTTCCCTTAATCTCCAAAGTCGCTCTTGCCCTGTAAGTTATTATTTGTGGGTTCAAGAGGTTAGAAGGTGGACATATTTGAGAAAGTCTGTTGCCTTTGACACATTCCCTGCTTGCTCATGCCAGGCTGCAGGCGGCCATGCTGGGGAGGAAGTGCTCTGTATCAACCTCAGGGGGTTGAACACACAGCAGTGGTAATGGAAGTTACATTCCACTACGAACTCTGGAGTCAGGGTTACCGTTGAGGGACAAATGTTTGGGAGCTTTCTCCCATGGCCAGAGTTAGGACTCCATCTCCTAGAATAATATTGCCACATTCCTAGCACCTCAGGCTGAGCTTCATAACCTAGCTGACTTGTTTCATGAATGTGTCCGGGTGATACTGTTGCTCCCAGAGAAGACCAAAATGAGGAACTTGGCCTCTATAATTTTCTATTTTTTATTCTCCTTGGAGCCAAGGGTATGGGGGACAGGCCTTCTAAGAAAGTCAGAGTCAGGAGCTTTGGGAATGGCATGTCAGCCCAAAGAAATAGTTAATATTAATCTATTATGGATTAACATAATCCATAGCAATAATATTCAATAATTGTTAATTAAAGTTTAATTCAACACATATGAAATTAAGTGTTATAAATATTTTAATGTAATATTTATTACAATTTAATAATTTATCTGTACTTAATGCTATATGCTTTTATTATTTTATCAACTAACACATGTAACTTTAAAATAGTATGAGAAGACATGGTATAAAATGTGAGCTCCCCTTTCACCTCAGTCTCTTAGTTTCCCTTTCTCAGAAATGCTGTTTTTTTTTTTGTTTTTTTTTTTAATATTTTGCTGGAATTGTTCTTCAGCCTTATTATTTATTTAATTACTTATCTGTTTATTTATCAGCATCAGGGATGGACTGAACCACTGCCGAGCTGCATCCAGCCCTTGCTCTTTTGAGATAGTCTCTCTGTGTAGCTCGGGCATGTGCTGGCCACCTAATCCTCTGGTCTTATGGTTCTGTTTCTTGAGAGTAGGTATGGCTATGTCGTTCAGGCTGGTCTTGAACTCCTGGATGTGAATGATCCTCCACTCCAGCCTCTTGAGAGCTGGAATATAGACATGCACTACCTCTCTCAGCTTCTGTCCTCTATTCCTAATCCTATCAGACTTTCAGGACTAGACGGTGATGCTAGCAGCTGTACGGCTTCCTTTTTTGAAGGCAGCCATTCACTCTTCAGAGAAGCATTCAGATAACACTGTGGCTACAAATTAGCACATTATTTTAGGCCATTTCTGGGCCATCATTTTACCCTCCCTTTAGCTATTTACTGCATGCAAATTTTCCACACGATGCAAATTCCAATCACTTTATGCAAATCGTCTACTGTAAGTTCTGAAACCCCAGCACCTGCACCAGGCAGAATCAGATGATTCAGGTCTTAGAGTATTAAAGTGCAAACATTTAACTCAAGAAATCTCTTGGGGAAGAGTTGAGCATTGGCTAAGGGACAGGAGCTTCCGCAAATAGCCCGCTTCCCTCACTGGGTGCTCTGAGCCCTGCTGCTTCCCCAGCCGGTCTTCTCTAGCTCCCTGCAAGCCCCTTCCAGGTGGTAATGACTATTTGGAGTAAATATTTTGATGTGAGTGGAATGATTAAGTCTCTGCTGGCTCTGCACGGAACTAGGAGGCAATTAGGTTTCCCAGTCAGTGCAGGTGAGCATGTCATTGTGCCTGTCTAGGCGCAGCTAGGTGCTTTGAAAAGCCTATTTTTCTAAGGTAGACTTCCGGGAAGAGGAAGCAAAGGGGTGGATACCCCCCTTTCCCCTGAGGTGGAATCACCTCAGCAGCCGGTTCAGACTTGTCTTACCTTCTTAGCTATTGTAGCTTGACCAACGGGGCCTGGCAAGAACCTTGACAGCTGATTTAAAGGTGTAGAACAAGGTTGAGGTCAGTCTAGGCAAAAGGCAGGAGGCTCTGCCAAAGACTGCATGGAGTTGGGCACACCTGTCTCTAGATAGGAGTATTCCAGTGTCAGGTCCTTCCTGCTGGGGCACAGCTTGGGATGAGACTAAGTGATAACTTAATAGTTGGTTTTCTTTTCATCTTTTTCTCCTTCCTTTTTTCATTACATTAATTTACTCAGTTACGTTTGTGTGTGTGAGCATGTGTGTGTGTGTGTGTGTGTGTGTATGTATGTGTGTCTGTGCATGTAGGGGTCAGAGAATAACTTGAGGGAGTCTGTTCTCCTTCTACCATGAGAGTCTTAGAGAGTAAACTTAGGGTCTCAGGTCTGACAGCAAATACCATCCTATCTTCATATTTTCTTTCTTTGAGGCAGGGTCTCATGTAGCCCAGGTTGGCCTCAAATTCTATATATAGCTGCTATTTGATATTGAGCTTCTTATCTTCCTGCCATCACCTCCCAAATGCCAGGATTATAGGTGTGTGACACTATCTTGGATTTTCCAGTGCTAAGGATCAAACCCTGGGCTTCCGGTATGTTAGACTCTGCCAACTGAGCTGTGCCCCAAGCCTCAATACTGAGTTTTATGAACAGCCTAAACTGTCATACAATAAACTTCATATGTTACTTTGCACAGTATAGTGATTTGGACATATATGCACTCTTGAAACTATCATATGCCAGATTGCCAGGGCTGCTCTAACACGATACGCTGGTTTAAACAGTAGAAAGTATCTTTTCTTACAGTTCTAGAGCTTGTAGTCAGTACTGGATTCTTGTGAGGCTTGCAGACAGCCCTTCCTCCCCCGCCAGACTTTGTCATCACACCATGTTCCCTGTATGCATGTCTGAGTTCTAATCATCCCTCATAAAGACATGGCCATACTCAATTCAATCTCACCCTAGTGACCCCCACATTACCTTGGTTTCCTCTCACCTACCACATCTCCAAAGTCAGGCTAGAGTGCTGGAGGGTAGGACTTCAACATACTTCAGCCCACAACACTGTCAAATCTGAAAGTTTCCTAGTGACCCTTTCTAATTTTGCCTCCCCTTGCCATTTCCCGGCAGCCGCTGATTTGTTTTCTGTCATAGCAGACTAGACTAGTTCGTGCTTTCTTAGAATTGTGTATAAATGAAATTGCATATCATGTATTCTTTTCTTGTCTAGATGTTTTTTCTACTTAGCATTATTATTTTTAGATTCTTCTATGCTATCAGTATCAATATTTTCCCTTCTCTTTCTCACAAAGACTTACTGATTACTTTGGCTGGCCTTTAACTTATGACGTTTCTGCCTCAGTCTCCTGAGAACCAGGACTCAAAGTCCGTGGCTTCACATTTGGCTCTTTGGAAGCCCCCCTCCCCCATCTCTATCTCTCTATCTCTCTCTGAGCGGTGTTCCATTGTATGGGTAGTCCACACACACAGTTACCATTTACCTGCAGCAGCATCTGTGTTGTTTCTAGCTTTGGGCTCTACTGAACAGATTGGTTGTGAAGCTGCCACATGGGCACTGGGAATTGAACCCAGGTCTTCTGTAAGAGCAAGTGCTCTTAACTGCTGAGCTACCTCTCCGGTCCCCATGCCTTTCAAGTTGGAAGATACATCCATCACACACATTTTCTCTGAATTCCCACTAGGAAAGGAGTCAATTTGACTTTTAGGTGGCGAGTAAGGGAACCAAAGCACGATGTAGCTGCCATGCCATGTAGAAAGGAGCAGGGTCTACGCGCTTCCTGAACATCTCCTGGCTGGGACTCCAAGTGGTCTCAGTAGATGTCTACTTCTTTCGGTGAATGACTAAATACACGAGGAGGAGTAAAAGTCTTGCCTATGGTCATCCAGAAGGTTTGGAAGTCAGTCATCCCTCTCCATGCACAGAATTTGTATTAAGTTCTTAGAAAAGAAACATCAGTTTTGCCACTTCCTTCTAGAATGGGCACCACAGTGCCTGCAGTTGCCTCTGGTGTGAGATCAGAGGTGAGTGGGGGCCTGCCAGGCAAGGAAGTGCTGAGGGTTCACCAATGGGTTGGCCCTGGTAAGCAGGGTTCACCAAAACGGAGGGAGCAGTAGACGGTTTCTGACTGGTGCATTCTGGCCAGAGCATGGTGAGGGTGCTTCATGACTTCAAGCCCCAGGACAAGGTGGATGACCCAGCCTGAGTTTGTGCCTGTAATTCTGACTCTGAGCTCAGGTCTCTCTGGCCTCTGTCTCTTCACTCTTTTTGATTGAAGGCTTTCTGTGTCCCCCAAGTAGGTAAAAACAGGTTATGGGATGTGCATGTGTGCTTGTGTTTTTGTAGGTGTGGCATACTATGAATGGTAACTTGCTGTGGAGGTATTTAACCTTTCCTACCACATCTTAGGTGTCAGCGTCTGTGGCCATAATAAGCCTGGACTATGGAAAATGCATCTTTGTACTTTTACTGTACTTTGTACTGTAAAGAGAACAGTAGTACCAAAAGCAAAGAACACTGTGCCCATCTTCTTTCTGTGTGCTAACCTCAGATCCCATCGTAGAGCATTGTATCAGGGTGGCTGTGGACACATGGCAGGAAAGAATTCATAAATTCTTTCGTCAAACCTCTCACCTGTTCACTTCCACCCCTGTGGGAAGCAACACGGTCTCATTCAATGGACTGAGATTCTGGCTGGAAATGAAGCATCTTGTCTAAGATGGTTAGACCACATAGAGCATTCCAAAGCTTCTCCGAGGCTTCCTGCCTCTAAGCTGTATGACTGGACAGTGAAGTCCTAGGGGACCACTTGCTTACATCTGTCTCAGCTTCAACATTCCTGGTCCCAAGTCGGGGACCCTGTGTACCAAAATCCTGCTTCCCAGGCCATTTCGCTGCCCCTCCTCTGCAGGCAGAAAAGCTGGGGTTCCTCCTGCTATCCCCTGGGATATACAGAGGCCCAGAACCTCTTTAAGGTTCCTGCATGGTAGATAAGAGCTTCACTATAGGAGATCTGCCTGCTAGAGGAAGGGTCCTTAGCCCTGGGTGGTTGGGTGGGGGGAGCTGGAGGGGAGGGCCGTCTTTCTCCCCGCCCCCCCATGATTTGGGGGGAGTGGGAATCTGAGTGGGAGACATTAACAAGAACCAGCAGAGGATGATGGGTTTGGAGCCTAAAGTACCAGAGAGCTCTAATCCAGAACTTTGCTGTGCTGCCATGGGGCTGGGTGTTAAACTCAGGGCCTTAGACAGTGCCAGGTAAGAGATCAACTACTGAGTGCATTCTCAGCCTCTCTGGGTTCTACTTCTGTGTGGCCCTGCAGAAGTCTTTTTAACCTCTCTGAGCTTAAGTGCTCCTTATTGATAAGAGGGATGCTACAGCTTCCATTTAGAGTTGTGAAGATGAGCTCAAATAACAGATAAAAACCTCCAGAACATGGCTGCACATAGTAGGGACTTAACCTAGTTTTTTTTTTTTTGGAGGGAGTTTGGGCACAGATGACATAGGTTATAATTTTAGAACAGTTTTTATTAAGTAGTAAACAGGACACAAAGGACATAATCACAGAGAACCTGAAATGGGGACATTTTTGATTTAATTCTTAAATGTTGGGAAAATTAAGCTTCTGATAGAGCTTTTCAATCAAGCATATTGTGCTGCTCCAAAACCCGCAGCAGGGGGAGAAAGTCGCCTGCTGCTCCTCCTTCTCGCAGCACACATCTGCCTCAGCTGGATTGTTCCTGGGACATTGTGGAGTTCTCAGCTGGGGCTCACCAGGTCCTCAGTTCCCCCACAATTCCTTTCTTCTTGCTGCCTTTGGGGTGTAGCTTCTGAGATCCTTATTACAGACCCAGTACTCATTGTTCAACTGAAGGTCTTTACAGGGAGGGTTAAAAAACAAAACAAAAAAAAATCAGAACCAAAAAAACATGGGCTCACAGAAAGAAGGGAAAAAAGTTTTAGAAATGGTGGGGGAGAGGGGGGAGGCTTTTACACCACCCAGAATGAGCATGGTCTCATGTCTTCTGGAGAAGGGACAATGGCTCAGGGTTTGTCAAGAGCTGGGATGGTCTTTTGGAGTAGGAAGGGCAGCTTTGAGACTAGCTGACTCTATAGGCAACCCAGGTCTCAGGCCTGGATCTCCCTCTCTCTCTCCCTGTCCTTGTCCCTGTCCTTCTCCCTCTCCCTCTCCCTGTCCCTCTCCCTGTCCCTGTCCCTCTCCCTCTCTCTCCCTCTCTCCCTCCATCTTCCTTTCTCTCTCCCTCTCCCTCCCTCCCTCCTCCTCCTCCTCTTCCTCCTCCTACTTCTCTCTCTCTCCCTCTCCCTCCATTTTCCTTTCTCTCCCTCTCCTCTCTCTCCCTCCCTCCCTCCTCCTCCTCCTCTTCCCTCTCTCTCTCTCTTTCTGTCTCTCTCCAGTGCAGTTCTTTGTTCCATCTTCTTTTTGATCCCTCCATCCTCTACACTCTCATTTTGCCTTCCCATCTTCTATCACAAGCTTCTAGGTTGTCATTCTCAGCCCATGCAGCCTTTCTTCAGCATAAGGCTCTTAGCCACAGAGCTGGATACACAAGCTCTTGTTTCCTCCCCAAGTCACAGGATGTTGGGGTCAGGTCTTCCCTACTTAGGGGAGCCAGCTACTCTTGATGTCCAGATGCTAGCAGTTCAATTCACACACATTCCTCATACTTTTTCCTCTTGGCTTAAGTGAAGGAAGCTGAGCCTTGGAGGTAAAGGTTGCCATGGTCATCAACTACTGGAGAGAGAGCCAGAACACCAGAGTCCAAAGCGAAGTTTTGTAAGTGTAGTTTTGTAAGTGAGAACATTACTATTTCTTTTTATTTTGGTGTGTATATGTTGTAGTGTGTGAGTGTATACATACTCATGTACATTTGTGTGTGTGTGTGTGTGTGTGTGTGTGTGTGTGTTGGTGCATGTTGGTGGCACATGCAGGCTAGAGGCCCACCTTGCTTTTTGAGACAGGGCCTCTCATTGATCTGGATCTTGTGAACTAGATTAGTCTAGTGAGCTCCATAAGTCTGCCTGTCTCCACCTCCCTAGAATTGAGATTATAAGTATGAACTACAGTATCCAGCATCCTTGTGGGTTTGGGGATTCAACTCAGGTCCTCACACTTGCATAGCAAGCACCTTTACCCACTGAGCCATCTCCCCATATCAAAACATTTCTGTGTATAATTGGAACATATATCTTCTCCCTTTTCATGAGTTTTAAGCCAACTTTAGTTGTTTTTTCTGATACATGTAGGTGAAAATATTCTAAGTGATTTAATGTAAAGGGGAGTGATCCTGTTTACATTGGTTGAATATACTCCCAGGGCACATTGAGATCGAAGGCATGATTCACAGGGAAGGAGTTGTCCTCTTGGCTCAGGATTCACTGGACTAGATGCTAGGGAACTATAAGATGATGCTTGGAAATTCTAAGGTTCTTGATCTCCCTCACTCGACTGCCACTGGGCTCAGTCTTTCCATAAGGGAAACACATGTTAGCCAAGAATAGTTTATTTTCATATATAGCTGTCTGTCCTGTCATATGCCACCTGTCCTGACACCTGTCATATGTCACCTGTCTTGTCATATGTCACCTGTTCTGACACCTGTCATATGTCACCTGTCCTGTCATATGTCGCCTGTTCTGACATCTGTCATATGTCACCTGTTCTGTCACCCAGGCATCATCTTTCCTTGGCCGTCTACACTAGCTATCCCAGACCACTCTGAGAGGGGTTTAGCAGCTCACTGAAGACCAAGGAAGGGCCAGAGGACAGTTTGCCTTTGTAGTCTTGTCACATACAAGAGCAGGGAACACAGCACAGCACAGTCCCCTCCCCGCTTCATTCCCAGAATAATGTGTCTGTGAATGAATTAGAAGCAGATTTCACATGTTTTTTTTTTTTTTTTTTTTTTTTTTTTTTAAGGAAAAGTCAAAGGCACAGCATTCTCTCTGCTTACTCAGGCCTGCCAGCAGTTACAGCCTCCAACCCCAGGAGAGAAGGGAAACGTACTGATGCTTGTGGGCCATACAGGTGGCAGACCTCCTCTACTTTCCTCTGTGAACAGGCCATTATTACTATTACCCTTAACTTAGAGATGAAGAAAATGAGCCTTAGAAAATATACTGGGTATCTATTTTTGTAACTACTTAGCCTAAGACTTAGTGGATTAAAACAATGAGTGTTTAGTTGCTGTTGTTTCCAATGGCCAGGGATCTCTGGTGGTATAGCTGGCTGGTTCTGGGTAGCTCTGTAGTGTCTCTTGAGGCTGCACTTAAGATGTTGGCTTGGGTTGTAGTCATCTAGATGTAGGCTTACCTATAGCTGGGTCATTGATTTCAAGACGGTGCTGCGTACCCATAGCTGTTGGCTTGAAGCGTCAGTTCTTTGTGATGCAGAACTCAGAGTAGGGCTCTGTCATTAATGAGTTTAGCTTCCATCAGTGCTAATGACCCACTGGAAACCATGGAGAAACCCTGTGCCTTCTTATGAACCATCATTTCTGTTCTACCTTATTGGTCAGCTTTGTTCACTCTAATTATGATTGCATTTAAATTTTTATTTCCTATTTAAATTTAATCCCCCCTGGTTTTCCTAAGATTCTATTCTATAGAACATGCATACACACACAGACACTCGCATACATACATACATATGTGTACAACAGCATAATTTTAAAAAGAAAAAGAAATTCTTTTAAAATACGGAAAATTGGAGACAAATCTTGATTAAATACATTGTACATCATAATACCAGAATGCTACCTAGCTCCCAAATAAATCGGTGGGAATCTAAGGAAAACTTTCCATGACACATTGTTGAATGTGTTTGCCAGTGGCTGTTGAATGAGAGCTGTATATAGTTCTACATATCTAGAAATATGTAGTTACATATAGCTATGAACATAGTTGCTTACATATTTAATTCATTTAAGCATATGTCTTTACTTTTATATAAATGTAAAGCACACCAAACTGGGGCTGGGGCTACGACTCAGTGGGTGAAGTACTTGCCATACAAGTGTGAGGAGCTCAGTTTGGATCTCCAGAACACACATAAAACCCTGCACTGCAGTGCATGTGGGTAATCCTAGTGCTTCTGTTTCGAGATGGGAGACAGAAGTTGGAGGATTCCTGGAAGCATCCAGGCCAGCTAGGATGGAGTGCACAGCAGTGAATAGGGGACCCTGTCTAGACAAGATAAGAGGCGAGCATTGAGACCCAGGTTTGTTCTCTAAGCTTCATGATATACAGTGTTACACTTAATCCCCTCCTCCCTACCCCCATGCCAAGCTGTTAACAGTGGTTCTGCGTAGGATGCAGGACTTCAGGAAGGATACAGCCACGTCGTGCCCTCTTTATGTTTTCTATAAGTTCTTTTCATATCTACTAGCACAGTGAAATCGACCCAGACACACTGTTATTAGCTACACTGTTGAATGCTGCCACTTTTCCCACTGATGTACTTCTTTTCTGACCAGGGATCTGGTGTGGCTTTTCCTCTCTGCATCCTATCTTCCTAATCTTGTGTAGTCTTGAGTTTCTCATTTCCACCCCCATTCATGACCTTGGTGGTTTTGAAGATTATAGACCAATCATTTTATAGAGTGACCCTCAATCTGGGCCTGCCAGGTGTTTCCTCGTGATTAGATGGAGATTATTCATTTCTATCACCACCACAGGCTATAGTCATGCTCCTCTTCAGACAGCTTATTACAGGTCTGTCTTATTGTGTAGGGTGTCAGTGGGTAAAAATGAGGTTGACCAGTCTTCTCTGGCCAAGTTACTGTTTCTCTTCTCATATTTAGGAAATATTTTCCTTGCAACAATTATATATGGTACTATTTGCCTAATGGTTATTTTCTTTTTTCATTATTTCTTGCATGTTTACTAGATGGCTAATTTTTTTTTCTGTAAAAATGAGCTGTCCATTTCTGTCAATTCATTCAATGATTATCTCTGTATGAAAAGTAAACACGCTAAAAAGTTTATACTTTACAACAGTAATGTAAATAAGAATCCTAATTTTTTTTTGAGTCATTGTTTTTCAAAAAGAATGAGCTGATCATATCTGGCCAAAGCTACTGCCAGACATGCTATGAGAGAGAGTAGGAATCTCAGGTAGGAGTCTATCCTTGGGGACAGAACAGACCCAAAGGCTCCTTGCAACACGGAGATTCTTAATTTCATTTCACACGTGGTGAAATGGCTCGGAGAAGTGAATTTGGTGATTTGTGCCGAGGCTGGGGTGAGGCTCTACATCAGGCTGGTTCCAAGATCACGTGTCTTCCATCAGCCTTCTTTAAACGTCAGGAGGAGGTGAGCTCGAAGGCTCTTTTCAAGTCTGAATTTCTGCACCTCTGAAGTCTCCCAGCTGGGCTGAGCTCTGACTCCATCTTCCCTTCTGTGGGCAGCCTCAAGCTGAAAACTCACTGCCCATGGGCAGCCTCAGTTGCTTCCAGTACTGATCCAGTTCGTCTGAACGTCAGAGATAAGGCTTTCTTTAAAGAGCCTTTCCGCTCTTCCCGCCCTGAGCAGGGCTCCATCCGGCTGCAGTTCTTGCCGGCACATAATTTAATTCCTCTTCAGCACAAAGACATGAGAAATCAATTGTGTGTGTGTATGTGTAAATGTAAATGCGAGTGTAGTGCGTGTTCCCAGTGTTGCATGGGGGCTAGGAGTAGAGATGGGGAGGCGAAAAGGAGATAGACTCAGATAGTCATCCAGATAGACTCAGGATGGAGAGAGAAGGTCAAGGCAAATTCTATCGTTCCCAGCAATCAGCTATCAGGTTCGTGAGTACAGTGTCTTGGGTACCCATGTTCTTTGGGTTTCCTGGGAGAGAATTCAGGTATAGTTTTTAGTTGAGTATTTTAATAGCCTTATTTGACCCCTTGTAGCGCATCACACTCTTTGACCCATTATATCTATGTCCTTAGGGGAACTTTCTCTTTGGCATTAGAATTTTAATAGTCTCTTGGCTTAAAGCATCTCTTCAGTTAGACTGTAAGTGCCATAGCAGACATAGCAAACATAGTAGTCATGTTTGATTTTCTTTTCCTGTATATCCAGTACCTACAGGGCCTGGGATATAATGGGTACTCCATTAATATTTATTAAGTGAATGAATACACTAGTTGGTTAAAAAATGAAGCCATCTTGGAGTCTGGGGAAAGAGTTCAGTTGGTAAAGTGTATAAGCATGGTAAAGCACGCATGTAGAGGGGATGACACAAGAGGTCTCCAGGGGCTTGCTAGGTGGGCAGTCTTGTTGAACAATCGACTTCCAGGCTCAGTGAGAGATCACGTCTCAAAAATAAGATGGTAACCAATAGAGGCAAACAGGCAACACTGTGTTTCCATGTGCAGACAGTGGATGACTTGTGAACTATGACCTTTCTCTACTCTGGACCTGTGCCAACACATATGTCAGGTAAAGCAATATGTATTTTCTCAGGGAAGTAGAATTTTTGTTTTACATTTAATAATATATATATATATATATATATACATACACACACATATATATGTATATGTATATGTATATATATATATATATATATATATATATATATGTATATTTGATTTTTCGAGACAGGGTTTCTCTGTGTAGCCCTGGCTGTCCTGGAACTCACTCTGTAGACCAGGCTGCCCTCGAACTCAGAAATCTGCCTGCCTCTGTCTTCCAAGTGCTGGGATTAAAGGTGTGTGCCACCACTGCCCGGCTTAATAGTATTATTTTTGAGACAAAAATCTTATTAGTTAGTTCTGTATGGTGTCAAATTAATAGCAATCCTCCTGCCTCGGTTTTTCAAGTGCTGAGAGTATAGATGTATGCCATCAGGCCTGTCTGAATCTGAGTTTTCTTGAAAATATCAAGATTACACACTGTTGAAACCACTCTGAATTGGGACATTGATTTTTATATATTTTTTTATTCCTATAAAGGTTGAGAAGTGAGTGGACCAGATTGCTAAGTAGCCCAACAGATATCCTTATTAAGATAAAACTGTGAATTTTCAGAAGGCATGGTACACATCAGACAGCTGAAGGGATGGACACAGACCCGTGGTGTTCTCAAAAGCGCCACAAGATGGCGCTGCTGCTGCTTCCCAGTCCAGAGAAACTGCCAGCAACTGCTGGAACAGTTAGCTGGAAGTTCTCTGTTGAGTTTGAAGTGATTACCCAGTGAACATCTTTCTTAAGAAATCTTCAATTTTGGCTGCTGGAGAGCTCCTCACAATGAGGCCTTATGAGACGGGCTCTGTAGAAGCTTTGCCCTCTTGGTCATGTTTGTCAGAGTCTGGGACGTCGGGCTTAAGGGAAGGAAAATGTCTGGCTGGTCAAACTGCCACAAGGACAAACTGCCTCAAAACACCAGCACCAGGCTTTTGCTCCAGACCCTTGGTTCTTCTTTCTGGCACAAGTCAGGTTCCATCCTTCTTCCTGGGTCTTTTTTCAGGTATCCGGCTGGTCCCTTAGCTGTTTAACTAGACTTGCTTGTGTGAGGCTCTGCCTGAAAGCTGCATAAAGCTAAGTATTTAGACATGATGGCCCAGGCATGCATGACTGCATGCATGCATGAATCCATCTGTCCATCCTAGGGTTTCAGGCAGTATGGTAGGAGCTGGAAAATAGAGCAAATCTAATAGCCAGATCTCTGGATTTGTTATGTCTCTCTGGCTCCTGCCCTTTTCTACCTCAAATCTTGCTGTGGTAGGGGCTCCTTTCCTTTCAACTCCCCCTTTGGTGTCTTTATGCTTGACTGGAGTCTCACAGTTTGATTATTAGAACTGTAGCTTTCAGCCTGCATCTGGGAAAATCCCCAGCAACCCTGTCTGCCTCTGATTACATCCTCTGGTGGACAAGGAAGCTGACCTGAGTCAGGGTGACTAACCAACCTTGCTTGACTGGCCCCGAGAATGGAGATAACCCTGGAAGGTAGGATATCACTTTTAAGACAAGGACTGATGACTTCCCAAGATAGAAGATTTTCAGCGCTAAAATCCAACAAACCTGGGCAAATAGGGATGAACTGATCACCATGGGTCAGTTCTCTCTTACATCCCCGGAAAGACCTGACCTCTTTGTCTTTCTCCTTCTCAGTGTTTCTGACGTTGGTGCTGCCCTAGGCACTCCTGGCAGTCCCTGTTTGTCCTGGGCTGGCTGACTTTGATTGGTGGGAGGCTCAGTGTGGGAAGGAAGGCATGGCTTAGCACAGTGTTCACCTTGGACAGGCACAGCTGTACCTCTCAGCCTCGGCTCCTTTTATTGTAAGATAGGTATAATTATCCCCGCCTCACATTTGTGGAGAGGATCAGGAGAGATCATGCATACAAAGTGTCAGGTATGAAACTGAACACGTGAGCACAGCCAGATGTCGATGATGCATTAAACAACAAAAAAAGCACACAGAATAAAGTGGCAGGAGGGAGAGATTCAGGGCTGCAGAATCCAGAGCGAGTACGGGCATGGAGAAGCCAAACAGTATGGGTGTGGCTGGGCAAAACGGTGTGGGTGTGGGCAGGACTCTGTGGTCTCTCAGCTCCCAAAGATGCAATAGATTTTACTTTGATGGCAGCAGGGAATCATTGAAGGATTTAATGGCTCCATCAGTTTGGGTCCTCATCCCTAGCTGCTTTGTGGATGTAATTCTGGTCACACAGTGCCTATAATTCCAGTACAATAGGAGGGCCACAGGGCAGTGCATGTGATCAAGATACATTGTACACCTGTATGGACTTGTCAAATAATAAAAATGTTTATTAAACTAGATATGTTCTTTCTTTGCATTTTTCCCTTATAACCTCCTCAATTCATTCACCTCCCCTCTCAACAAAGCTCTATTATTATTTAAATCAGTGTTGAAGACCTTGACAGGAGATGAGTGTTTTTAGGGCCTACATCTCCATTAGATCCATTCTTGGGCCAGTCAGTACCATCCTAGCTGGGTTGTGGTATCCTGAGTCTCAGGCTGCTAGCCACTTGGACCAGTGATAGATCCAGGAGAAGCTGAGCGATCTGGTCCCAGGACCAGTCTCCTGATCTCCTGAGCTGCTCTTCCTGTGCGTCAGGCGAGCTCTGAGCATCTGTTTTCTTTGTATTTCCATGTCTCTGACATCAGGTGCATTCTAGGGATTTATACTTGTCCCTTCACTGAGAACAGCTCATTTTGACTTCTTTTATTTCCATCTTATGTAGGGCTTGCTGTCCTTGCAAATCCCCATTCCTGTCTTCACTCAAGACTGCCAGTCTCTTGGAAAGGGTGTGTGTATGTGTGTGTTTGGTTGGGAGGAAGATTGGGGTAATGTGGGAGGGTACTACAGTACTCGGTAGAGCAAACTCAAGGTTGGACCAGGTCTGTAGAAGGGGTCTTAGTACAGTCCTGCTATACTAAGTCCAACCTCTGAGAGTCAGCCTACCATGCATGAATCATAGGAGTCCTACCCAGATTTCCCTACAGGACGACTTCTGGAGTACCTAGAAATCCCATGTTTGGGGTTGAGGCAAAGAGTGGCTGGCTGTCAAAAGTGAGGTGACTAGGTGACTAGTTTAGGAGACAGTGTGTGTGGTGGGTTTGTGTGTTGTTTTATGGTTCCCAGCTGCCTTCCCTTGAAGGTGTTGATGGAGTGATAAAACATACGGTGCCAAAGTTCTTTCATCTAATTCATTCACGAGAGCCCCAAGATTCGATACCTTTGTTTTCTGAACCTAAGGAAAGGGTTGCAGGTGCAGGCTCAGCAGAGAATGAGAGAGAGAGAGAGAGAGAGAGAGAGAGAGAGAGAGAGAGAGAGAGAGAGAGAGAGAGAGAGAGAGAGAGAGAGAGAGAGAGAGGGAGAGAGAGGGAGAGAGAGAACTTCTGCTACAACAATGAGAACAAAGGGTGATGTAGCAGCCAAGTGTGGCCCCTAGGAGGGATAGCAGGGCCAGTGTCACTTGGAAAACAAGGATGAGGTCCAAAAGGATCAAGGGAGTGCTATTCAGGGTTTTCCCAGGGGAAGGAAGGGACCTGGGGCAGCCTGTACTGAAGGAAAGAGAATGGACCACTCAGTGAATACAGGCTAGTTTTTTCCCATAGAGTCTCTACCTGCTATCTGTACTGACTCTACCAGCCCTTGACCCCTTGTGGGCTGCTGTGTACACATCTCTTAATCCATAGCTTTGCCCCTTGGCATACCTGGTATTACACATCACTGGGGAAGCAGAAGTCAGTATGGGTCCCTCTGATTCCATGATAAGGATAACTAATCCCTAAAAGATTCCAATTTTCCCATCCTTAAAGTCCTTTAAAATTTTAAATAACGATATTCCTGTTTGTTTGCTTCGAGGATTAAGCTAGACAAATACCACAATGTGTCTGGCTCAATGTCTGGCTTATAGTGAGTTCCTCAGACTCTAGACCCTCTAAGCTCATGACTACCAGATTGGCCTCTGGGTCACACTTGCAATTACTTGCTGCACAGAGCCCCCAGTTGTCCCTCTGCTCGGCCCTGAAGAGCGCTGCAAACTTACTGTCTCCAAACTCACAGGTGCTGTGAATGGTGCACTGTCAGCGATCAATGGGAGTGGCTGCCATCTGTGGGAAATTCATGTTGGAAATTGAATCCCGATGCCACACAGTCAAGCTGAAGATGTTCGGACCATTCTGTTCTGTCCGTATGCATGGGTTAACGATGCTACCAGAGGGTCTTGTGGGAGTGGGTTGCTTCACTTCTCTTTTGCAGTACGAGGGAGAATGCAGAGTTGTCCCTTGTGTCGTATGGGGATGCAGAAAGGAGGCCCTCACAGGACAAAAGGTACTGGTTAATACCCTGATTGAGATCAGACCCAACCTTCAATACTGTGAGAGATTACTTTCTATTTTTTTTTTTTTATAAATCACCTGGCCTCATGAATTATGTAATAATATTGCTAGCACCAAACAGACTAAGGCAACATCTATTACTCCGAGTTAATGAGCTTGCTGTCCCTCCCTGCGGAAGCAAAGATTCAGGGTAGGGTAAATTAGAGAGCATGTGCCACTATTCTACTTAAAAGGCATAACACAGTTCCAACTGCCCCCAGGTAACATTGACAATCTCTAGTGTGACACCCATGGTCTGGCTGCTGTCTGATCTCTCCCGTCACTCTCCCTCAGCACACTTTTCCTTGTCCCCCTATGATCATTTTGGGGTAGACTGTGTCCAGCTTGAGATTATGATCTATTTATTTTTAAGAGTCATTTTCAAACTCTCAGAGCTTTTGAAAAATAATGGGTTCGAGTATCTGCTCAAATCAAGTAACTTTTGCTATCCTTAGAACTGTCAACTTGTGCCAACTGCCCATTCTGTTCCCTGCTTCAGGTGGGCTCGGCCTTGCTGGCACTGTGGTTGGACACCTGAGCAAGGGCACTAGCTCTCCTTGCTCGCTTTGATGCTAAAGTCTGCGCTCCCTGGTGCATGGTTGCTTCTTTTCAGCCACACTGACTAGCAGTACATTTGAAGTTTCTTGTATGTGCATTTTGCCTACACCAGTGAATGAGATGGTAGAAATCAGTCTTTAGTGTCCCCAGGGTTTGAAAACTACAGATTTGACTACACATGTATAAAACCTGAAAGCTTTTTTACTTTCATGTTAGAGACATTTTGCTAACATGCCTGCCTGCCATCCACCCTGCAACCATATTAAATAGGGGTGTGTGTGTGAGTGTGTGTGTGTGTGTGTATGTGTGTGTGAGAGAG
The DNA here is from genome assembly GCF_008632895.1 of Mastomys coucha. Classification (NCBI taxonomy): domain Eukaryota; kingdom Metazoa; phylum Chordata; class Mammalia; order Rodentia; family Muridae; genus Mastomys; species Mastomys coucha. Next base: position 147,236,769 of record NW_022196897.1, read on the forward strand.
AGAGAGAGAGAGAGAGAGAGAGAGAGAGAGAGAGAGAGAGAGAGACTCATGCTAAGGTGTGTGTGTGTGAATGAGAGAGACACTCATGCTAAGGTGTGTGTGTGTGTGTGTATGTGTGTGTGTGTGTGTGTGTGTGTGTGAGAGAGAGAGAGAGAGAGAGAGAGAGAGAGAGAGAGAGAGAGAGAGAGACTCATGCTAAGGTGTGTATGTGTGAATGAGAGAGACACTCATGCTAAGGTGTGTGTGTGTGAATGAGAGAGACACTCATGCTAAGGTGTGTGTGTGTGTGTGTGTATGTGTGTGTGTGTGTGTGTAGGTCACAGACTTTAGGTACTGTTTTTCCTTCCACTTCGGTTTGAGAAACAGTCCATTTTATTGTTTGCTAGTGTACCTGCCGCACTAGCTGGCCCATGAGCTTCGAGGGACTCTCTAGCCTTGGCTCCAGTCTCTCTGCAGGATCACAAGGATTACAGATGTGTGCTGTTATGCCCAACTTTGTATGGATTTTGGGGATTCAAAGTCCGGTTCTCGTTCTTGTGCATAAGCTAAACTCCCTGAGCTGTTTACCCAGCCCACAGCTGTGTATTTATATCTGTCTCAATCAATCTCATGCTATTTTAAAATGACATTTGAGTTCCTGGACAAATTTCTTTGTTATCTGGGAAATAGTGTCGATGAAACCCACAAGTCTCTTAGCAGAGCTTGCACACGACCAGAAATGTTCGCTGCAGTCATGTGAGCAGTATTCTGAAGTAAGGAGAAAAGGCCAACCAGGTCTTTGAGTTTGGGGATTATACAGTTTACTGCAGGTTTTGTTTTGATTTGTTGTATGAGAGCTAATTTGATTGAGGGGTTTTCTTTCATCTTTGTGTGTGTGTGTGTGTGTGTGTGTGTGTGTGTATGAGTTTTGTCAGATTTTACCAAATTGTGTTTGGAAAATGTGTTGTGTGTTATCTTTATTTCTTAAAAAGTTCCAAACCACACTTATTGATCAATTAGCTCACTTACTCATTTATCTATCAAGTAATTAAGTAACTAACTCACTAGCTAATTAATTAATTTGTGTGTGTGCTGTGTGTGTATGGGCACATGTATACCACCCACGGATGTGTAGATCAGAGGACAGCTTGCAGGACTGGGTCCCCGTCATTGAACTCAGATCACTAGACTTGGTAACGATTGCCTCTGCTCAGTGAGCCATCTCCCCAGTTCAGTTTTTACTCTGGAAGTTTTGGCTTTAGAATCAACGTTTGCAAATAATTCATGGGTACATAAAAAGAATACAGCTTTTAAAAGGGGTGTGGTTTGAATCTTATTGGGCTGACCGTCCAAATTTTGTTAATCAGGTCTTGCACATTCTTGCTTGTTAGTTCCAATATTCTTGCCTGGGGTAAGAACTATGTGGGACCAACCAGGCAGCATACATGGCTGGTCCAAGGCCCCTGGCACATACATAGCAGAAGGCCGCCTGGTCTGGTCTCAGTGGGAGAAAATGCACTTAATCCTTGAGAGACTTGAAGCCCCAGGGAAGGGGGATGTCGGTGGTGGGGGAGAGGGGGAGCACCCTCTTGGAGGCAAAGCAGAGGGGAAATGGGATGAGGAACTGTTGGGAATGGAATCTGGGGGGAGGGAACAACAGCTGAAGTGTAAATAAATAAAAAAATTAAAAAAAAAACCCCTCTGGTCAGCTTTGATAAGGCTTCTTGTATTTACAAGAGTTTTTATACTATATACGTTGATGACGCGTACTGTATAATGCTGAAAGACTCAGTGCCTTTGTTTACACTCTAAACATGTAGTACAATCTGCCCCACCCTCCCAGTAGAGGCTTTCTATTACTTTAATTAAAGTTTGATGTTACTACAGCAACCATCAACTTCTCTTTAAAACCCTTTATAAAAATAGGTATTCATTCGTTGTGTTGTGGGTGGGGTATATGTATCATGGTGTACATATGGAGGACGGCTTGTAGGAGTCACTTCTCTCCTTCCACTATGTGGGTCCCAGGGTCGAACCCAGGCCCCCAGCTTCGTTGGCCCCCCAGCCAAGTATACTTACCCCTGACCCTTCTCACAGCCCTGTCAGTTTCTTTTTACACTGAGATAAAATTCACAGTACTGTGGGCTCAGAGTTTCGAAGGCGTCACCACACTTTAGAGCATCTACAAAGAGGCCCCACCCTCATTTCCCCAGAGCCCCAAGCCTTAGGCAGTCACAAAGTGACATCTTGTCTGCATAGATTTGCCTCTTCTGGGACACTGGATATAAACAGAGTCGTTAACCGTGGAATCTGCTATGATTGGCTTTTTCGGCTTATTTTCAGTTACTTGCCTGACATTTGGGTGGTTTCTACTTGTTGGTTACCATAGATAACTGCCGTGGGCATTCCTGGATGAGTGTTTGTGTGGGTGTGTTTCCACTTCTCTGGAATGTGTCTCCAGCAGGAGAAGTAGTAGGTTTTGGGAGAACTCTAAGCTTAAGCTTTTGAGTAAGTACCAGCACTGTATGCAGATTCCAATGTTTGCACGCCCTGTTGGCTTTTGCATACCCTCCCTGTTTTTGCACACCCTCCCTGTTTTTTACACACCTGTCTTTGGTTCTGGACTTCAGGCAATATGAACCCTTCGCATGATGGTGGACAGAGGTGGTGGGCAGTCTTGTCTTGTTACCTATGATAGGAACAGGTTCTTGTGGTCATTAGATATGACACTGGCTGAGGGTTTTTTGTGTGCCCTCTACTGGATTACATCTTTCTGACCCTTGTTTGGGGAGCATTTTTATCAAAGAAATATCTGTTGAGATATGCATTTGGCTTTGTCTCTTGTTGAAGTGGTTTATTATAACAGTTGATTTCAGATGCTAAGCCAGCTTTGAACTTCTGGATTTAATCACAGTGTATGGCACTTAAAAAAATACACATATATATATATATTTGTGTGTATGTGCACACTTGCATACATGTGTATGTGTATTTGGAGGTCAGAAGTCACTCATCAGCAGTCACTCATGAGTCTTGTTCCTTGGGGACTGTCCATCTTGGTTTTTGTTATTGTTGTTATTTGTTTGTTTTGTTTTGTTTTTAAGTGAGATCCATCACTGGTACCCTGAATCTGTGGATTAGGTTATTCTGGCTGTCCAGAGAGCCCCAGGAATCAGCTGGTCTTCACTTCTCCAGTGTTGAGATTGGAAGCCTATGCCATCATCTTTGGCTTTTAAAATCTCTTTTCAGCTAATGACCTATCAATGTTGTTGTTTCTTTTTTTTTTAAAAAGAAACATCATTTTTACTTTGGTTTATTTTGTTGTCTGTATTCTCAGTGCCACTAACCTCTGCTCTCATCAACCTCAATCCCTGGGGCAAACTCAGCTTCCTGTTCTTGCTTGTATCACTTTTACTGAATGGTTTCCCTCATAGAAAAACCTTGAAAATCCCCAAGATTCTATTTGACTGGGAATTTATCTTCTCTAGAGTAGGGCAACTCTCTCGACAGCTCCATATTTAGCCTCATTTTTCTCTCTTTATTTACCCAAATGGTGTTGTATGGGATAGACTTCCAAGGACTAAACTTTAGGACAGAAAGATTCTGTTGGCTTTTCCTTGGTCCATGAAAGCCAGACTTTCTTTATAAAATGACTTAGTTAAGTCTCTTTATGGACTTCTTTAGGATACTCTATTTATGTGTATACTTTAGCTTATCTAGCTTGTCATTATTTATTAATTTTTTGAGACTGGGTCTTTCTACATAGCCTTAGCTATCCTAGAACTTGTTATTTAGACTAGGCTGGTCTCAAATTTTCAGTGATCCTCTTGCTTCTGCCTCCTGAGTGCTGAAATTAAAGGTGTGTGTTACAATGTTTATTCATTTTTGTATTCATTTCTATGGATATTTTGTCTGCCTGTATGACTACGTTCCATTGTGTTTACAATACTCACAGAGTGTAGTATTGGGTCCTCTAGGACTGAAGTTACAGATAATTATGACTCACCATGTGGATCCTGGTAATTGAACTCAGGTCCTTTGGAAGAGCAGTCAGTGCTCTTAACCACGAGACATCTCTGCAGCCCTTCATCTGGATTTTACTTTAGTAAGGAGGGATAGGTGTCCATTATGTTTTCTATGAAGATCCAAGATCAAGTTTATCAGAACATCTTCCTGCATCTTGCTTGAATAATGGCAGCCATGTCAACTTTAGTAAGTCACTTCTTTTTCCTGACCCTGAGGACACAACGGTATCATCCCACAATGTGACAGCAACTATGTTAGGAAACTTACACTATAACCTGTACCCTGTGTACATGTCGGGCATTTTTATTATATTTCTCAATTTATTGCTCACAGCAATGCGAGTCTCACTCATTCTCCTTCAAATTTTTGTGAGTTTTGACGATTTGAAGACATCCTTGAGATACTTGTTCCCTAGTTCAAACTGGACATTTGTTTATATAACCTCAAATGCTTCCATAGCCAATCATAAGATCAAGAATGGCAATGACAGGGGCTTGACGAGACGGCTCAGTGATTAAGAGCACTTGTTGCTGTTGTACAGGACTTGGGTTCAATTCCTGGGCTCAAAAAGGATCTGTAACTCTATCTCCAGGGGATCCAACACCCTTTTCTGGCCCCCAGAATCTGTACCAGGATCCAAGCATACAAGCAGGCAAAACACACAAACATATAAAGTGATAGAAATAAGAATGCTTTTAAACATTTAAAAAAGAGTAATAGTAATAGACATCGGATGTTTCATGTGCTCATGTAGAAGTACTGGGAGTGAGAGAGAGGTGCTCTTTCTTTGAGCATGAGTTGAAAAATCCAAGAGAGCTCATACAAAGATCCAACTGACAGCTCTCCTTGCTCAATTCCAAATGTAAATTGCGAGAGGAATTGGGGTAGAAAATGCCAAGCACATGCTTTGATGATTGCCAAAATTTATCCCGAGTCTCCACATCAGCATAAAAGCTGATGTATATTCTCTGTGTCTTTAGGGGCCGAAGAAGTCTATTTCCCATTTGTAAACACTCACCTTTACTGATTAGCTAACAGCCAACACTCCAACACATTCCTCACTGGCCTCTTTTCCCATTGAGGTATCCTTAAGTTGATACACACAAATAATTTCTAACAAGGACCCAACTCTGTCATTATGTTACATTGTTATCACACTGATGCCATGACAGGGTGTGTTTCTTACAGTGATGATGTAGGTCAACTCAACCAGGCAATAAGTGGTTCTCTTCCAGTAGACAAGAGATGGATAGTGTGGCCTAGAGGCTGCCTATTTTTGGATTGAAGGTGTCTATTATAAATGGGTCAGGATTGATGCTTTCTGGCCAATACACACTGAGGTTGTACAAAGTGTTACCTGTGCTGTGGTTCTCCAAATGAAGATGCTGTAAAGAAGGATGATATAAGCTGGTGTCTGAAAAGAAACAGGAAGCATGGTTTGTCCACATCCAAAGAGCAGCGGTGGAAATAAAAAGGAGATGACCCAAAAATGAATGTAATAAATGTTAGATAAGGAGTTATGGCTCTAGGAAACATTGAGACAGAGTCTGGTACGATGAAGCTTACAAGTTCCCCGGGTCAAGGAAGCTAACTAAGGTCTTCGTCACTTCTCCAAGACCAGAAGGTGAGCAGAACAGGGTTCTTAACTTGCGGTTCACTGACGGGCCTTCAAGAGGACTTTGGGAGTCTGTGATCTCAGGAAAATATTGCATTTTAATTTTTCCTAAAGCCAAATTGAAATGAGCATTATCCTTCAGGTTTTGAATGGAGAAATCAAACTATAGTAGCAGTATATGTGAATGATAAAAAAATCAGATTTTTAAAAATTTCACAATACGTTTATTGTCATAGTCCTCAAACATCATTCATGTTCATGACAACTTGGAAGTGATGGAAGTTATTAGACACCATGCTTTATCTTGCTTAGAGCATTGGTAAAGAAGCATCCTACATCATATTAAAAGGTGGTTTGTGTTTAAATATTGTTGCATTTCCTTTTCATCAATTTTGCTTTATAATATGTACAACTTCTGGGGTATTCTGAGAAGCAGTTCATAGGTGTCAATAGTGTACTTGGACAAAAAGGTTAAGACACTCACATTTAGATGATGCAGATGGGCAGATGACTGGAGATGCTCTTCCCTTTTGTGCTATAGGAAGGGATTATACAAAGGGAACCTAAGAAGATGCTATGAACACTCAGACTTTGATTATCCAGTTTGTCCCTGGATGGTGGTCTACAGGCCTGCCCTGGAGCCCCTGGTAGAAGGTGATGCTGAAGAAAACTAGGCCCTAGGGCCTGTTCAAGTTTAGTGGATCTAATACTGGGAGGGTAAGTGGAGGTAGGGATGCTGGCTGGCAAGGATGCTGCCTCCTTCATTTGACCTGATGCTCCATCTGATAGCTGAGTTTGTAGATCTGAGATTGAGAACCAGGCTTTATGCTGAACCGACTGAGTTAGGTTAGACTACTGTGTAACTTCCAAGTCTAAGTGTTTTTTTGTGTATGAATTTTTACTCAGTTATTGTTGGTGAAGTACTAGCCACTGAGGATGCCACCTCTACAGTCATTGAGTGGATAAAATGAGGACTGTATCTGAAAGCTCTTTGAAAACCGATCCTCTTATTGAGTGGCTTTTTTTATGTGTGTGGATATGTGCATGTGTGTGTACACGTTCATATGTGTACAGATTATGTATGCGTGTGGAAGCCAGAGGACAATCTCTGTTGTTGCACCTCAGGCATCATCCTCTTTGTTTATTTTGAGACACTCTCTCACCGGCCTGGAAATCACCAAGTAGTTCTGGCTGCCCAGGGAGCTTCAGCTGCACTGACAGCTGTCTCTGTCTTTGTACACATTACTCGTGCACACTTGACTCTTTTTTCTACGTTGTCCTCTAGTACTTGAACATAGGTCCTTGTTCTCACAGGACAAGCACTTTACCAACTGAGCAGTCTCTTCTGAGTCTCATTAAAAACAAATCATCTAGGCCGAGCGGTGGTGGCACACACCTTTAATCCCAGCACTTGGGAGGCAGAGGCAGGCGGATTTCTAAGTTTGAGGCCAGCCTGGTCTACAGAGCAAGTTCCAGGACAGCCAGGGCAAAGAAACAGACAGAGAAACCCTGTCTAAAAAAAAATCATCTAGGACCAGAGTGATGGCTCAGTATGTAAAGGCACATGCTGACTGCCTGCCACACAGGGTCCAGCCACTAGAGTCCACGTAGGAGAAGAAAACTGACTCCTACCATTTGTTCTCTGACCGCCACCGTCATCATAACAGAAGCCACCTTCCCAATAAAAAAAGTAAAAAATTAAAGTAATAATCTTCATTTTCTGCTCCTGAGTTTTTGTTTGTTTACTTCTTTGTTAATTAATTAATTAATTTTTTTATTGGGACAGCATCTGACCATGTAGCCTTGGCTGGTCTGGAACTCACCATGTAAACCAAGCTGACCTTGAACCCATAAAGAACCACCTGCCTCTGTCTCCCTAAGTGCTGGGATTGAAGGTGTGTGCCACCATTTCTGTTGTCTTCTCCTCCATCTTTTAAGAGAAGAGATTTGAGTATTCCAAATAAATAAATAAGTAAACAAATAAATAATCCAGCTTAGAGTTCAAAGCTCTCTCATGATGAGTCTCAGGAACCTTGGCAATGCAGTGTCAAGTGCGGGACTTTTCCAGGCACTTCTATTAGATGAGACCAATCCACTGGATTCCATTAGAGCTGTCAGCCTGTCTAACAGGTTATACATAATTATTTATACACTGAAGTACTCTGATAATTAAATTCATTCAAAGTCACAATGATTGGTTACTTAAGAGACCTCAGTTGCTGAAAGTGGGGACTGTAATTTCAAAGTACGCCAAACCATTTGGTTTGGAAGTACCACGGTTAGCTGCAACAGGGCAAACAGAAAATGTTCATGCACTGATTCAAACTAAGAATGTCAAGACCGGAATGGAGAGATGGCTCAGTGGGTAAGAGCACTGACTGCTCTTCCGAAGGTCCTGAGTTCAAATCCCAGCAACCACATGGTGGCTCACAACCATCTGTAATGAGATCTGATGCCCTCTTCTGGTGTGTCTGAAGACAGCTACAGTGTACTTACATATAATAAATAAATAAATTTTCAAAAAAAAAAAAAAGAATGTCAAGGCCACTTGGACAAACCCTTCTGTGATCCTTAATATTCCTCAGGCTTAAAGTTATTCCATGGTCTCAACAGGATCCAAGAAGCACACTTCTAAACATGAACAGAACTCTACTTTCTCATGCATAGGTTGTCTAGAAACAAGATTCTAGGCCAGCCCGGAGAGTACTGTCTTGCTTCCTACATCTCTTATGATTGATAGCCCTCCTTGCAGGGCTGTGACCTCTAGGCCTCTGTGTAGCTCCCACTTGTGGGTACCACACTTAGAAGATCCTTTTCGAGAGAGCTGAAGGTAGCCCTGAGAAGTTTGGGCTCCTAACTCTTTACCTTCTACCTGTCTTGTGGCTACTTGTGCTCTTTGGAAAATTTCTTTTAGTGTCTCTGAACTTCAGTTTCTTTATCTGCAAAAAATGGGACAGCAGGAGGCCAAGGAGATGGCTTTGTCAGTTAACTGCATTCCTTGCAAATGTGAGGACCTGAGATTGATTTCCAGGAACCATGGAAAATAATGCAGAGATAGGAAGACTCCTTCAGGGCTTACTGACAAGGCTAGACTGCTTATTGAGTTCTAGGGAGTGACAGACTCCATCTTGAAAAAATAATGTGGATAACTCCTAGAAATAACAGCTGAGATTACCCTTAGGTCATTACATACATACACATACATGTGCACATGCACAGGTATGTGCGCATGTACACACACAGTGACATACACACAGAGACACACACACACAGACACAGGTACACACACATGCATACACACACGCACACACACAGAGGCACACACATGCACACATAGACACAGGCACACACACATGCACATATAGACACATGCAGACATATAGGCACATATACACCAGCACACAGACATACACAGGCACACACATAGACACACGCACATGCACGCACACACACACACACACACACACACACACACACACACACACACACACACAGAGCCAGTAGTCTCGTACTTTCTAAAGACTGGATGAGAAAATGATTTCCAAGTCCTTGGCTCAGTGTCTAGCCCACAGCAGGCGCTAAGCTAGTGTTATTTGCTGCTGCTGTCATTATTGCAGGGACGCTGTGTTGGAAGCAAACTTGTTAGATTCTCTTTAGAGACTGCTCCCCACTTCTCTTCTGGTATCCTGTTTCCTGTTCCCAGTTGGCTCCTTATCTCTATTCCTGGGCACATTCTGGCACATTTTCTCTGGGTTCTCCTAGGAACAGAATAAATGAACCCTTGGCTTAGAGGGCTACACCATTCTGTCATGAAAAGTTATCACAATTTTGGGCCAGAAAATGTCACCTTCTAGCCTTACTGCTCAGAAAATTAGCTTAAGTGATGGCAAAGGAGAGGAAGGACTTGGCCACATTTTACACTAACGGGACACTGACGCACTTGAGAGTGGCATGCTCTTGGGAGAATTTTAGCCTTTCTGAGCTCATGGCTATATGGCAGGGACACATTGCAAACTTGCCCACTTGCCCATAGTGTGAAGTCACCACTGAGAGGTGCCTGTTGACACAGAAGTTCCACATCGCAGCTGTACTTCCATCTCAATGGGATCATGAGACTAGTTCTCAATGGGTGAGTGGCCAGGATGTCCCCCTTCTGAATTTCTTATGTACTTTTTGTCTTGCCTGACCGGACATAAAGGACCTTGAGGATTCTCCGCAATGGTAGAGCCACAAGACAGAAGGAACGTGGATCCTTCTTCCACAGTTTATGGAGGAAAGCCAGCCAGAGTGTTTACAGTGGACTTTTAACTGTGTGAGAAATACATTTTGGTTGTGTCAAGATGCTGAAATGCTGGGTTTCTTTGTTATAGAAGTCAGCGTTATTCTGATAAAGCTAGCATGTAAAATGAATGTATTGGCTCTAACTTCTCTATCAAGGCAAGTTACAAATCCTCCATTTATTGATTTATTCATTTGTTTTTATTTATTTATTTTAGATAATATTTTGTATTTCTTCTTTAAAAACTTCACATACTTATACAGTGTAATATGACCATATTCACCAATCACTTGCTCCCTCCAACTTTCCCTAGTACCCCTACCTTATCTTCCCTCAAACTTCATATCCTCCATTTTTTTCAAAATCAATATCTTTTGGCCTTCTCATTCAAATAATAACTAAAGAAGAAGAGGTCATGAAATTGAGTGTGGAGGAGGGGAAGACGAAGGGGTGGAAATGATGTAAATATAGCACTCACATATGGAATTCTCAACAAATTTTCAATAAAACATAACCCCTTGAGTTCAGTTAGTGCTGTTCATATGTGCAGGGGTGTGGTCATCCGCTAGGGTGTGAGCAACCTATATATTTAATGGGAAATTTTCTCAGAGCCCTACTTGAAGCCCTGGAGATGAAGTGAAGAAGAAAGCAGATGGGGCCTCAGCTGGCATGAAACATTCATATTTTGGTTGTTGAAGAATATCAGCAGATCGAACAACAATGATTCGAGTCTTAAAAGAAAGAAAACCCAGGGAATGATGTCATTTTATAGGATTCCTAGTGACTGTTTCTTTAAGAAGGTGCTAGCGTTGGAGTTGAGATTGGATGACAAAAATCACATTATTGGCTCCTCCCACATTGGCTGTGATTCCACCACATCAAATGCTCTTCCAGATAACACATATATCTGATTCATGGCTGTTGGAGACAGTTTCTCCTTCGGTAACCTCCTCTCTGAAGACCGGGTTCTCCCAGCTGCAGGGAGAGGGATGTCTCATGCAAAAACACGTCTCTTCTACCCGAGCTCCTCTCCTGGTGGCACCACAACCATGCTGTGTTGTAGTCTATTTATTGATTATCCCTTGATTTCCCCTGTAGCCTGGCACCTCGTGCTCATTCATCTCTGTGGTGTGCATTACTGCACAGTGCTGGGCACACAGCAGGTGCTTGATAAATATTTGTGGAGTTGATTTGAGTACAAAATTCACTGCAGAAATGATTATTTGGTTTTGTTAGGAACCTGCATAATGCATTGTGTTTATAAAGCAGCTTTTGCGTAGCATCTGTGCCTAGAACGCCAGCCCCTTTAACTGTGTGCATATGGTGACGGAGCCAATTTTAATTACTATGTGTAGAGACACTCATATTTCTTAGACACGAGGCGGGCTCCCTTTGTTTTCTTGTTTCTTCCTTTTTATTTCCCCCTGGTTATGAAACATCTTCTCTAGCTCCTGGTGAGCCCGATAACACTTCTTTGGCTGACAAAACAATGTCTCCACCAGTGTGACCTGGAGGCTTGGGACAAGGGGAGACTTTTCTGTCTTCACATTCTTGTCAGACTGGCAACCAGCGATGTAAGGGACACATGCATAAGACCATGACTTGGAAACCTCTTCTGCTTGCAAGAAAGGTCGCTGTGCCCTTCATTTCCTGGGGAATCTTGGTGCAGGCTGGTAGAGTGGAGGAGAGGTAAGCTCACATCTGGTGAGGCAAACACTTCAAAGCTCTGGGTAAATTCTTACTGTGCAGCCCCACACAAGCCTCTCAAGCTTCCTTAGCCTTGATTTGTCTATCTGCAAAGGGGAGACGAAATCAGCCACACTACCATTCTGTTTTGAGGATAAAATAAAAATACCAAGGACAGTGATTTTTGTTAGAAGTCATCTAGGGCTTCTTAAGTGCCATGACCTTTATACACATCATACCTTTTAATATTTACAAATGTCAAATGCAGGGGTCACATTGTTTAGGGATCTGGATGAAGCTGAGTGGGCAAAGCGCTTGGCTAGCAGGTATGGATCTCGAGTTCAGTTCACAAATCTCTATGTTTGATCCTTAACACGGTACAAATCAGGTACCACACAACATAAGCTCATACCAGCAATCACCTGTAATCCCAGTGCTGGGGAGATGGGGGTGGGAGAGTCACCCTTGGTTACATCCTTGGTTACATTGCCAATTCAAGACAAGCCTAGGACTTAGAAGAACCTGTAATATCATCATCGTCATCATCATCATCGTCATCATCATCATCATCATCATCACCATCCTCCTCCTCCTCTTCCTCCTCTCCCTCCTCCTCTTCCTCCTCCTCTCCCTTCTCCTCCTTTTCCTCCTCCTCTTCCTCCTCCTCATCAACAAACAGCAACAACACATAGGAAACTGAAGTTTAGAGAACTGACATATTTTACTCAGGACTTGATTTCCCCTGGCAGTCTGGTTCAGGACAGGCAAGGAGGTAGAATTATGATTGCCAGTACTGGGTAGAAGGAGGTGGTCTCTTCATCTGAGGAAACTTGTGTTTAGGAGACTGGTTCTCATGGAAGGGAACATATTACTTCTAGCCCTTCTCCTGGGTGGAAGTCTCACTGTTCAACCGTGTTCTACCCCATCCTCATCGGCCTCCCCCTGCCTTACCTCAGGCATGATGGTCTTCAGCTCCCCTCTCATAACCTGGCAGGTAGGATGGTCACGAACCCATCAGTTTGTTATTGGTCACTCACATGCACACGTAGAACAGAGATTATCTGACTCAGAAAAGTGGGCATTTGGGAGTCATAATTTTGGGAATCATAATTGTAGTTTGGGCCCATTTGATTGAGGCTGAGCTGCACACCAGGCAGAGGGTGAACACAAACGCTTTCCCAGGAAAACATGGGGCTGATGCTCTGTCTGCAAAGAGCACTCAAATGATCTCTCTTTGTCATCTGTCCTCTGTTCTGTGTGGACAGAAGTAACCACGTCCCTGAAAGGAGATCTGGGAAGTTCTTAGGTGCAACAAATTTTAAAAAAATGGTACTAGGGAAAGAAAGGATTTGAAAAAGATAAGTGCTTTAGTTTGAATTTCTCTGGAAGGAGTCTGAGACACAACTTGGAAAGCAATGCTCCATCTGGGACTGGATTCCCGAAAACACTGATGGGAACCACAGGGAAATGAGATGGGGGCTGGGGTGGGGTGGGGAGTCTACAGGCTGATTTCTTTTTCTTTTTCTTTCTTTCTTTCTTTCTTTCTTTCTTTCTTTCTTTCTTTCTTTCTTTTTTTTTTTTTTTTTTTTTTTTTTTTTTTTTTTTTTTATCAGATTATACTCTGGGGGAAAGGAAACAGAATAGAGCACACACTTCAGAGTTATCCTTGAGGTATGGAGGAGCTGGGGGAGCTCTATAGTCATCCTCATCCATCAATGGTTGATCTGGCATTCTAGTGTGCTGGGGGCCACACAGGAGGACATCGCTCAGCATGCTCTGAAATAGTGAAGTTTGGAGAGACGTGGAGGCCACCATGAGAATTTGCTGTAAGCTCCCACTCTGAAATCAGACTATCTACATTTGAACCTCACGCCTCTTCCTGATTTATTGTGTGGTCACATCCAGGTCATTTTGTGATGTGTAGAATTTACTTTGTTTTCCAGAGCAGTGATTTTTCTATTGTGTGTATGCTGTATGGGGTTTACAACAATTCAGACCTTACTGAGTGGCTGGAAAGAGTACGAGAGATAAGGTGCAAAACACAGGGAGGCAAACACAGAAAGCACTATAGCTATAGTAATTATTTGGTTTATTTATTGTGAGGGGAATATAGAGACATAGATGATGTTGTTGGGGAGAGGGCAGGAACAATGGTCTAAATTTTTGTCTAAGAATGATGACATAGAATGAAGTAAAGAGTAAGTAAAGGCCCAGAGAGCAGTCTTTGCAGAAAGTGGGGGGATTTTGAAAATGATGGGTAAGAAGTAACTGTGGAAGATAGGACATTGGGTTCAGGTAATATTTGTCTTCACTATATTTTCTCTATATACTCTTGAGCACCTGGAAGGGGAGACATGGGCTTTTCAAAGACAATAGTGCATTAACAGTCAGCATCAATGCGTATAGGTGTTATAGATTTAGATTGTTTGAACACGTGGATAGCTCTTGAACTGTCTTTCAGAGTCTAACTGATTGGTATGATAATCCTCAGGACAGGTGATGACACTCAGTGGGCAGATTCAAAAGCATCTGAGGCCATGGGCAGAGCTGGCTGTGGTCCCAAACTGCTCAGCAGATTACAACACGATGCCCAATATGATAGGGGCTGGCTGAGCTCTAGGATTTCATCATGACAACACGTAACATTTATTGAAAAATGTCTATGTTTCAAATCATGTGCAAACACTTAGGAAAGATTTATACATGTTCCCATCCCAGTAATCTAAGGAATGTGCCTGCCATGCGGTGACTGTGTACTCTCCTAGAATACATGTGAAAAACATCAGTTTTTTTTTTATAGCTATTTGTTCCCCAGCAGCCTTTTTATTTATTTATTTATTTATTTATTTGAGTCTGGTCTTTGATAACGAGCCCCTGGGTGCATTCAGTTGCTGGGCTGTGGATATAGTAGGATTCTTCTCCATTGGGCACTGGGCCTCGCTTTCATCCCCTAAAAGCGAACCTGCTACATACATACAGTACAGGAAAATGACGAGCTTATTGTCACTGGCAAAGTGGAGGCAGGGGGAGGACCATTTCTTCTCTAGGTTCAGCAACCTCCTAGTGGTTAGCAGACAGCGGCATAATGGCCAGCCAGTGTGAAACTGTGCAAATTGCCTCATAAATAACTCGTAATGCACAGGCGACACAGAGAGGCCGTAGCTCATGGATAAATGACGACCTGCCATTTTCAGGGTATTAAACCAGGGCTAAGCTGGACCTCTCCATGGGGATTCATTAACTGCCATGGGTTTCCTGCATACATGCATGCTAGTACATGGGCGCCTTGCTTGGCACTTCTTGTGGCTTTGTGGCCAAGGCAAAAACACTTCTGAGCAGGACCATTAGGAAAGGAAAGTAAGGATCCTTAAAAAATAAGGTGGGAATGAGCCCTGTCAGAGTAGCATCCTTTTCTCTAGAGAACTCACTTTTGAAAGAAGTGTCTTTGTAGGCAGAGAAAACCATTACACTAACAGCTAACATCTCTTGGGCACTTACTCTGTGCTAGGCACTGCATGAAGACTTCTTGTATAATTCTCACTACAGTCTCAATAAGTAGATAATATCATGGTTACTCCTGTTTTATCAAAAAAGAAACCAAGCCTCACATAGATTTAGTTACCTGCTTTAGGCAATATAGCCAAACTGTGCTGAATGTATTGGTCAACTTTTGCTATGTTGCAGTAACAAAACAAGTCAACAGATCTCTGGTTTAAAGTAATGGAGTTTTCGTTACTCCTCCCTTATTCTACTTCTAGACAAATTTCTGTATTCTGCTTGGAGAAGGAATGGGAGGGAGAATGAGAGGAGGAAGGGGCAGGCTTTGTCTGGGATACGATATTCTCGCTACAGACCAACAACAGAATCAGAGAATCTGGTGGTACCATCCATTGTCATTAAGACTCAGGATTGACAGTATATATTACTTCTCAAGTTCCACTAGTCAAAGGAAGTCACATGGCCCAACCTTTTCTCAGTGGAGTGAGGAAACTGATTCCTTATATTGCAGTTTAGTTCACTGGGAGAAAGAGACTTAATTCCTTTACAGGGAGGACAGAGAACAGTATAATGCAGCCTATAACCTTAAGTTAATACAGATTTTTTTGACTTATGTATTTTGTGTTTTTAGTTTCTGCTTTTGCTGAGCTTCGTGCTCAGGGACTTGGGTTCTTGCCTTGCACATAGAAGCTTTTGTGTCTGGGTCCCAGTGTGTTAGCTTTTGTTAGATTTCCCCAGAGGCTGACTTGGACACAAAGCTCTAAACCTAAGTACTTTTTCTGAGAGGTGGTAAGAAGAAAGATGAAAGGTGAAGGAACTCAATAAAGCGTGTTTTTAAGCAGGATGCCCTCTGAGCATCCCAGACAACATTCTGGTGAGAAACTCTGGTTGGGGATTGGGTTGAAGGTAGAAGAATGGGCACTGGTATTTCCTCTGCCCTCCTAAGAAGTACCAAACCCATTACAGGCCTTGACACCATATGTATACTGTCTTAGGGCTTTATTTCAGTGAGGAAACACCATGACCACAGTAAGTCTTATCAAAGAAAACATTTAATTGGGGTTGGATTACAGTTTCAGAGGTGCTGGAGAAGGAGCTGAGGGGTTCTACTCCATATGGGGCGAGCATTCAAACACATGAGTGCATGAGGACAGTCCTCTTTCAAACCACCACATTCCACTCTCTGGCACCCATAGGCTTGTAGCCATACCATCATGCAGAAATCCTTTCACTCCGACTTCAAAAGTACACATATTCTATAACAGTCTTGACCCTGCTTAAGAGTGCAAAGTTCAAAGTTTATTCTGAGATTCACACAAGATCTTAACTGCAATCCCCTATAAAGTTAAAATAAAAAAGCAGATCATACACTTCTAACATATAATCACACAGAAGATACATTACCATTCTAAAGTGTAGGGAAGGGAGCACAGTGAGGGAGCACTGGACCAAAGCAAGATGGAAAACCAGCTGGGCAAGCTCCAAGCTCTGCGCCTTCAGGTCTGATATTAAAGTGCTCTTTAGATCTCCAACTCCTTCCAGCTTTGTTGATTGCAACACACTTCTTCCTCCTGGGCTGGTTCCCTGTTTGCAGCTTTCCTTGGCAGATCCCCCAGCTCTGGCATCTCTACCATCTTGGGGTCTCCAAGAAAATGCAGGCTTCATCTTCACAGTTGTATACAATGGTCTTTCTTGGCCTCTGTGCAGGAACACCTCTGCCATACTTCCAGCCTCAGTGGCTTTCCTTAGTTGCAGAGGAAGATTCCATAACCCCTTTCTTCTATCCTTGAATCTAAAGCTAGAACCACATGGCCAAAGCTGCCAAGTTCTGCTGCTAGATGGGTCTTGTTCAATTACATGTTTGCCAGCTTTCTTGTTCTGATGTTTTCCTTTATTACTCAAGATTGGCTGTCCTAGAACTTGTTCTATAGAGCAGGCTGACCTTGAACTCAGAGATATGCATGCCTGTGTATCATGAGTAGCACTGAGGTGAAAGACTGGTATCACCATGCCTGGACCTAAACTGTTCTTTAATTCCTTTCCACAAGATGGAAGCTTAGTTTGGTGGGATCTTGCCTACCTTTATTACACTTAATATCTTTAGTTGGTTTATCTCCTTAAATACAGGATTTGGCTTCATTCTACTTCCTGGTACACCTTTTCTCCTTGAACTATACATTTTGCAATTTTTCTTACTGAGCTTCTCTTTTTCATAAAAAATGCTGTTCATGAAAGTGAACACTAGTAATCACACGACAGAGTCTATACTAGGCTGTTTTGAGATTTCTTTTGCCACTGCAAAAATTAATCTAAAACTCTTTACTGACCTCAGGCAAACAAGGGCAAAAAGCAACCACACTTTTTGTCAAAATACAACAAGAATAGTCTCTAGGCCACATACTAAAATTCTTCTCATATAAAATTCTTCTCTTCTTAAGCCAGGCACCCACAGTTTAATTCACCCTAAACACCACTGTTTTCTATGCTTTCACAAGTAGGGCTCATTAAGCAGCCCCTAAAGCATCCCACTACTTTCCTAACACAAAGTTCCAAAGTCCAAATTCCTCCAAAAACACTGTCAGACCTATCATGGCAATACCCCACTCCTGCTACCAACTTCTGTCTTAGTTAGGCTTTCTAATTCTATGAAGAGATGCCATGACCATGGCAACTCTTATACAGGAAAACTTTTAATTGGGGCTGGCTTATAGTTTCAGAAGTTTAGTTCATTATCTTCAAGGCAGGGAAACATAGTGGCATGTAGTCAGACATGGTACTGGAGAAAGAGCTGAGAGTTCTAGATCTTGATCTGTAGGCAGCAGAAAGAGACTGTGTTGAGCTTTAGAGATCTAAAAGCCCATGCTTAGTGACACATTTCCTCTAGCAAGGGCATACCTGCTCCAACAAGGCCACACCTCCTAATAATGCCATTCTGTGGGCTAAGCATTCAAACACGTGGGTGTATGGGGGCCATTCCTATTTAAACCACCACATATACCCATTGTCATGTTTCAGGATTCTTTCATCTTCTGTGTGTCTTTCACAAACATGGCTCCTCCCAGGTAGTATAGTTTCTCTTCTATATTCCAGTGAAGGTTGTTCTTATTTCATATACCTGCTTTCCTTGGTCCTAAGGAGGCAGTACCAATGACACTCTTGTACCCTCATTTGAAAATCAGGCCTTTCCCATCCTATGCAAAGTATTACTTTGCCTTGAATCTCTTCTCCTGCCATCCCTTTTGGTTCTCTCTCTCTCTCTCTCTCTCTCTCTCTCTCTCTCTCTCTCTCTCTCTCTCCCCACCTCTTTATTTCCCCTTCCCCATCCTTCTCTCCCCGACCCAACTACCTGTCACTGTCTAGCTAAGTCACTCCTCTGGTCTGGTTCTGAGCCTGCTTTTCCATTTGAGTTCCAGTTCAAGTTCTACCCCCTTGTCTCCGAGTTCTGTGCATTCCTCACCTACAGGTTTTGCATGGATATCCCTGCCTAGTTCAGATCATTTTCATCTCTCTCCAGGATATCCTAAAAAGTAAAATAAATAAACACACTAATAAAACAACATCAAAACCCAAAACCCTCTTCACTAGGCTTCTCCTACATTTACAAGATCCCTTTCTTCATTTCTGAATCCATTGAATCCACACTTTGACCAAAGCAACCTCCCTAAAAAAGGAATGGAGAAGAAATAGCCAAGTGAGTTAGTCTAGCCTTTAATCCTACACCTGCTATTTATCAACTGAGGGTACCTGTTAAAGCATTTATTTTCTGTGCCTAAGTTCCTCATCTTCTAGATTGTCTAGAAGATATTCCCATAGTCCTCTGACACATAGTAACCAAATCATTATTTGCTAAATAAGTTGATTTAAATAATGATGCCCTTCCATCTTCAAAATCAGGTCACCTATAAGGCTGAGAGAGGGCAGGCTAGACTATGCCTGGGCCCCCATAACTGGCCTCTACCTCCCTATCTAACATCCACCCCTCACTTCCTATGTGCCCCACCCACATTTCAGGCCTCAGTTATCCCATGCTTCAGTTTCCTTTGCTTGGTGTGCTAAGTCGGCCACACCCATTTCCCACTGACCTTTCACTGACCAGGTCAGGCTTTGCCTGCCCTGGAACGTTCTTGAGTCTGTTCAAATAGAGATAATTGCCTTTCTCCTTGTAGGAAATTAGTGCTGTTTTTGGACTTGGGCTAGAGGGCATAAATTACACCTTTGCTTCAGGTATACAAAACTCAAACTAAATCAGAATTTTGGAATTAAGCAAAGTTACTGCTATAAACCTATATTGTCTACAGCATTGGCATTTTATTGGTTTATTTAACTTGTTTATTTTTTAAGAATTCCATTATATGAATACTGTTTTTATACCATTTCACCTCCTTCTCCCTCTAACTTTTTCCATGTCACTCAACTCCCTCTCAAATTCATGGTTTCTTCTTTAAACACACACACACACACACACACACACACACACACACACCCCTCCCTGTTGAATCCATTTAGTGTTTCTCACATGTATACATGTTCAGAGTTGACCACTTGAGTTTTGATAACCTACCAGGGTCTCATTCTTGAGCAAAACTGACTCTTCTTCTCTTATCAGCCATTGATTGCTTGTAGTGTGTGTGTGTGTGTGTGTGTGTGTGTAAAATTTCCTTTACCCATGTTGGCATGTCTACTGGTATTATTATAATGCAGGTCTTAATTAGTAACTATGGTGTTATCATTTCATGGGTGCAGCTTCCCTGTATTGTCTAGAAAAGACTATCTCATAGCAGGTTTCTTGGTCCTCTGGCTTTGACAATTTTTCTTCCCTTTCTTTCATGATGTTTTGAGTCTTAGGTGTAGGGCTTGTTTTGTAGATGTAGCAGTTGGCATTGGGCACCTTATGTTGAAGTATCTGCACTTTCCCCACTTTTAGATCTCTGTATGGATCTCCATCTGCTCCAAAAAGAAGTGTCATTGATGAGGGACTTGAGCTACATTTATCTGCCTGTGCTGGTACTCAGGCTGCATGGCTGAATGGAGTGTCTATCAACACGTTCAATAAAGATGGGATCTAACCTATCCTTATAAGGCTCATTCCACCCTAACCCTGGTTCTATTTGACCCTGGGCTAGTCTGATGAATGCTGAAAGACCTGGTGAGGAGTGTCCAGTTGATGCTACTCTTGCTGGTTATATAAGGGTAAGAATGATGTACTTAGGCTTCTATCATATCTTGACACACTGTAGGTACTTGAAAATGTATTGAGTGAATTCATGAATGAATAGACTTAAAAAACAAACAAACCCTGAATCATAGTATTACTCAGCCCTACCATACCTCTGCTATACACCTATAGGTAACAAGCACAGGCAAACTTGGCCTTTTGGGTATTCTTCATTCTATACATCCTAAGGATTTTTTTTGTTTGTTTGTTTTTATGAATGGACCAGCATAACCTAATGGGAAGGGTTTTCCTGGAGTTGAGCACTCCACAGGCTTATGGGAATGTTGACAGCATTCCTGCACTGAGAGGAGAGGAAGTGAGTCTAGCTCAGCCAGGGCTAGGCTAGACAGAGAACTGGATATGGTGACTTCAAGGGGGAAGCTGCTATGGATAGGCCAGAAGAGGCAGCTGAGATTTTTATGGTCTCACTTCTTCCAGGCATTCCTAGCTGTTGATTTCCAGTAGCTGTTATTTGGCCATTTGAGTTCCCATCCCAGATCCTTCCTTGTGGTCCTAGTGACCTTGTGAGCTGCTCCTAGAGCTCAGATACCTGGCCTGCATAGACTTTGGTTCTCAACCGATTCTTGTTTTTCAGTCTGTGAAGGTAGTAGGGCTATGATTTGACTTTCAGGCCATGCTTCCTGGGTTCAAACACAAGCAGGTCTTTTTGTTGTTTTGTTTTAGATACAAGGTATCACTCTGTACTCATGCTGACCCATAACAATGTCAGTCTTCCTACCTCAGCCTCCTACTTATACAAAATGGAATCATAGATCACATGTTGCCACAGGATCAAACAGAGCCGGACTGTGTTAAGCACCACAGCGTCTGTGGGCCTTTACCTCTATCTCTTGTGTTTTTCTTCTCCTTCGCTTTGGCTAGCCTGAGGCTGATGGCCTCAGCTCATCTACCCAGGCCAGGCTGAGGTTCTGTCTGTGTCTTGGGTGAGTTATGATCCCTGTACTTTGAAGACTGACTCCATGCCATGGAGCAATGTCCTTGGTAAGAGAGGGCCTGCCAGGACACACACACACACACACACACACACACACACACACCCCACTTCAAGGCTCTCTCTGAGCTCTTTGCACCTTATTCAGGCTCATCAACACCTTATTATAAAATCCTTTCCCAGCTCTCTGTCCAAAGGTCATCATAATTATAATCACTTCTGCAATTATGTCCAACTTCTCAGCCCCCCACCATGAGCCTGGGAACATCATCACTGGTCTGAGAGGCAGCCTAGCCACCCCCCTCCATGCCAGAACAGTTTGACCACCCCATGTAGGGATAGCTAGAGAGATGCCTCCCATACTAAAGTCGCCCGAGTCCTGCCTGTTTTGCTCCTGGGGTTTGAGTCTTCTCTCTGCTGTCCCACTCCTGCCTGGGGTAGGGGTTTCACTGAGAGACTCTGGCTGATACTGCACTGGGTAGGAGATGACAGTTCCTACCATCCCTCTGTGGTGCTCTTTCGGTATTCCTCACAGTTTCTGTTGAGACTGCAGGCTGCTTAAGTGAGGGATGAGACAGGGATCCTGACAGGAGGAGCTTCCCTGGGTGGCAGGATGAGGTGATATTCCTGTGGCAGGGTGAACATTGGGGTATCCATGTGACAGACCCAGGCATGCCACAGCTCACACGTTCAGCAGAGAGGTATGGTCGCTGTGACTTCCTTCTCACTTTCAAGTGCTTTGTCTGTTGTGCCTCACCGTTAAGTGCTTTGCCCATGGGACCTTTGACACAAAATGTATATGATGGCCTGTGGTCTTGACGCTGCTGATGTCTGGGGCTGTGTGACATGTTAGTTATGAGGAGGCAATGCATATTCGTGAGATATTTTATTATAGGAAAGAGAAAAGAAGCTGGCTGTGACCATGTGGAGAGAAAGGAAGGAGAGAAGAAGAGAAGGAGAGAGAGAGGGGGCAAGAGAGGAAGAAAGCAAGAGAGGAAGAGAGCAAGAGAGAGAGGAGGGGGCAAACCGCCCTTTATATTGTGAGGTGGAGCTATCTGTCTGTGGGGAGGGGCATTTCTGGCTGTGGTCAGATGACTGGGTGTAGGGTCCAGCTAGAATGCTGGGAGCTTGGGGGATTGTCTACATGACAGAACACATATCTCCTTTGGGTGACTGTGTGTGTGTGTGTGGGGAGGGGTTGAGACTGAAACAGGAGCCAGGGTCCCAGGACATGTGACTGAACTCCTTCCATCCCTTGAAGGCAGAGCCTACTGGGTCATTGGGATTCCAGACTTATATTCAATTGGGCCCAGACGATTGCCTGAACAGACCACTGCCCAACATGTATACATTGAAATCTTAACTCCCACAACCTATATATGGCTATATGCTTTGAAGGATGGATATTAAAACAGTTGCTAAGGTCAGATGAAAGGTGGATCTGAATCTAAGAGGACTAGTGTCCCTAGGCACAGACATGCACAGAAGGAAGATGGTTTGAGGATGTGGGGAGAAAGCTGTATCAGTTATTCTTCAGAGGAACAGAATCAACAGGAGACATTGATATAAGTGTAGAAAGAGATTCATTGTATGAACTGGTTCACCTGGGTGCTCTGTCCTCTGGATTGGAGGCCAATGAAACTCAGTGGTATTATCTGG
This sequence comes from Mastomys coucha, assembly GCF_008632895.1. Classification (NCBI taxonomy): domain Eukaryota; kingdom Metazoa; phylum Chordata; class Mammalia; order Rodentia; family Muridae; genus Mastomys; species Mastomys coucha. The sequence goes on from NW_022196897.1 coordinate 147,259,678, forward strand.
TCTAAGCTTGGTGACTTAAGAACTTAGAACCCCATGACCCAAAGGCAGAAGACAGATACTCTGTCTTAAGGGGCCATGGAGGATGAAGAATATTACTTTTTCCTGACTTCTACAATCTACAATTTCTATTTAGACTCTCAGTAGGCTGGCTGGTGTCCATCTACGTCACGAGTGTGAGCTTTCTCTACTTAATCTGCCCATTCAAGCAATGGTCTTTCCCAGAAATACCCTCACAGACTTACTCAGAAATCATGTTTTACTAGTAATGTGAGCATCCTTTAGCCTAATAAAGCTGACAAAATTTACCATAATGCCTGTCTACCTGTGAGCCAAGAGAGATGCCCCAGAAGAAATCAACCCTGCAGGGACCCTGATCCTCGACTTTTAGCATCCATAACCAATAAGGAAAATTTTCCATTGCTTAAACTATCTTTTCTGGGGCTGGGGTATAGCTCCGTTGGTAGAGAGTCTCACTACCATGAGTGAAGCCTTGGAGCCAGTCCCTAGCATAATACAAAACTGGGCTTGGTAGTGTATAAGATCCTTGCCAATAGATCAAGTTTGAGGCCAGCCTGGGATATATGAAACCCTGTCTCAAAAACCAAAACCAAAACTTGTCTTTCTATAGTAATTTTCTTATGGCAGTTATAACTGCTACGTTTTATTGATTTCCCTCTGGGCAGGTGGGGAACCTACAAGATCCAGTTTTCCAGGAAACTCATTTAGAAGTTAGAGATTGATAAGGAGAGATACTTTCAGTGATCCTCTGATCACTGGATCCTTCATCTAAGATGCTCTTTTAGAGTGTACAGCTTCTGGAAGGAAAACTAGTACTTTCTCAACTAGCTGTCTACTAGTCAGTTATAAATCAAGTACTTATGTGTTTAGAGCACTGGGCCCATTTCTTTGTGAGTGTTGTCTCCCTTTAACAGTTGTCTCTCTTTGACCCAGTGATGCAGGGTCAGTTTTGAGCCTCGTTTTATAAAGAAGGAAATTCTGGGTAGGGAGGTCAAGGAAATACCCAGGAGCATACAGCAAGGGGTGTGGTAGGGGGTAAGAGACGTCTCGGGAGAGGCAGCAGTGATCTGTCAAGTCTGGGGTCCAGTCCTCTCTCTCTCTTTTGTATTATTCAATGTCTGGGCCTTGTTCACATAAAAACCAAGATTTGTGGAGCTATACAAAAGCAGGAAGATCCGCAAAAGCAGAGACGGAGAATAAAACAAAGTGCAGATAGGCTCTCCTAGGCAGGAGGAGGGAGGTTCACATGAACCATGAGGGATGCTGGGAGCACGAATGTTTTGTCTGTCCAGGCCCATGTTTTACCCCGTATCTCCAGTGGGGATATCATGGGAGATCATGGTAGTCTTTTCTATGTGTGGGTAGGGTTTTGCTGTGCTTTGCTCCCCATACAGCACCCTCTAAGCTCTGTGGCTGCGACATAAGGTGGCTTCTAGGTCAAGGGGAAAATTTGTGTCAAGGATAACATTCGCTCTTTGATGTGACTTTGCTAACCTTGGGTATCACTATAATAGATCCCACCTGCAGCTAATGACAGGTTGGTGACAGGAAGTAGTTGAGGTGTCTAACTGTAATTCCCAAGGACACCCCAGCATAGGGGGGACTGGGCTAAACATCTATCAACAGTATATATCGTTGGAGAAGGAAAATACCCCAAAGTGATGAGATTGATGATTTTTAAAGTACCCCACTAAGCCTTTGCCATATATTTCATAGGCCCCAGGCACTGTATTAATGATCTGCAGGCATTAAAGATGGCTATGTAATCCTCACATGTCTACACAGGAGCATTATTACAGGACGCCCATTTTTAGAGGTTTAGCAGGGGGGTTGTGGGCTGGGTTGGATGACTTATAGAATGACACAGGAAGTGAAATAATGGTCTCAATAAAATCAAAGTTAGGTTGGAAAGTTTATGTATACAAGTTCTTTGCTGCCATCAGCCATTTGCATGATGCTTGTGAGCTGGGATTCCTTCCATGTGTGGGCGAGCTGGTGGTCTCCCGACAGTAATGCTGCACTGTGCACTAAAACAGCTCACACGGCTTATTTACTATGTAGCACAGTTCTGAGATAGAAAAACAAGAGCTTCTTTGCAGATGGAGAAACTGAGGTTAAGTCAACTGCTTTGGGTCATCTGCTAGTGAATGGTACAGCTGGAATCCAAGCTTAGGCTGTTTGAGGAGCCTCCCCATCCTCCCCCCTTTGCAGGGACATCTTTGTGGAAACAGCAGAGCCTCTCTGGGGAGATTTGACAAGACTCTCATTTGGGCTTTTTCTGAAAGAACCTGGATCTGTGCTGCGGTCTCCAAGGTGGGGTTTGGACATCTTGACTGTGCTCTGTGCAGAGAGGTCTTCCCATGATGTGCCTTGGTGTGCACATCTGGCCCCCAGATAGGAGGGCTGTGCGAGTTCTCTCTTCGATTTATCACTGTAGAGTGAGTTGAAGGTTATTGCAATGAATAATAAATGAGCTATCATAGAGGAGCTGATTATTCCGAAGTGTTACCGATGTTTGTGTTGATAAAAATGAATAAATGGCTAAGCGTTTGCAGGGAATGGCAGAGAGAAGGCATCCAGAGGAAATTCATTTGTGCCTTGGGTAGTTAGAGACAATGAGTCTTGAGACGGAGGCAATCAAGGAATGGGATAAAGCAGCCCTGAGACTTGTTCTGTAAGGGAGTAATGACAGAATCTTTCATCTCTGGTCATGTTGGCTGCAAAGTGGTAATAGACGTTAGCTTTGAACAGAGGAGATAAGAGACCTAGAGACAAATACAAGTTCCAAAGAGTGAGTAAAAGGTAAATCCTTGTTTTTTTGTTTTTGTTTGTTTGTTTGTTTGTTTGTTTTTTGTTTTTTGTTTTATAGAGTCAGAGACATACAGGGAAGGATGCTTTTGTTACCATTCAGGTTTCTCTGTGGCTAAAAGTAGAAGCCTTACTGGCCCTCAGTGAAAGTAGGGGTCAAAGAAGGTCATAAGAAGTCAAGTGCAATAGTCAAGGTAGGCTGTACACTTTCTATGTAGCTCCTATACAGATATTCACAAGCCTTCTCCCCAGACCAAGCTGGCCAAATGTCTCCTCTCTCGTGCCTCATTTAAACAGAGGGCATAGTAGAATTCAGAAGCAAGGGTGTTAGGATGATGTTATCTATGTTCAGTAGTTCCTGAACTATGCGCCAAAGTGTAGCGGGGCACCACAGCAAGTGCACACTGCTGCTATGGGGTGCATGTGCACATGTGCGAGTGTGAGAGCATGCATGCATGCATGTGTGTGTGTGTGTGTATGTGTCTGTGTGCGCATGCATGTTTATGTATGTGAGTGTGTGTGTATGTGTATATATGTGTGTGTACTATACATACTTATTTGTGCAGGTGTCTGGACATGTATATATGGGTATGTGTGCACAAGTGTGAGGAGACCTGACAGTAAACACTATCAAAGGACACAAACTTTTTTTTTTTAACTTTGTAATTATATTTATGTACAGAAAAATTAGTGTACATTTAACCCAATTTA
>NW_022196897.1:147263939-147287151 GCF_008632895.1 Mastomys coucha
GGGGGCCAGGGCCACCTTCTTCCCCTTCGCCTTCTTTCCTTTGGGCATCTTGCTCGGCTGGTGGAGAGCGGACACAAACTTTTTATTTTTATTTTTATTTTTTTACTTACTAAATATTTCTGTTGCAGGTATTTATTTAAGTGTTTTTGAGGGAAACACGACATTCTCTGGATATCAAGTTAACTGCTACCTCAGGGCCGCTGGCTCACAGTTCCAACAATAGATCAAGTTACAGCCCCTTTGATGGCAGACCTTTGGAAAGCTGTGTTTGGAAGACCATGATTAAAATGTATGGAGTGTACATCAGTGTAGAACAGGCAATAACCATGGCCTTGCCCAATCTGATTGCAAAATTCGAGAAATCTGCAGTTCCCATCAGGTATACACATTAATAACTGATCTTTGTTATTTGATTCTATGCTTGATCATAGCCAAAAGTCTGAGAAGTAGTTAGTTATTTGAGAATAACTTAAAGATAGTTTTCTTTCAATTATGTGCATTCTTTGTTAGATCCACTATTAATTGAGTTATATTAGGATGTAAAGTCAGGACTTATTAAATTGTTTGGATTTGATTAATTAATAAACATACATGTTAGGAGTTTGTATTTATTATTAGTGATCCCATGAAAAAGTTACAAAGGCACTAAGGGGGGTGGGGTTTAAGAATCATGCATCAGTTGGGTCCTATTGGGAACCAATGACATTCTGAGGCTGAGTGATTCCCATGTGCGGGAAGGTGCCATGGTGTGGCTTTGTGACATTCTGAGGTGGAGTGATTCCCATGTGTGGGAAGGTGCCATGGTGTGGCTTTGTGACATTCTGAGGCTGGGTGATTCCCATGTGTGGGAAGGTGCCATGGTATGGCTTTGTGACATTCTGAGGCTGGGTGATTCCCATGTGCGGGAAGGTGCCATGGTGTGGCTTTGCTTACTTCTTAAAGGTTCCTGGGCTGAAGACTCAGTGTTCCAGTGAGGAGGCTTTTAAGGGAGGTGAAAGGTATATGTGAGGAAACTAATATCTTTTTTGCTACAGTGGATTGGTTTTCTTTCTTTCTATAATTTTAATTTTTGTTGAAAATTCATTTTTCATAAAATATATTCTGATCACAGTTTCCCCTCTTCCAAGTCCAAACCTCCCCATCCACCCAAATCCACACCTTTTCTTTCTTTTTCTCATTAGAAAACAGGCAACTAACGAAACAAAACAAAACAAAAGAAACACCCCCTCAACCTAAACAAACCAGAATACTATAACAAACAAACAGGAAAAAGGGCCAAAGGGAAAAAAACATAAGAAACACACACAGATGCAGAGACACACTCGTACACACACAAGTCCCATGAAAACACAAAATCAGGAGCCATTCAGTATAAACAAAATAACTATACGGCTTAAAAAGAAAAGTCCAGACAAAGCATTCTGAGACAAAAACCCTCTCAAAATATCATTGACTTGGTTACGTGTTGGTCACCTACTGCTGGGCACAGAGCCTACCCCTAAGAGAGGTTGTCTACCGAGTGAGACTCCATTGAAAAAAACCTACATTTTTCCTTTGTAAGTGGTTATCAGTTGGAAATAGCTTCTGAGTTTGGGATGAGGTGATGGTGGTGTATGCTTTCTTTGCCTCTCAGCTCTGTGACCCCATCTGGACCCCAGTGTATGCTGCCACAGTCTCTGGGAGTTCACATGTGCACCAACCCACTTGTATTTACAAAGCTTGTTTCCTTGGTGTCCTCCACCCCCACTGGCTCTTTCTACCTCTTTTTTTTTTTTTTTTTTTTTTTTTACAGTCTTCTGAGCCCTGAGGGGATTTGATGGGACATCCTATTTAGGACTGAGTGTTTCAAGGTCTCTCAAACTCTGTACACTGTCCAGTTGTGGGTCGCTGTATTTGTTTCCATCTACTGTAGGAAGATACTTCTCTGATGATGGCTGAGCAAGACACTGATCTATGATAGAGCAGAGTAGCAGTAGGAGTCATTTTATGGCTGTTTTTTATTTTCTTCAGAGCTGTAGTATTTGGCTTTCTTCTAGGTCCATGGTGTATCTAGCCTCAGGTTCTTGGCCACCTGAGCAGTATCAGGCATGCGTTCCATCTCATAGAGTGGACCTTAAATCCTGGATTAGTTTTTGAAAGAGCAAGTTGTCACAAATTGATCTGGCCTCCTCAACAAGTTCTCTTGCCTCCTCTCGGGGCATGTGATCTCTGTGACACATTCTGCCTCCACGTGGTGTCACCTTTTATGTTGTGGCACAGCTAAAGACTTAGTTTGATAGTGCCACCCAGCTTGGACTGTCAGCCTTAAAGACTGTAAGGCAAATTACTGACTACGTTTCCAGTCTCAGGTATTCTGTTATGGCAACACAAAACAAGACAAAGACAGCAAGATGCAGAGAAATTGTAAAGTACAAGCGGTATCCTTCAAGCTTGTCTTGATGAATCCGTGAGTTCTGGGTTCAGCAAGAGACTCCGTGCCAAAAAATAAGATGGTGATCCATAGATGATAGTGACCCTGACCTCTGGCCTCCATACACATAAGCACTCATGAGCACATACAGGCATCTCTCTCTTTCTCTCTTACACACACACACACACACACACACACACACAAGTGTGTGTGCACTGGCATGTGGTCTTGCATGTATGGTAGAGAATATCCCCATGGCCCAGCAACCCTACCTAAGTACCTGTATCACAAAGTTCACCCAGTGACACTGATTTGACAGCTGTGACGCACCACTGCCCATCAAACCATGCTCTCAGAGAACAGTGAAAACACACTGCCATGGCCTTTCTTTGCTCATCAATAATATCAAGATCCCAAGATGCAACTTTCTCTATCCTAACATTTTCCTCCCATAAATCTTCTTTAAACTCAGCCCCAGATGAGAGAACAATAAATATTAATGGGAAATTTTAAAATGTGAATTTTTAAAGAAGTATTTTATGTATTGTTATTTTTTTTTGAGATGCAGAAACCTGCATGCACATAATATAGTCATATTTCCTGCTAGTAAAATTGTTCCTGACTCGTGTGACAGAATTAAGTACACTCGTTTCTTTCTTTCATGTGGTTATGCAGAAAGCATCTTCCCAGGGTCTCAGTGAGTTTGAAATAGAAAAACTTAAATGTGATGTAAAACTTAAGTTCTAGGGGCATTATATCACCACTCCCTCCATGTCCTCACCACTGCCCTTTCTTATATAAGGGAATCACAATGCATTCTCGTATGTAGTTTATTCTGCCAGCACACTTGGTGAAGGCAAATTCTCAGGCCTTCCCTGTTGCCTGTGCCCTGGACTACTCGCGGCCTGACCCTACCTGCCCTTGGGGGTTGGAGGTAAGGTAGCGCAGAGTAACAGACTCTGAGCAGGTGAGCTCTGAGCTGCAGCAAGCTCATCTGAACCCTGCTGCAAGCTCCTTCAATACTCTCTACCTGTGCCCCACTGGTCCCAAGAAAGCAGATCCTCTAAACAGCAGTTCCTGATTGGCTGGCATGATCTGCACTAGCAATCCTTGGTCTCTCAGGCAGTCCTTAATTAGGTCCTCCTGCAGGAGATACTTTTATGGCTGCACTCTCTGGCATTTATGTAGAGGCGGCCCTGACGTTCCTGCTATACTTCCTAGGACGACTGAGCCAGAATCTCTGTGACACAGCCAAGATGCCTTTACTTTGGCTTGGTTTTCAGGCTGAGGACCCTTGATCCTAATGAAATCCTCTGTTAGGGTTTATATTATCAGACTGTTAAGACCTAGAATGGCCTAGGATAGGAACTGCTTGGCCTACATGTAAGGAATTTTTACTATGCAACCCTGGCTGTCCCACAACTCACTATGTAGACCAGGCTGGCCTGGAACTCACTATCTACCTCTGCCTCTCAAGTGCTGGGACTAAAGGCATGTGCTGCCTTGACATGATAGATTGTACCTTTGAGCCAAAATAAACCTTTTCTTGTTTAAATTGCTTCTGTTGGGAAAAGGAGCTGAGACACTCTTACATACACAATGAAATAAGCACTGCCACTTGCATCCAATTGGTAAGACTGGGAAACCATTCTTAGACAGCAAGGATACACCATGGACTGACCTCTTCCTACGTAGAATGAGATCTCATTCCAGGCTTTGCTCTTCCCCATACATACAACTAAAATCTAAGAAACTATGCATCTTCAGTAAAATGTAGAAAACAGTTGTCAGAATTCAATTTGAAAAGACAGACCACTTAGCAATTAAGAGCTAAATGGCATCGTTACCAATGTCACTGGACCTCAGAGATGGAAGTGTAAGTGAACAGTGCCCTCAGAAAGTATCTCAAGTGTCCTTCGATTATTGAGATCTTGATCAAGTATCTTGAGAAGTACATGGTCCTTGGTAGGTGTGGGAGGTCAAGAGGGTCTGCTCGGATGGAGGAAGTGTAGGTTAATTGTTGATTAGAAGAGAGTCAAGAAGGGAGTGGTTTTCAGTGGCAAAGTCAGGTTCAAGCTGTGAAGCAACAGCCAGCAACGCTTTGGGGGCAAAGGCAGCACAGTGACCTGTCCACCTGGTGATTAGTTAGAAAGAAGTTCTTCTAGAGTGAGGACCAGCCATGCCCTTTTCACACCCACTCCCACTTACAGACATCTCAGGGGTTGGAAACCGTCTACAAGGGGCCAGACAATAACCATTTCAGTTCCTGCCATCCATATGGCCTTCCTTGTAAGGGCTCAACTCTGTCATTTAGGTAAAAGCAGTCAAGGTGTAGGGGAGTTGTCTGTAGATGAATGAGCATGGCTGTGTTCTAATAAAACTTTATTTATGGACCCTGAAATGTGAATTCACATAATCTTAATATATCCAAACTTCTTTTAATTTTTCCTCAATCATTTAAATATGAGAAACATTACTATTAGCTTGTGGATTGCCAAAAACCAAACCAAACCAAACAAGAATGGTGACAGGCCAGGTTTGCCTTACAGACTGTGGTTTGACCTTTGTACTGTATCACAAGCCTCACATAGATGGGAGAAACCCCTTTCACTCAGGGTGCCTGATACACAATGGCCACTTACAAAAAAAAAAAAAGAAACCCACTGAGTGAATGAAGAGGGTCCTTTCTCTTCATTTGTTTCCTCTGAATTTATCCAAAGAAAATATCAGGGAAGGGTACCGAGGAGGAGCAATCAGAAGGTATTCAATACATCCTCTTGTCTACATTTTAAACAGGAGTGTACAAAGCTCCTGATTTTAGCAAAAGGAAAGATTAAATAGAGGTATCTCTCAGAGCTTTAAAGTCGAGGCTACTATTGTTTCAAAGGCTTTTGAGGCTTGTCATGCCCGTGTTCTCCTGGAAAGGTATTAATTTCCAAACAAGATGAGTTAAGTGGCCTTAGATGCTGCCTGTTAGAGTTGATTTTGATTCTTGTTAAGCTGAATGGCTTAGATATGTCCTGCGTTCTTAAGTACATCACCTGGGCCTTACATGCCCAGAAGGGATGGTGGCTGAACATCTGGGCCTCTGCTGGCTGCTGCAAATTCTGGCTAGGCAGCTTGACAATACCTCTGCTCTCACATCTTTTCCAGCTAGGTGAGCTGTTAGCTTATACTAAAAACACATGTGGGTTTGATCATATGTAAGAAAGGTACAGAGTCAAAGTGTTACCATTCCATGGATGGGAGTTGGGGGAGAATGAGAATGCTTTGAATAGCTTTGTTTCTTTGGGAGCTTGTACGATGAAATGTATCTGGGAATTGCATCAGCCTTAGCAGTGTTCTCCATCCATCCATTTTGATACAATTCATTGATATGCAAGGGTTTTTAAGCGCTAACTCTGACCCAGGTTCACTCTTGGGAAGATGTCATTTTGACCTCAGTTCCTCGGGTGATAAGGAAACCAGTCTAAACAGACATCAAGAGAAACTCAGGAAGCTAAGCCGGAAGTGATGAGGAAAATAATCTCCCAGTACCTCTTAGGGAAAGGTACTCTTCGGAGTAGCTGAAAAGCTAAGTTTGGGATCCTGTGCCTGCCAGCTAACCTGTCCTGTTGCTGTGACACATATCAAATGAGAAGCACTTGAAGAAAGGAAGGGTCTCTTTGGCAAACAGTTCAAGGGTACCATCCATCATGGTGGGGAAGGCACGGCAGCAGGAGCTTGAAGCAGATGGTCACATTGCATCTACAGTCAGGAGGCAGAGGGAGATCAAAGCTGGTACCCAGGCCCTTTCTGCTTTCTATTTGTTCTGGAAGTCAGGCTGGCTCTTTCAACCTTAATTAACCTGATCTAGATAATCCCGCAGAGACTTGTCTTCTGGGTAACCCTAGATTCTGTCAAATTAACAGTCAACATTAACCCTCACAGGTGGGTTATAAACAAGGTAGGCCCTTTAAATGGGAAAATAAAGGATGCTCTCATGTTGGAGTGTTGAAGGACGTGGAGCAAGGGGGAGGTGTCCCAGTAGGAAGAACATTCAGGTTCAGGTCTTCAGACTGTGTTAGATGGTCAGAAAGCTGTGTTGTTGAGTGAAGAAGGAAAGCCAGGCTTGGTGGGAGAGCAGGCAATGAAGGGAATTGAAGGTCAGACTAGGACGTTCTTCCACACCAGGCAATGGCTCTTAAATATGAGCCTACCTGGGCATCATTGCATACAAAAGTCATGAAGACTGGTGTCTGGTTCTACCCACAGGGGTTCTGGTGCAGGAAGTGTGGATGGGGCCTGGAAACATGCATTTCTAACAATGCCCTGGTGATGCTGTTGGTCCAGGGGCTACTGTTTGAGTTTTTTTTTTTTTTTTTTATAGAATTTGGATCTTTGAGCAAATGGGGTACTTTCTGAATATTTTCGAAGGAGTGTTTCAAATTCAGACTTTCATTTCAGAAGGAACATGGGTAGAAATTGTAGTGACTGTATTGAATAGGTAGTCAGGCATCAGGGGAATCAGGTGGAGAGTGTTTGAAGTAGTTGGAATTAGCAGAAGTTGGGGGAGGTCTGAGTGAGGTAACTTACCAGGCTGCTGTGCAGTTTGCCCATTCTTGCATTCTACGGGTGAGACTGTTGATTATGAATCATCAGCCAGGCCAATCTAGTGGGAGTCGGTATGATTTTTTTTTTTTAAGTCAAATTCTATTGCAGTTTTTCAGCATATTTTATTCAATTCTATTAGGCCATTTAGCAAATAATTTTAATTTTCTGCTTAGATCAGGATTTCAGAAGGGTAATACACTGTTGTACTGTTAATAAGTCCCCTTAATAAGCTCTGGGAGAAAGCCATTTGCAAATCATTCCTGATCCTGTCACTCAGCCTGTTTGCTAATTACCATAGCCCTCAGAGATTCTTCCTGAGAGGGCCCAGTGATTTCTGGAAGATTCCCTTACCTGGCTGAGCCCCCCTGGGAAGCCTCTGCAGGGGCTGGAAGCAAAGAAGGGCATCCGAGCTTATTCTAGTGGCAAGTTCTCGCACCTGCTGTAGTCTGACTTCTCTCCACAGCAGCTGGTTCATAATCTGAAAATGGAATGGCACCCTGGGTCGCATGGAACGGTAATTGTCACAACCGGGCAGGTTAACTGAGTAGGTGAGCTGGGATTTCAGCTGCAGGATGGTGGTGAATTGGGAGGTAGGGGGTAGGAAAAAACAGTTCACTCTTTATTCTAACAGAAGTTGGAAAACTATGGGCTATGAATCAAATCTGTCATTTGAAGTTTGAGTTTGTCATTTGAGTTTGAAGTTTTGGGTGGATATGTGAATGCCATAGCGTGTATATGGAGTCAAAGACCACTTGAGTGTTGGCCCTTATCTCCTACCTTATTTGAGACAGGGTCTCTGTTCTCAGCTTGTGTGTGCCAGGCTAGCTGGCTCATCCTTTCATCATGGATACCCATATCTCTGTAGGACTGGGGTTATTGTGCTCAGGCCCTCACGCTTTACCCATTGAGCCATCTTTCTGGCCCCCTGGACATTATTTCTGTAAATAATGAAGTTTTATTTGTACTTAGTCACATCCAGTCAGTTGTAGGCTCTTCTGTGGCTGCTATCAGGCTACGGCGGCAGAAAAGCATCTTTGTGATGTGTACTTCGCGATCCTGCGGCCTGAAGTGTTGTGTGAAGTGTGACCCTTCACACAAGACTGCCTGGTTTATGATATGGACTTCCTTGCCATTTTACAATAATTTATATGTTAGTGATATTCATAGACTCTATTTTCTTTTGTGAGTAATTGGGACCACATGTGCTTTTTTCTTCTGTCTATGTCTTGAGATCAAACACACGGCAGAATATAATTTAGCTGATTGATATTTTGATTATGTATTTGATATTTAGATTATATAATGTATTGTGATGGTTAATGTTAACTGTCAACAGAATCTAGAATCTGGGGGATGGGCTCTGGCATGACTATGAGAGACTCTTTTGACCACATTAATTGGAGTAGGAAGGATCCTCCCACTCTGCGTGGGGCCATTCTCTGATCCTGACTTTCTGGACTGTGTAAGTGGAGAGAGAACACGAGCTTGCGTTCATCCCTCTCTGTTTCTTGACTGTGGATGTGATGTAACTGGCTGCCCCAGGCTCCTTGACTTCCCTGCTGGGATGGACTGCACTTCGCACTGTGAACTAAAATAAACCCTTTGGCCCTTAGGTTGTTCAGATCAAAGCATTTTATCACAGCAACAGGAAGAGAAACTGAGTCTCTAGTAATAACAGTAATACATCCTTTCTTGTTTTGTATTTTAGTTGTCATCACAGTTTTACAACAACCTCTTTTATTTCACAATAATTTCAGATTTACAGAAAAGTTGCAAACAGAGTGGAGAGAATTCCTGTTCAATTACCTTATCTGTCAACTTAAGAAACTAACATTGGAACTATTTATTCATTTTGAATCACACCACTGAATTTCCCTTATGAAAGTAAAAAAGTACAAATTAGGTTCAGGTTTATTCTAATTCTCATCTCAGGCTTCTTCTCCTCACCTTTGATATTTATTCTTTTAAGTTTTTCTATGAAGTGAGAGAGAGGTGGGAGAGAGGTAGGGGGGAGGGATTGAAAGTTCAATTCTAGTTTGTAGTATAAAAATATAAATAGTATCCCACCATAAACATTATTCTGTGACTTAGTTTTTCCTTGGAAGAGGGTCTTGGGGATATTTTTATGGTCAAGTGCACAGATTGCCATATTCTTTTCATTGCTGCATAGCTTCTCTGTCAGATGAATACAACACAGTCTGTTTAGCTGTCTTTCTGTTGATGGCCACTTAGGTTCTTTCTATTTTTTCGCTATTTTGAACAATGCTGCAATCAGCATCTTGTATAGTCAGCCTTTTTTTGCACGTGTGCAATTATTATTTTTTTTGGAGGATAGATTCCTGTAATTAAAATCACTAGATCAATGAGCCTGTACATACATTTTCTAGCAGTTGCTACTGAATTCTCATAAAAAACTACTTTACTGTCATATATCTCTACTACAATGTACAAGAACTCCTTTCCTAAAAATCGATACCAACGGCTATTCTGTTATTTGCTAGCTTGAGAAATGGTATATCACTGGCTCATTAATTTGCCTATCCTGATTATTAGTGAAGTTAACCATTTTAATCTTCATGTATGTCCTGTCCTGGTGAGGGCTGCCTATATATCCCAGCAATTAATCATTCTAACAGCTGTCTGAGTAGAGCACATTTGTTCCATTTCACAGATTAGGAAGCTAAGGTTCAGAGAAGTAAAAGCACCCATTCAAAGTCTTAGAGGATGAACGACAAAGTTGGGATTGTGTACATTTTGAAGCAGAAGAGTCTAGGAGAGACAAAAGGAAGGGTGATGCTGAAGACCTGAGTTCAAGACACACGGGCTGATGGTGTCCAAGTACCCTGATGTTTTGTGGGCACCACTCAGGTATAAGACTTGAGATCAGAGCTGTACATGGAGTCAGAGTTTGTGTTTGGACTATGAACCAGGACCATGTCTGCCATTTAGTTCAGATAAAACCTATAGGTTTTAACTATAGGTTCCAGGATGAAAGTCTGCCCTTAAAAGGAAGGGTAGGAGTGAAGGCTCAAGGCAATAGGTTGAAGTTAAAGTTTATTTCGAGGGTATCCTTGGCAGGGGTTCTTACAGTCATGAGAATGAAACATGTACTTTGAGCCTCAAGAAAGCAAGATCTAGCCTTTACCTGTTAGACAAGGCTCCTAATCTTAGCCTCTCCATCACCCAGGTGGGGTCCAGCTGAGCTGCTTAGACATTTAGTTCTCAAGGTTGAGGAACTGGGAAAGAAGAAGGGCTGATAGTCTTGTAGTGTGTTCTTTCCCATCTGGGAAAATAGCAAGAGCTCTTAAAAACCTAATGCAAGGCAGCACGTTGGTTCAGTGGTAAAAGTATTTGCTGTGAAAGTATGATCTCTTGAACCCATAGTAGAAAAGAACCAACTCCCAGAGTGGTCCTCTGATGTCCACATGCAGGCTGTGGCATTAGCAAACCCACCCTCACACACATCATATGCACACACTCATACTCCATCATAAGAAATAATTAAGAAAAAAATCCCACCTACATGGCTGTAAAGATGGTCTAGTGGTTAAGAGCACAGGCTGCTCTTCCAAAGGAAGATTCCCAACACCTACATGGAAGCTCACGACTGTCTGAAACTTTAGTTTCAGAGGATCCAATTCCTTCTTCTGCTCTCCAAGGGCATCAAGCATACATGTGATAAAGCATGCAGGCAAAATATTCCTATGCATAAAAATCTAACTTAGGCTCCTCCTAATGAGATGAATTTATATGTATTTTCTTTATATTTCACACACACATATATATGTATATATGTGTATATATCTATATCTATGTATACACACATATATGTATCATATATGTATAACATATATGTATATGTATGTATGTACACCCATACCCACACACCCACACCCACACACTGAAGAGTGAAGAGATGGTGGTGGACATTGGAACATGGAGAGTGGTTCACCAGAAAGTTCCTTAGGTTCCCTTTTAGACTTTGAAACTCCTCAGTTGGAGCTGGAATGACAGCAGGCATAGACGAAAAAGGCGTCAGAAAAAACAAAAGCAAAACCATTTACTTCCCAGCCCCAATACCAGAGAAACAGCAATCTAACAAGATAGAAAGCTTTTTGATGTTAACTGCTCACACCCGGGTCAGAATAGTGACCATCAAGAAGACCAATAACAGTGAATGCTGGTGAGCGTATGGGGAAAGAGGAACCCTTATACACCCTTGGTGGGGGGATGAAAACTGGTGCAATTACTGTGAAAATCATGTGGAGGCTCCTCAGAAAACTAAAAATAGAACTTAATATATGAGTCAGTTAAACAAGTCCTGGACCAAGGTATCTAAGACAACATATCACACAGACCCTTGCGCATCCATGTTTGTTGCTGTTCTATCCACAGCAGTCAGGACATAGAATCGGCTTAGATGTCCATTAGCCATAAGTGGATGGAGAAAATGTGGTGCAGATAGACAATGGAAGTTTTTCACCTCTAAGGAAAAATGAAATAATAATCTTTATAGAACATGGTTTATCATGACATGTATCAATAAATGGGTATCTAACACTGAATATGAGACCTAATGTTCAGGGTGCTGGGGATATGGCTCAGTGGCTAAAAGTACTTGCCACATAAGCCTCACATCTTGAGTTCAGATCCCCTGAGCGCTCTGAGCATGCAGAAAGCTGGAAGCAGTAGGGCATTCAGGTGTCTGTCTGTAATCCAAACACACCTACAGGAAATGGGAAGTGAAGACAACATCCCCAGTAGCTCATGGGCTAGCCTGGGGTAGGCAGCAGTGGAGACACCGTGTCTGAAAGGCAAGGACCAACATGTGAGGTTGTCCTCTGACCTCAACACAGGAGCTGTGATGTGTGTATGCCCACATTCACACACATGCATATGAACACACACATAACATATATAGGCTCGCGAGACTATGTAAGTAGCTTGCAGTTACGCTTATATGATATTTAATAATAAGCAGTAACAATGGGTCTATGGTGGGAGTCTGTCTTGTGGTTCCCTGTGATTGTGACAGGAGGTGGGAAGCTAGAGAGAAGGGGCTTGGGATGATTCTAACATAACCGAGAACCACCGGGGAAGGGAACCTTCATGAAGGACTGTCAACACCAGGTTGGCCTGTGGGCATGTCTATGGGGGACTGTTAATTGATATGGGATAAGCCAGCCCACAGTGGGTGACACCATTCCCAAGACAGAGGATCCTGAGCTGTATAGTGGAGAGACTGAGCTGAGCACAGGCAGGCAAGCAAGCAAGCAAGCAAGCAAGCAAGCAAGCAAGCATGCATGCATTTACTCCCTCTCTGCTCTTGACTTTGGATATAATGTAAATAGCTACTTGAAGTTCTTGCCCCAATTTTCCCCCAAGGATGGGCTGTAACCTAGAATTGTAAGTGCAATAAACTCTTCATCCATTGCCTTTTGTTAGGGTCTGGATTCACAGCAACAGAAATGCATAGAAATACACTATGCATTGATTTGAGTGTGTGTCCTTGAATGTGTCAGAGTAAAAATCCATTGGCTTTGGAGATTCATATCTTTTATCTTAATGTAAATTAAAAAGACAGTCTGCTTCTGCCAGCCAGACTTAGCATGTCTCCCTTGAGCATGGCACAGCCCCCAAGATCCTTCTGTCTCTGCCCTCCTCTCTCCATTTGTCAATATGGCCACATTTCTATATTTAAACCTTACGCATGCCACTTTCCCACCAAGAATGGATCCTTGCTGCCTAAGGGACCTTCCACACAAGTCACTGAAATGTCTGATCCTATTTGCCTGCACTTCCTCATGAGTGTTCGTTATCACCATCACCATCATCATCACCAATATCATCTTTATCATTTCTAAAATTTCCTGAGTGCTTCTTATATGCTGGCTCTTTGCGAACCCTTTGAAGTACTACCTCATTGACTGGAAGAATGACCCTGTTTGTGGGCCTGGTGATAGGACCACTCACTCAGACTCTTTCTACTCTCAAGCTCTGAGTTCCCTAGTCTTCCAGGCCTTTTGGAAGGCAAGACATTTACAAAGACTTTGTGTCAAATTTTTCTGGATTGGAATTCCGACTCCTTCCCATAAAAGCTGTTACCTTGTATGGGTGAGTTTTCTCATCTGGAAAGTGAGAGGGGAAGTAGTGGCTACTTTGTAACAGCAGCACATGGCACAGGACTGTTGTAATGACTAAAAGAAAATAAAAATACCCCTCAGGGGTTCAGCAAGGTCCCTGGTGTGACCCTAAGTACCTAATGAGTGCCTGGTCACAGGGTGGATGCTCACTTTCATTCTACCTCATTTCCCCCTCCAGAGGCTGACTTTAAGACAAGAACTGTGGTCTCAATGTCCTGAGCTGAACTCTTACCCAGCACTTGTCTCCTGAGAGTGGTGGTGGCTGTGCAGCTGGGATTTTCTTGTCTCTCTGATATCTAAGAACTTGCAGGGTCTGGGTCTCCTAATGCCCATCTACGCTTCTGATGTAGACTGGGTTCATACTGAGTTTATCTCTGCAGACAGAAGGAAAGCCAGCCCTGGCCGGCTCACACGAGGTGGGTAGAAGAATGCTTTCTGCTTCAGCCATTTGATCCAGCGGCCTGTCCTACATCTCACCTGTGGTAGTTCTGAGCAGGCTGGTTTCTTCTCTGACCTCCTGGCAGGTTTATTGTAGGGTTGCAGATGTTTTTGACTTGGATCTTTCCCTACCCGCCTCTAGCAGTAGTGTCACATTTGCATACCATATCCATGATCAACTTAAAAGAATATTGGGGATGAAAGGAGCCAAAAGCCAGGTCTCTTGGGCAATTTCCCTCATAATACAGGAACAGAATTATCCAAGGAGTGATTGACAAATTAGAAGCACTTTGCACCTAATTTTAATGCATTTGGCTCCTTGAGAGGAGGAATATGTTAAACTTAAAATTATTCACCTTGCAGTGGCTCCCGTCTTTCAAATCAAAATCAATCTTCACGTGGGGTACTAAATCTTAAGGAAACAAATTGCTTTCTATGGTACATTGCGCTCTTTAAATGGCTTTATCTGGAGGACCAGCTGAGCAAGTTAATTTCGGCATCACAGCTGGCTGGCAATTGTGGAGTGGGCATTCTCTCATGGATTTGGAGAGAGTCTTGGTCTGGTGCTCATTAACCACCCTTGGATTAAAGACACAGTGAGAGTAATTGGCACATGAACTGGACCGTGGGGGTGGAAATTAACCCAGAGCTCCAAGAAACAGGTTGGTTTATTGATGCACAAGATTGTGACCTTAGTCCTTGGAGTATGTTTTCTCTCCCTTTCAGTGGTTCCCCAAAGCTGCTTTCATAGTTCAGAGCCATATATATCCCTCTTGTCAGCCATTATGTAAGCCTATTCTTGGGGAGAGACCACATTGACTCATTCACACAGAGGTGATTGTAACTGATAACATGATACCAACTTAAAGTACAGTTTAATCTTTAGTGTGTTCTTAATGCCAGAAGAAGACACAACCAGCAGAGTTAATATCTTATTAAGGGATTTTTTTTTTTTTTTTTGGAAAGAAGCGTGAGTTGGGACTTGCGGCTATCCCCAAGGAAGCTGTCCATTCTAGAATCATAATATTTTTGAACTGGAAGGAAATATTTTGAAGTTTAATTTCCCACAGGCAACAGAAATTCCATTACAGGATATTTTGATAGTTTCTCATTCTTGCTCAAACGTCTTCAGCAATGGGGGCCTTGCTGTGTTATTAGGCAGCCTGTTGTACTGTTCGGTAGTTTTAATTTAAAAAAAAATTCACCTCATTTTAAACTAAAATTAGTCTTTCTGAAACTCCTACCAATCTAGCTCTGCATTTTAAATCAGGTGTCTTTTGAATGACAGTCCTTTAGGTGTTTATAGATAACTTGCAGCCTTCTGTCCTATCTCCCACATACCATGTACTCTCTGTGCTAAACGGTCCCCACTCCCCCACGATCTCCTCCACTACACAGCTTCTATTTGTCTTGGGTCTTTCTGGACCTTTTTCCTAGGACATGTTTTGGTTTGATAATGTTTTTCTCTCCCCCCTTCCCTCTCTCCCTCCCTCCCTCCCTCCCTCCCTCTCTTCTTCCTTTTCCTCTTTCTTTTTGTTCTAAAGTTTTTAGTTTTTGCAGTTCTGGGGGATCAAACCTAGAGGTTTACATACACCAGGCAAGCACTCTGCCACTGAACAGGCCCTCATTCACGTCCTTTTTAAAAATGCAATCAGTGTAATTTCTCTTCATGTTGTCTGGCTTTGTCAAGATTACCTCTCATTCAGTGAGCTTCGAAGCTAAACATCTCCTTCTGGCACTGTGTAAATAGGGTTTCCTGGCCTCCCTGGCAGGGCTTTGTCTCCGGCTTTGTTCAGTTTGGTTCGGCCTTTTTTGGGCCATCATTAGTTGACAACCTGTGTGTCTGCTATCCCTCTCAACAACCTGCCATGTTCACATTTGATGAGCTTTCTTCCTGTCAGTCTCCTTGATGAGATATGAGAGGCCGATACAAATAATTTACTCAGCACTAAGAGGCAGTAGTTATAGAGCAACAACAATTTTTTTTTTTTAAAGTTCTGGGCTGGAGAGATGGCTCAGTGGTTAAAAGCACTGGCTGTTCTTCCAGGAGACCTGAGTTTAATTCCTAGTACCCACAAAGCAGTTTACAACTGCTTGTGACTCCAGTTCTAGGGATCCGATACTCTCTTTTGGCCTCTGTAGTCATCAGACACACATATGGTGCACAAATATACATGCAGAAAAAAAAATCTATACACATAAAATAAAAATAAAAGTTTCTTATTTTATTTTATTTTTTTTAAAAAAGATTTATTTACTTATTTTATGTATATGAGTACACTGTAGTTGGACAGATTATTGTGAGCCACCATGTGGTTGCTGGGATTTGAACTCAGGACCTTTCGAAAGAACAGTCAGTGCTCTTAACCACTGAGCCATCTCTCCAGCCCAAAGTTTCTTATGTTAAAAGTCATGTATGTATTTATTTAAAACATAGACAACTGCTAAGAAAGATCATACACAAGCCCCTTTGTGTGTGTCTTTCCATATGCACGTTTATCCAGTGGACAAACATTCTATGTGCCTGGTTGTTCACACATGGTAAATATTTTCCTGTGTTATCCAACAACATTCCGTAAGATCACTTTTGAAAGTCTCCCTTATGTAGGGATACAGTTAACTTGGGCGGAATTGGAGATTCAGGTTGTTTTACACATTTTTTTTTCTCTTGCAAAATCTGCTGCTCGGTTTGGGTATCTGTGCTCACTCAAGATGCATTTCTGGAAATTCTAAGGGCAAGGGGGTTGGCAAAATTTCTAGAAATTGCAAGGGGTTAGGCAAAAGGTTGATATTTGTCAAACTGCACTTCAGAACCACCATGCACTTCAGAGCACTAAAAGTACCAGTTGAAGGCTTTTTTTTTTCTTTTCTGCTTTTCAGGTTGTTGTATAAAGCAGAGTGGAAAGTGTTTCCCAATAAGGTGCTCAAATAGGAGGTGCCCCTGCCCTCTGGGTCCTCACACTAGGATGAGGCACATCCCCAGGGAAGGGACTATGAAAAGACCCCAGGGACAGAACCAAACACCTAAGCTTAAGGCTTTGTTTTGAATCTGTGCCTTTTTTTTTTTTCTGGAGTTATTGCAGAACACAGAAGGATTATTCTCCTTATTATAGAATGATTATTATTGCTGGCTGGCTGGTTTTTTAATAACTTTTTTTCTTTAAAGAAAAATCCCTGCTGGAGGTCCAGAGAATGACACTTGGAAATTTCCTTCTCACCTAGGTTACAAGATTCAATTCACAATGACAGAATGACTAACACACACACACACACACACACACACACACACTCACACACACACACACACATCTCTGCACATGCACATACACACATGTACAAAGAGGATTACAGTACTGTAGTAATCCAACCCTGGAGATACTGAGAATCTGAAAGCTGTTCAGTGCATAAAGCTGGATGTCGCTGTGGTCCCCATCAGTACTTCAGTACTGATGGCTTGGAGAACTCAGAT
Organism: Mastomys coucha; assembly: GCF_008632895.1. Classification (NCBI taxonomy): domain Eukaryota; kingdom Metazoa; phylum Chordata; class Mammalia; order Rodentia; family Muridae; genus Mastomys; species Mastomys coucha. The sequence goes on from NW_022196897.1 coordinate 147,280,993, forward strand.
GGATGTTCTAAACTGAACCTGATTGCCACTCTGGTTCTAAGGGATCTGATATGCTCTCTTGGCCTCTGTAGGTACCAGGCACACATGTGGTGCACAGATATACATACAGAAAAAAAAATACATACATACATACATACATACATATAAAATAAAAAGTAAAAGTTTCAGATACTGAAGCTGGAGAAGGAATGGAAGAAACCAAAACACCTGGAAAACTTTACTCAAAAACAGGTGCTAAATCAGGCTCTATTACTAGGAGGAGTCAACCTGAATATTTTAGATATAACAAATATTTATTTAAAAAGTGTGTATGTGTGTGTGTGTGTGTGTGTGTGTATGTGTATGTGTGTGTGTGTAAATGTATACCCCCTGCACTTGGAGGCCAGAAGGGAGGGCATCAGATCCCCTGGAGCTGGAGTTATAGGTGATGAAGAGCTGTCTGAGATGGGTGCTGAGAACCAAATTCAGATCCCTAGAACAGTAAGCATGCTTCACCTCTGAGCTTTTTCTCCCAGCTAAAATATTTTTGAATTCATAAGCCTCAACATAGTTAAATGGATCTCCAAACTGGAGTCTGATTTCTAAAACATGTCTCTCCCCTCAGCTCTTGATTCCAGCCAAATACAGTGAGTCCAACCTATTCAAGACTGAATCTTAGGCAATCAGGCAGCTGCCGACTGTGAAAAGAACCAGCGCTTTTAAAGTTCCAACTGCTTCACTAAAATGTGAGCCATTTCCTTGCACACACACAAAACTACAGAACCCCACAGGGAAACAGATCTTGATGCTAGCTATGAAGCTCAGAGGATGTTTCTAATCTGTGGTCTGTCTGACCGTAGAGGTGTGGGTTAGCAGCTGGGATTGCAGACGGCTTTCAGGAAACATCAACCTGACCACAGCGTTTAACCAAGCTGGGCACCATTTCTTCCACAAACGCTGTAGCTCAGGAAAAGTGCAGCTGCTAAAAGAACTGACTGGGAATCCAAATGTCCTTGGATGTATGAACATGCTTTATGTGGTGATAACAAAATATCTGAGATTGGTTATTTAATAAGCAAAAGAGGTTTACTTCAGCTCATAGTTTCAGAAGCTGAGAAGCTCCAGTGTAGGTGGTCACAGCTGGTGGGGACCTCTACTTTTTTTTTTTTTTTAATAATCTGGAAGATGGAATCCCATGTCAGGGGACCCGTAAGGGCATTGCAGAAAAGGATGTGTTTGAGACAGGGAAGGTGTCAGTGGAAGCAAATCTTTACTTCTACGAGAGACCCATCAATCCATGTTGGAGGCCCTAGCACCCCTCAAACAATGTTATGCTGAGACCAAGCCTCAGGATGAGTTCTTGGTGAAGACAAGCTGTACTCAAACCATTGTATCAAGTCTTTGTTAATGAGGTTTTAATTTGGTTCCAAGATGCCAAGAAGATGCAGAAAAGCAAGCTTATCCTGTTTATATTTTTAAAAACATATTTAAAAATATATTTAAAGTATATTTTTAATATGCTTCTGTTGTATTGCCTATATAATGTTACATAGCTACCTCTAACTGAGAAAGAGTCTGGAAATGTGGAGTGTGAATTTAAATTAAGGTTATTAGAAAGGGGAGAGAACATACTGGAGAGACATTGGCCCGAGGACTTGAGCCCTGGGCTTTACCTTGAGTGGGCAAGACACCTTTCTTCTTTATCTTCAGATGTTTAGCAGTAAAATGAGGGTCTTAGAGAGAAGGTGATCCTGAGGGCCACAGTGTATGGCAGTTTGTTTTTACCAACTCATGAGAGTTCACTAGGTGTGTTCCTCTTTCCAGCTCTGTAAGAGAGGGCATTGTATCGGTGGCCTGTAGTTGGCCTTGGAAGGGAGATTTCCACCATGAGAGTGGGTGAATGCTACAAGTCCTGGCTTTCTCACGGCACTTTGGCCCAGTGTTTCCCATTGCCTGAGAATCTAGCACTTCAGTTCCACACCTGAGCGTTTGAAGGGACAGGAGGCATCACTTCAGAGGGTCTCAGTTTAACCTATGACATTTTTTAAATTTTGTTTTTGTGAGGGTTTCTCCCACCACCTTCCCCATTCCCTTCAGTCTTTCCATTCTCCGCTTGACTGTCTCCTCTTTCTTTCAATGATTATGTTATAAAGTTAGAAGCAAATGTACTTGGTGTGATTATATCCCAGAATGCTGTGTTTCTGATTGTCAAACAAGCATGACATATGATTTATTTAGATAGTTTTTAAAACCCTACCCCTTCTTTCCACCATTACTTAAAATCGGCCCCGAGTCGTTTTTCTTCCTAGCATATTTTTTATTTATCATCAAAACTTTTAATATTCTGCTACTCAACACCATGATTAAGTTCTTCTGTAAGGCAAACTTACAGCATATCTAGGGGTTTTTTGCAGGTCTTAATTGGCTTTATTTGTAGTTATGGATCAGGCAGCATTTTGAACCAAAAAAACACCCCAAAACACCCCAAAAAGCAAAAAAACAAAACAAAAAACAAAACAAAAACAAGCAAACAACCCTCCACCCGCACCCCCAAACAGCAACAACAACAACAACAACAAACCCTAACTTTTTCAGAAAACTCCATTTCACCACATGGCAAATTCACACTGAATTACAAGAGACAACATGGGAAGATTCAGAGCCATAATAATAATCCAGAAACGAGATCTCCCACAACTCCAAACAACAACTTAACAAAGTCACAGACATTGGTACATTTTTGCGTGTTTAAAAGTTTCTACCCCAGGGCCTAGAGAGATGGCTCCTCAGTTAAGATAGTTGCTCTTGCAGAGGATCCAAGTTCTGGGCCCAGCTCCCCCACTGGGTAGTTTGAAACCACTTGTAACTACAGGATCTGATGCCCTCTTCTGGTCTCTACAAGCATCTGTCCTGAGTTCACAAACCCATGCAGAGACTCATACAAAAAAAAAAAAATCTCAAAATAAAACTGTGACAAAAAAGAGGGGTGGGTGAGTCGGGCTGGAGAGATGGCTCAGCAGTTAAGACCACTGACTGCTCTTCCAGAGGTCTTGAGTTCAAGTCCCAGCAACCACATGGTGGCTCACAACCATCTGTAATGGAATCCAATGACTTCTTCTGGTGTGTCTGAAGAGAGGGACAGTGTACTCACATACATAAAATAAACAAATCCTTAAAAGTTGCTGCCCAACAGTTAAGGTCCTGTGCCTTGGCTAGGGATGGGAAGAGGAGATACACTCAATCATGTTCAGGAAGCAATTTAGACTCAGAACAGCTTTCCAGGCTTCCAAGCGTGCCCCCCTTTCTCTACATCTGTCTTTATCTCTTTTACTTTCCAGAATTTACAAAGTTGTAAGATTTCTCAAGTCCAGAACAAAACAAAGCACCAACCTCAAACCTTAAAATGGAGCAAATGCCCCAAACAATAAGGTTGGGGCTGTGGAGATGGCCTGCCTGTGACTCAGACATACAATTTTTAAAAAATTCAAAATAGCAATGTGTGTACTTGTAATCTCAGTACTGTGGAGGCAAAAGCAGATGGATTCATAGGGTATATGTACATAGAGAGAGGAGAAAGAGAGAGAGAGAGAGAGAGAGAGAGAGAGAGAGAGAGAGAGAGAGAGAGAGAGAGAGAGAGAGAGAGAGAGAGAGAGGCCTCTGGCTCAGAATTTGTATCATAACAAATTGTCATATATATATGAGAATATATATATATATACATATATATATATATTCTCTGTGTGTGTATATTTGTATATAAATGCACACATGTCCACATTGAATCTGAGAAGTTCTGGCTTAATGGGTAACTGAACAATCTTCTAAGTCAGGTGCCTACAGTGTGTGTACCTACAATATGATGAATTACCTCCTTGTTACAAGGACTTATAACTAGTATAAAGGAATGAGGCAGAGAGTTAGTAGATCCAAGTTTCTATTGTTTTCTGCCTGATTTCTCCTTTTTTTAAAAAAAGATTTGTTTTATTATTATATGTAAGTACACTGTAGCTGTCTTTATACATACCAGAAGAGGGCAACAGATCTCTTTATGGGTGGTTCTGAGTCACCATGTGCTTGCTGGAATTTGAACTCAGCACCTTTGGAAGAGCAGTTAGTGCTCTTACCTGCTGAGCCATCTCACCAGCCCCTCATCTCTCCTTTCAGTAAGTCCTGGGACTCCTTCCCCTTGGGACTGATCGACACTCTATAAAGCCCTGTGTTTTGTCTCTGAAGGTGACTAACGTGAAGAATGTCACATCCTAAGGCATCCTAAAACAGTTCTTCAACAACTTCAATGACTGGAGAAACTCTCCCCTCTCTCTTGGTCAGCTGTGATCTGACCAAGTTCTCCCAACCCTAGGAAGCCGTTCTTTGTTCTGGTTCTGTTCATTTCTAACATCAATGCAAAAGAAAGTGACCAGGTAAAGTGCTTGATGGCCACCTACTTTATGTCAAGTGCCAGATTCTGCATCTATATGGTCACATTGAAATCTAGGCTCCAACTGTATATGTTAAAATTCTCACACCACTTTGAAAGAAAAATTAAGGTTCAAAAAGTAAGTAATTCTTAGGAGATTATCTATGTACAGGCTTTGGACAAACTCTCACTCCTTAGATAGAAATGACTGACTTGAGGAATTTTCCTCCTATTTTGATCTCTCCCCATCTATAATTTTCTTTCCGGTGGTTGAGATCAAGCCCAGGGCCTCTTGTGTACTGTACCGCTGAGCTGCATCCCCAGTCCCAAGTCTGGCCTTTTGAACTTTTCATCTAATTACAGTTGCTGGTCTCTCATGAATTACCTTGTCTATGTCCATGATGGTTTTTTAAAATGGGATGTTTCTCTATATTCTGTTTCATGTACGTTCAGTAGAGACCGTGTAGCATGGCTCTTATCACCCTGCTTACAGATGAGAATCTGAAGTCTGTCAGGGAAGTGAGAGCAGTTGCTAGGCTTTCACAGGCACCATGAAGGCAATACCCAGCAGGATGGCTGTTACAGAAAAGAAACACGCAAGCTTTGGCCAGACCTAGAAAAAGTTTGAACTCTCTCACTCTGTCAGTGCAAACATCAAAATAGTACTCGCTTTGGAAAGCATTCTGACAGCCTCTGAAGCAGTTATGTATACAGTTATCATATGATTTTAAGAAGTCTAGTTTTAGGTACAAACCCAATGGAAACAAAAACATATCCATCAAAAAACTCTTTTATGTGACTATTCATAACAGGGATATATATATATATATACATATATATGCATATATATATTCATATTAATATCAGTCAAAATGAAGAGAGAACTCTACGGTCCACTAGCAGCTCACAAGTGGCTAAACATACTCTGGTATATGTATGTATGCATTTGTATGTATATATAATACAGTTGAATGTTACCCACCTATTAAATTGTAATACAAATATAGATATGTATTATATAGCATGTAGGAATTGGGAAAGCCTATGTTAAATGAAAAGGTGACTCCATTGATAGGAAATGCTCAGAATGAGTAAGTCTCCAGAGACAAGAAGTGGATTAGTGCTTGCCTTGGTTTTGACTATTGATAGCCATGTTGTGGGTACACTAAAGCCTGAAGGATACCTGGTTTCTTTTCGAGGTAATGAAAAAGGCATCTGTATCTATGACTCCTCTTGAAAATATTTTAAAAGTCACCTGCACTCAATATCCACTCTCTTTTGCTTGCCATTATTCCACAGAGAGCACAGCTTAACTATTATTTGCATAGCATAGCATTTACACCGTAGTAAGTATAGAATTGGGACATGACTTATAGTAGATGAAAAGATGAGAGCAACTGTATGTACAAATGCTATGTTTTATAAGAGACTTGAGCATCTTCGGAGTTTGGTCTCCATGGGTATCCTGTTACCACTCCATTCCAGATACAGGTATATTGTATTCTGTTATCGGTCATAATCATGGTTACACAAGTCTGTGAAAATAGTAAAGTATATTGACTCATGTAGTTTAAATATATGAAATGTATGACATATGACTGTCTCTATAAAGTTGTAAAACAAAACAAAATAAAGCTACCTGGCAGAGTCGCCACCCCCAGGGCTCCTTCTAGCCTACCCCATGAGACTCTTGAGGCAGTGGGGCTCAGCAACAGCTCTGCACTGGTCTCTTGATGCCCAGAATCGCAACAGCTCTGCACTGG
>NW_022196897.1:147287161-147292274 GCF_008632895.1 Mastomys coucha
TCTTGATGCCCAGAATCGCAACAGCTCTGCACTGGTCTCTTGATGCCCAGAATCGCTCATTGGCTTCATTAGTCTTCTAGACACTCCTGGTGGGACCTGGGTGTAAGTGTATTTGAAGGATCATGGAGGTTCCTAATGTGCAGCATGGTTTTGATGGAGAAACTTTTCGCCAGTCTTGCCTCTGTGCTCTCCAGTCTCTGGAATTCTGTTCAGCGTCTGTAATCTATGCAGAACCTAGAAGATTTGGCATGAAATTTTGATCAAAGCAATTACCTATATGCTTTTCCAGTGGAGGTTGTCTGAGGCATAGCAGTCAGAAAAATTGAACTGTCAGAAACTAATATAAGAATAATAAGGGAATATTTCTTCTTCATTGGACACCCAAGATGAATAGCAGGTAAAATAAAATCTTAAATTAAATTGCACACGTATATGACTTTACTTTTTGTTAAAGGACTATAATGTGAATAATGAACACATTATAAAAAGAGGAGACCAGACCCTCAATTTCTTTCAATAATGTTAGTGTTGTATATCCTAGCTGAATAAAACACATTTCACAAAACACCTACACAGTTCTGCAGTGCATTGTGGATGGACTCTCTGGAGAAATCTTGCATGCCTTTCAATTTTGACATAGTGATATGGTAATAATAGAAGTCTTCAGCATATAATTCTGCAGGCAATTCCTCTCACACTGTTTTTAGCTTTACTGATTGAGAGCCGGGGTTTACCTCACCTGGATCTGATCGGCAGTAAGACTCAAAGCTGAGTAAGGGCAGAAAGAATCTTTTGTACTCTCTGTATTTGTGAGCCTTTGGAGTCAAAGGCTCGATGGAAATGTATTTGAAATTGTGTTCATTGGGATAGAGTTTCATCTGGTTTAGGAGATACTCTGATTGAGAGGGATTGTAAATGAGAATCTCAATTGTCCCTCCATGCCACCCCTCCTCTCAAATCTGGTATAACTGCTCTACCTTTTCTGTTCTCTGGAACTCGGGATGCCTGTGCACCCATTGTTTCTCTTATCTTGCTTCACATGGTCCAACATGGTGCATGACCACCACCATGATTCTTGTGGGAAGAGAGGAAGGAAAAAGCACAAGTGGCTTTCTAAAGATAGAAGCTGGAAGTTGATATGCCTCTTCCTGCTTGTGTCCTATTGGCTGGAACGTGCCATGTTTTTCCTTATTAAAGGCTGTTTAGTATGAGTCAAGTATGAGAGACCATGACTTAGGAAGATAAGTTCAGGTTGTCTCTAACCACATATCCTGCCATGGAAATGGTTACATGAACTTGTCACAGAATGAAAGGCAGGCATATGTAAATATAGTTCCCAAATACTCTGGTGGGGTGGAGTTGTAGGCGGGTAACACCGGAGCAGGGAGATCTCTGCTGTATATTGAAGGCACTATCTGATGATATTCTTAGCTTCTGTTGATGGGGTAGCACCGCCTTCTATGTTCATACATTACAAATGTTGTATCTGACAGAGAGTTGAGAGGATGTTGGGTCAGACACAGAGGGGAGAAATAAATAGTTATTAAGGGAACTAAAGAGAGTATAAGAAGATTTTAGTTACGATGTTCCAGTTCTTCTTCACACTCATGGAGTTCTCACCAGTGAGTCAGAGGGGAGACACTATTGCTATTCTACTACTACTACTACTACTACTACTACTACTACTACTACTACTACTTTATTTAGTTATATCCTGATCAAAGCTTCCCCTGCCCCTCTCTCCTCAGTCCCTCCCTCTCCTCCATTCCATTCCCCCTCCTCCCTTTCACCTCAGAAAAGGGGAAGTCTTCTCCAGTTATCAAGCAGCCTTAGCATATCAAGTTGCAGTAAGACTAGATATATCTATGGAGGTTAGACAAGGCAGCCCAGATAGGGGAAAGGGACCCGAAGGCAGGCAACAGAGTCAGGGACAGGCCCTGCTCCTGCTGTTAGGATTCTCACATGAAGACCAAGCTGCATGACTGTTACATATGTGCAGAGGGCCTAGGTCCATCCCATGCATGCTTTTTGGTTGGTGGTTCAGTCTCTGTGGACCAGGTTAGTCGATTCTTGGGTTTTCCTGTAGTGTCCTTTACCTCTCTGGATCCTTCAGTCCTTCCTCACCATCTTTCATAGGATTCCCCAAGTCCTGTTTAATGTTTGGCTGTGGGGTCTCTGCACCTGTTTCCGTCAGTGGCTGGGCAAAGCCACTCTGATGATATTTATGCTAGGCTCCTGTCTCCGAGTATAGCAGAATATCATTAATATTGTCAGTGGTGGGTTCTCTCTCATGGCTTATGTCTTAAGCAGGGCCAGTCATTAGTTTGGTCATTTCCCGATTTCTGCTCCATCTTTACCCTTATACATCTTATAGGCAGGACAAATTTTGGATCTAAGGTTTTGGGTTGGTGTTCCAATCCTTCCATTGGAAGTCTTGTTTGGTTATGGGGGATTGCTTGTTCAGGTTCCGTATCCTCATTGCTAGAGTCTTAGTTAGGGCCACCTTCATAGAATCCTGGGAGTTTCCATTGTTGTAGATTTCTAGATCACCCCCAAGACACCTCCCCACTGACTCCAGTTCTCTCTTCTAGTACTCTTTCCCTCTATCCTTGGTCCATCCTGTTCCTTTCTCCAACCCTGCCCACACCCAGTTCCCTTCCTCCATCTACCCCTCACCATGCCCATCTTATTTCCCCTTCTCAACGATATTCAATCCTCCTCCTTTGGTCCCTTCTTGTCACTTAGCTTCTTTGGGTCTGAACGCAGTTATCTTGTACCTATAGCTGATATCCACTTATCAATGAGTACATACTGTGTTTGTCTTTCTGGGTCTGGGTTACCACCCTCTGAGGCACACTCTGAACATAGGGAAGAAAGTACATTTCATATGGTAGCACATGGATCATTGGTAAAATGGCAGGAAATGCGGGTGATATGTTGGAGGTGAAGGTGGCATGAGCCAGCAAATGAGTCCACCATAATCCACAGGCTTGATGGAAGAATCAAATGAACTGGGGCATGCAAAATGTCCATCATGGTGACTAGCACACAGTCGGTACCAGTTTAATGGTCTGATTAACATGACAGTTTTCAAGATCCATTCCTTCCTCACTTCAGTTATCCATCCATCCACCTATTCTCCATCATTGATAAAAGTAGGCATGATTAAGGTCCTTTCTTCCAAGGCTTTGCCAGTCACCCAAGTAAGTACACTGTAGGAATTCTCTGCAATATATGCACGAGTATCCCACTTGTATAGGCTCTGAGATACTCTGTAGGGAATAAATAGGTTAACCTTCATTTTACCCAGTATTTTCTGACCCCTTTCGACCATGCCATTATATCTTATAGTGATTTCATGGACCGTCTGCTGGCGTTTTAGGGAGCAAGCGTTCTGTGGACACCCTATGGCAAAATGACAATTACACAGTCAGCAGCTCGTCAAGCTGGGCATCATAAAAAATGACTCATTTCAGACTTAGGAGAAAAACGAGGCTCTCTTTTCCTCATCCATTACGCAAGAGTCACTTGAACTCTCCGAGTAGGCTTGATGACAGATGAAGTGGCATCTTCTGAACTGACTGATGCTGCTGATTACCAGCCCTGGAGGTCAAGGTTGGGGGGATGGGGCGTGAAAGGAGGGCTGTGTGTGCACTGGTCTCGGCATTGGCTAGCAGGTATTCTTTAAGTCATCCCTCTCACCTAATAGAGCTCCAAAGTCTGCATCTACAGTCTTAAGTAAAGTCTGTGGCCACACCCCTGCATGTCTCCTGCTTAAGAAGTTCATCTTCTTTGGCCCTAAAATGGTCATAGAAATTAGGTGAGATATGAGGTGGTTGGTACTAAGGGATGGCTAAAGAAATAGAAACATCAAGGGGTGGGTGATATTTAAGGCTATAGATCTGAAATGTGAGTCTCCTGATTCAACTCAATTCAACAGGCCTTTATGTCTCACCTATTATGTGCCAGATACCATGGTAGGTTCTGGCAAGGCAGTGACAAAGTCTTTAGAGTTCAGAAGAGACAGATGCAAACAAAAGTCACAATAGAACGTGAAAGGTGTGACAATAAGCTCAGAGGGGACTGGAATGATCAAGAAGAAAAGGAAGAAAAGGCGGCTGCTAAGGGCTAATGAAGAGTTTTTCCATGGGAAATAGGCAGAAAAGACAGTCTGCCCCTACTTCCCCTTTCCGCCACCTCCTCAGCCCCGATATGTGTACACGTGAACGTAGGTCAGAGGTTGCCAGCAGATGGCTTCCTTGATGTCTTTCCACTATATCTCTTGCTGTACCGGGAGCTCACTGATTAATTAGACTGACTAGCCAGTAAGCTGAGGATCCACCTGCTTCAATTCCCCTCGGTGATATGATTGCAGACATAGAGCATGTCATGCCCAGGTTTTTATATGGCTGCTGGAGGTATAACTCAGGTTTCCATGCTAGCATAGCAGGCACTGGACCCATCTCAGCCCTGCCAAGGGATATGTCCATACTTGTGTTATAGGCTTCTATCATTTATACCTTACAGAATATTATTTTGTGTGTGTTCATGCACGCATGTTGTGTCTGGGCTCCAAAATGGCAAAATCTGAGGCATTCTTCTGCTGGGGATTGATTCTAATTCTTTGAAATAATTCAGCCTCAAGGTTGGGAATCTTTGTGTCTAGATGCTGAAGGTCCTTGTCTCCTGTTGTTTTTTGATCCATTAATAAAGAGCCGATGAGCAATGGCTGGGCAGGTAGACTGAGGCGAGACCTTTAGATTTCTGTGGGCTAGGAACTAGGAGAAAGGAGAAGAGTTGCCACGATTCAGAGGGACACGAATCAGATTTAGAGCTGCAGAAGGAAGATCATCCAAAATGTAAGTGAGAAGGAATTTGGCCCCTGCAATGGCTGCCAGAAGCATCTTGGGCAGCAGAGACTAGGGGGCCACCCAGAAGGAGCCAGGGCATCAGAGATAAAACTTAGAGTACCAGAGGAAAAGTGTGCTAGTTGGGGAGAGGGTTACGACTGCCCAGACTTGTGCTGGTCAAGATATATTTAAAATTAACTAGTGTGTGTGTGTGTGTGTGTGTGTGTGTGTGTGTGTGTGTGTGTGTGTGTGTGTGTGTGTGT
>NW_022196897.1:147295258-147337758 GCF_008632895.1 Mastomys coucha
GTGTATGTGTGTATGTGTGTGTGTGTGTGTGTGTGTGTGTGTGTGTGTGTGTGTGTGTATCTTTCGTTTAAGAATCCAGATAGATCTTGGGCAGGTGAGCATGTATGACCCATCAGGAACACAAATCAGTTTAGCTAAACTCACTGCTACATTCCCCTTCATTCTTTCAACTCCTTTCTGAACAAAGTCAGTGTCCTAAGTGTTTTGCAAGAGCCACGTCATGTTGTAGAGTGATGATGGATGAGAGAACTCATCAATGTTGGCTGAGAAATTCATCTGTGAGGTTAAAGTTTAAAAACTTTAATTAATCAAATCTCCTAAACTTGGATTGAAGAACGAGTGTAAGGGACAGGATCCAGCTTCAGGCTGCCTGTGGCTTTGTTTCACTTGCCAAGAGACAGGAGACTTTTCCTTGGGGCCTGGCTATAACAAAATCCAATGATGTTTTAGTTCAAAGTCTTCTTTTCTAGACTGGCATGTGTTTTCTGGTAATTCAGGGCTGGTGAGGAAAACTGGCTTGGGAAGCCGCCTCCTATAATTCTCTCTCCTGGTGCCCCTGTATGATAGAATGGCTGGTTGTGCCATTCCGAGAGATTGCTGCTACACAGTGCCTGGTGCCACACCCATCTTCAACTTCTTACAATATGGAGGCTTTGTGGATCTATGAAGACAGTGTTGATTCCTATTTTTAAAGATCCCTCAATGGCTGGAAGATGGTTTTAATTGGAAGTGTTGGCAAGTCTAGCTCCCAAGCAACCATGTAAAATTTGGTGTGGTAGCCCTGGCCTGGAACCCCAGTGTTGAATGAGGTGGTAGAAACAGGCAGATTGCAGGGGTTCACTGGTCAGCCAGTCTAGCTGAATTAATGATATATAGGTCCACTGAGAAACCCTTTCTCAAAAAATAAGTGGGAGCAGTTGAAGAGTACACTCAAAGTTGACCTCTGGCCTCTACATACATGCATACGTGCATGCAGGTCGACTCACGGTGAGAACAGAAAGTCAAGGCACTGTGCCAATGACTTATTAAAGGGAGATGTGAAAAACCCAGTGTTACTGGGATTTCTATTTCTCCAAGAGACAGGAGGGTGGGTAATAAAGAGGCCTCCTGGTGCCCAGCAGCAGTGGCTTAATTTCTCTTTCTCTGTGACTCTATGTCTGTGTGTTTGTGTGTATGTGAGAGTGTGTGTGTATGTCTGTGTGTTTGTGAGAGTGTGTGCTTGTGTGTTCATGTTTGTGGGTGTGTGTGTGTTTGTGTGTATGTGTAGAAACAGAGACCAGGGGACTGCTGGAGGCTGGAAAATATCACAGGAAGGAGGGGGTTGCATTAGTTGCATTGAATTAAAGCTCTGCATGATTGTAGTGAGTGAGAGGTCAGCTTCCTCGGACGTTGTCCTTAGCTTCTTAAGACAGACTCTTCCTCTTGGCTGGGTATAAGAAATATCTTCTTTTAAGTACACATTTCTCCCCCAAAAATGAGAAAGGCAGAAGGGATTCAGGTTTTGAAGGAGGTTGACTAAGACTGAGTGTGTTGTCTACTCCCCCTCCCCCACCATGACATCATGACATCTATAGAGTCCCAAACGGGGGCTCCATTTTTGGCTTCTGCTTGAGTCTGGCCAATGAGATGAGAACCAGTTGTGGGAAGGGAGCACTCCATGTACTTGATCCCCATCTCCGTTCCTAGCAAAAGAATCATATCTACTGGTAGCCACACCCCTGCATGTCTCCTACTTCTTGGGCAAGCCCTAGCATCTATTCTCACTGTGATTACTGTATCCCAGGACCCTTGGATTCTTCAAACCTAAGGTGGTGAGAATCTAGCTGTTGCTGGTTTCTTAGTGTCTTTCCATTCTTTTCAGATTTTTTTTTTATTGAGATGAAATTCTCACAGCATATTATTAACCTTTTTAAGCTGTACAACCCAATGGCATTTAACACATCCATAACACTATGCAATACACAGAAAGCTATTAGATATTCTGGAACTGGAGTTATGGTTAATCCTTAGCTACCATGTGGATGTTGAGAATTGAACATTGGGGATTGATTCTAGATTCTCTGAAAGAGCAGAAAGTGTTCTTAACCATTGAACAGTCTCTCCAGGCTTCATACCAAATTCTTATCACATCTCGACACCACACCAGTTTCAAAACTCCATCGCACTATAAGAAAACCCATAAGAACAACTTTTAAATGATCCGTGATGGTCATATACTTGCTTCTTGCTACTGTGCATTTGCTCTTTCACGATATTCCATATAGAAGGAATCTATGATACATGGGCTTTTGTGGCTGTCTCATTTTACTTAGAAAATTGTTTTGTTCTAGGTTCATTCGAGTTGTGGCATGCGCAGATACAATTCATTTTTATAGCAGAATAGTCCATTATATGGATATACCTCTTCTTAATTCTAAACTCTGCAAACTGATGCATTTCAAAATGTGGGTCTTTAGATCAGCAACATCAGCCTTGATAGATAACTTGTTGAGAATGCATATTCTAAAATTTACCCATTGTATTAAATTCTAGATCCAGAATTTTGTTTTTGTTTTGAGTCCAAGTTGGCTTCAGACTCATGATCCTCTTGCCTCAGCCTCCTGAGTGTTGAGATTATAGGGATGGATCACCGTTAGTTAAAATCTGGATTTTAATAAGATCCCCCCTCCCCAGCTAGGTTCTGGTGCATGCTTAGCTGTTATACTCACTGCTATTATTAGTCTCTGGATTAAGGTCTTCTTTCCTGGTGCCATCCTGATCTTCCTGACAAAGTCATTGACATCTGCTCCTTGTATGCTTAATTCTTGGTATACCCTTAGTAGGGACATGAGTTCCAACAACTTCAATTCCAGAAATCAGCATGCTGCAGATGTTCTAAGTCAGTGACTTCCAGATGGTAAACAGTGGAAACTTGCTTTGTACCACATCCTTGATCAGCTTTTTCTCTGTCTCACTGACTTCTTCACTCTGTAGCTAGTATTTCCTATGTCTACTTACAGTTCCCATTCCCTGCCCAAAAGAAACTACTTGTACTTAATCTTACTTCAGGGTCAACTCCTTGGGAATCCTGACCTAACTGGACACTCCAAAAGAATGGTCAGTATAGACATAAGTAAGATTTTTTTTTTGAGGTCATAGATTAAGTAATAGATTTTTTTTTTTTTTTTGGATTCAGATAACACTCATGCTAGTACAACCTTAAGCTGATCAAGGGGAAAGGCTGCCTTTGTAATGTGGGTTAATAATAGAATTTATCCCTATTAAAGAAGTGCACACCCCCACTAACTTGGGAAAGGAAAGCACCTGCCCTATGTGGAATTCACCTTGAATGTGTCTCTTAACTTTGCTCACCGTGTTGCTACCATAGTAACAAGAGCAATTAAACTTAATCTCCCTCTCTTCCTCCTTCCTCCTCTCTCCTCCAGTTCATTTTGGATTTGCCTTGAAGTATTTTAGCAAAGCAGTTGGAACACGCTATGCTCATCTCTACCCTGATGCTAGCTGTCTCTCTCTCTCTCTCTCTTTTTAAATCAGGCTACATGCTCCTGTGGTCTCTAATCTCTTTCTTTGGTGAGAAAGTACATGGACTTAAAGTACAGGCATTTAAACAGGATCTGGCAATTAGATAACACAGGAGTGACATCAACTGGGCCAATGCTCAGTCCCCTTTGTCAACTGAGAGCATCTGTTGGGCAAGGGAGGCATTTCAGTTTATTGCTGTCATTAGGAGCTGTCAGTCAGATAAGCTGAAACCTGCATTTCCCGCTGAGATGCTGAATATTAAAAACCTGCATTTCAAGGGCTCAGTTCTAATTCACATTTTTTATTTTTAAAGAAAGAAATTAATTTTTAGATTCTGGTCATAAGTGTGAATCAGATTCTAGGGGTTACTGAGAGGTAAATAACTAGTCATTTTTGATAGACGTACCTACCAGAAAGTAATAGAACTGATAAGTATGGTAGAATCTTGTGATAACCTATGCTGTGTCTCATCATCCTACCTGATTTCAGAACTTCTCAGGCATCCTACCTGATTTCAGAACTTCTCAGGTGGATGGTGCCATCTGTCCATTTTGTGTCTTATATTAAATCTACTCTGTGACATCCCTTTTTTCTGGTGTGTGTGTGTGTGTGTGAGCGTGTGTGTGTGTGTGTGTGTGTGTGTGTGTGTGTGCCTCTAAGCTCTAGAAGCTTGCTTAGCCCACACCAAGAATAACTCAGAAGTCTGTGAGGAGTTTGTGTATCAGATATAACCTTCTACCCACAAGTCATCAGTGTGTGGGTGGATGAATGCATAAGCCCTTTGGGCTCAGATTGGGCAATCCAAGGCATATTCTAAGTACCTCTTGAGAGGGATCCCAAAGGAGCTGAAGATCAGTCGTCCACTGAGGCAGTCAGCTTGTCTTCTTTGCCTAGTTACTTGTGGCTGACACTATTGGCTGCAGTTGAGGTTCCAACAAAAATTACATTCTAAGGTAGAAGAATTAATGTGAAGAACATTTATTGGAATATACTTTTGTGAACAAACACTAAAGAAGAAAGCAAACAAGTGTGGTTGGGCAGAAGTCAAAGAGAGCTATGATAAAGCAAGTTATGTCTGAGTGTCAGCCTGGGGCCATTTTTTCCCTTAGACTTGCCTTAGACTTAGCTCACATGTAATTATTGTTTGTATACTCCTAACTCCTAATCTACAGCTCTATCTATCTATCTATCTATCTATCTATCTATCTATCTATCTATCTATCTATCATCTATCTATCTATCTATCTATCTATCTATCTATCTATCTATCTATCTAATTAATGTATAGGAGTAAAGATGCTTATATGCTATGTTCTGAGTATGGAGGTCAGAGAGAACTCTTTGGAGGGTTCTCCTGCCCCTTTAAACACAGTAATCATTTCTGTGTGCAAGACTCTTACCCACTGAGCCATATACCCTAACCCTACCCTTCTCACCATTCTGTTCAGTTACCCAAACACCTGCTCATCTGCTCAATAGCATCTGGCTATGTGATGGACTCTTGGAAATAAAAAAGCAGTAAAGTACTGCATTAGAGTTTACAGAGCATCAGAACCAACAGCACATGTGCAGATACGTAGAAAGTGCTTTTTTAGGATGTACTGGCTTATGGAGGCTAAGTCCCATAGCCTATCAACTGCAAGTGTAGGTGGTGTAATTCCAGTCCATGACCTTAGACATGGGAACTGGGGGCCAACATTATAAACCATAGTATGAGTCTGAAGACATAGAAACCAGGAATCTAACAATAGCAGACAATCAATGGCCCAGCTCCAGTTGGTGTGCTAGTCAGTGCTCTATTGCTGTGAAGAATCACCATGACCATGGCATATTTTATAAAAGAAAACTTTTAATAGGGGCTGGCTTGCAATTCAGAGGTTTGGATGGGGAGCATGGTAATGTGCAGACAGGCATGGTGCTAGAGAAGGAGCTAAGAGTTCTACATCTAGATTCACAGGCAGCAGGGAGAGATTGTGAGCTACTGGCCTGGCTTGAGCATCTGAGACCTCCAAGCCCACCCCTAGTGACATACTTCCTCCAACAAAGCCACATCTACTCCAGCATGGCCACACTTCCTAGTAGTGCCACTCCCTATGAGCCCATGGGGACCATTTTTATTCAAACCACCACAAGTGGCAAGAGCAGATTTGCTCTTTCTTTTGTGTTCAGTCTAGACCTTCAATGCGTTGACTAGCATATTGATGAAGGCACTTTTTCTATATCCCATCTACTGATTCGAGTGCTCATGTCCTCTAGGAATACCAATATGGCACACGAAGAAAGAATATTTTGCCAGCTCTCTGTGCTTCTTTTAACCTAGTCAAGTTGACAAGTAAAATGAACAATCAAAGACATGATCTTCTATACAGAAGAGTTCATAGTCTCACAGGGATTGGCAAATATAGCAAAAGATCGTTAAAACATACCCTGACAAGTTCACAAAAATAGAGTCATTAAGATAGATAGGAGTGATAGGTATATTTTGGGCAGAGAGCCCAGATCACGGTTTGTGTGTTGTGATAAGCATCATTAAAGAGTAGATCTGAAGTATAGAGGCCATGTATTTGAAAATGAGGAAGGGAGGGCATACAGGAGGGCTTAGAGGACAAAAGGAAAGAGGGAAATGATGTAATTATATAAAAAGTACTCTAATTAACAAAAAGAGTTAGCTGCAAAGGAAACAAATCAATTACCCATAGTTTATAGGATTATAGCATCTCAGGGCCGTAGAGGTTAGCTGGTCCCACTTTTACTTGAGGTTTGGTTTGTTTCCATAGTTTTCACAAGACAATGGTCTATCTCATTTCTGCTTAGTTCAAGCTCAACTGGTGATTTTGTGTTTCCTGATTGGGGTGCATGTAAAGGTGGAACATCCTGTGTGACTTTGTTCATTACCTCTGACCTGAGCTCTTCTGCTCATCCCTCCTTGTAGTAAGCCTTTGCATCAGGGCCCCCATGTTGCACCCCAGATTATCCCGTTAGAGCACAAGATGCTGGGGCTCTCTTCCTCTAATACTTGGTGACCTGTGGCTATAGGACTATATCTAGCATGAGAACGTCTCACACACTTATGGACTGTGCCTGACATGGGCTCAACAGGCTTCTGAAGCTTTAGAAAACAGGAAAAAGGTGCCACAGCACAGGACTTGATACAGGACACAAGGTAGATGCTCAGGACCATATAGCCCTCTCCTAGCTGCCACAGGCTGTTTTCTTGTTCAAAACCATTCAAGAGAGTCTCAGTGCACTTTTCATAAAGGACACATTTCATTAGTCACCCTTCAACGTTTACAGTGTCCTCTTGGCAGTTGTGGTTCTCAGGACTCTCGCAGCAGCTGGTCTGCTAGCTTTCTACTAGTGTCTTAGCATCTTGATTACAGTGTGGCTTCCCTGGTCCCAGGTCTTCACGCTGAGGGGTTCCCATGGCTGAAATGTGTTTCTCAGATGATGCTCATTGGTAGGCTCTGTTCATTGTTCAGGTCTGTGCTCAGCAGCAATAACTTTCTCTGGGAAGTCTATATTGGATGGATGTGCTTTTGAAGGTTGGGAGACCATGGCAAAACTCATTTCTCCTTTTTTCTCTCCCTCTCTTCAGCCCTCCCTGTTCTTGTTACTTCTTTCTTCCTTTGCTCTGTTCTTCACTTCTTTTTGTTAAGGTGTCATGAACATACCGTAAATTAGACATTTTTTTAAGGATGCAGTCAATTAAGTACAATTACATACCTCTGCATTCCTAAGGCTCCTTAATATTTCTTTTGTGTGTACATGTGGTGAGTTGGTGTGTATGTGTGTGTAATCTCAAGAGTTACTGCTTAGTATTTGTTACCATAGATTATTGTTATTGTCCTTTTTTCAAACATCATATAAGGGGCATCTCTCACACTCAGATTTTGCACCTGGCTCTTCACACTCAGCATGTGGCAGCTGTTAATATTTATTTCTTTATGTAATTCTATTGTATGATCCATACAATAGATATACATGATACATATATAGATACAACATGATATATTGTAATTTGAAAATCTAATTTCAAATGTTCTTTTCTGTTACTTTTATCTAAATATATCAGTTAATATTTATTTCTTTATATAATTCTACTGTATGGTCCATTATACAGATATACTGTAGTTTGAAATTCTTATCTTAAGTGTCCTTTTCTGTTATTTTTATTCAATATATCAATAAAATATATCAACTGATATATTTTACCCAAATATATCAGTTACATGCGATAGTAGGTTTCATTGTAACTTTTCCTTCATTTTCAATCACTCCACTGGATCCTTCACATATACTTCCCTCCCTGTTTGTATGTCATCTCCAAACCCTAGCTTCTATACACGAGAGAAGACATGCAGTACTTCTCATTTTGACAAGTGGTTTATTTCACTTCTTCCAAGTTTCCTACAGTCACATGATTCCACTCATCTTAGTGGCTAAATAAAACCTATATGCATCATATTTTCATTACCCATTCATGTGTTGATGGAAACCTAGGATGATTTCATAATATGCTAGATTTGAGTATGCAGGTATCTCTCAGGCATGCTGACCTGGACCCTGTATAAACCAATCAGTTTGTACAGCTGGACTAAATGGCAGTTGCTATTTAAGGTTACCCAAGGACCCTCTGTTCTGACTTTCATAGTGACTGAACCAATTGAAAGCCCCACCATCAGCGAATGAGAGCTCCTTTATCCTCCTGCATCCCTGTCAGCATTTGCTATTTTTGTTGTTGTTGTTTCCTTGATGATAACAGTTCTGACTGGGTGAATTGGAGTCTCAATTTAGTTTTGATTTGCATTTTTCTGATAGCTAAGGATGTTCAGCATTTCTTTATATATGTCCTAGCCATTTATATTTCTTCTTTTGAGGATTGTCTGTTCAGTTTACTTGCCCATTGTTGATTGGTGGTTTTGTTTGTCAATTTGTTTGATTTTTTTAAAGAAAATTTGTTATATTCTAAAAATTAATCCCCTATTAGATGCACAACTAGCAAAGATTTTCTCTTTCTCTAGGATGTCTCTATATTCGGTTTTCTTTTAAAGTATAGAAGCTGGTACATTGATACAATCCCATTTATCAATTCTCATATTTCCTGAATTATTAGAGTATGATTCAGGAAGTCATTCATTACAGAACTCCTATCCTTATTATTATTATAAATCTTTTCATTAGCTTATAAATTCATGGGTTTCATTGTGACATTTTCATAGATATATATCACTATACTTTGCTATTATTTCCTCCTCCCTCTCCCCTCCCCTCTCCTCCTCTACCTCCCTCTTCTTACCAGCCCTCCTCCTCCTGGTCCTTTTTCTGATTTCATGAGACATCTCTTTCATTACTTTCTCTTGCTTCCCATTTTCTCCCCACTTTAGATCTGTTTCTCCCCTTGTATTTTATTCCTCCTTTTGTGTCTATGATAAAGTTTCTAGATTGAATCAGTTAAAATGGGAAGACCCACCCAAGTTCTGGGTGGTCCAGTTCCATAGGATTGAGACCTGGACTGAATAAAAGGAATGGAAGTGAACCGAGTACCAGCATTCGTCTCTGTTTCTCCATGGAGAACTTAATATAACCAGAGGCTCCTGTCACCACGACCTCCTCACCGGGATTGCCCCAGATCTGGAGTTGTAATGAAGCCTTCTTTCCTTAAGTTGCTACTTGCCAGGCATTTGGTCATAGCAGCAAGAAAAATAGTAAGGGAGCGTCTTGCGGACCTATTGTGAGCAACTGAAATCTGGAGATTGTTATTATAGCAAAACAGAATCATGCAGCTTGTCAAAATTGGCTCATCTAATGCCTGTGTGTGTGTGTGTGTGTGTGTGTGTTGTCACAGCTCTTTTTAATTCCTTTTCATAAAAAGGCATGAGTCCTAATGTCTTACTTAGGGTTTTACTGCTGTGAACAGACACCACCGCTAAGGAAATTATGTAAAAGACAACATTTAGTTGGGGCTGGCTTACAGGTTCAGTCCATTATCATCATAGTGGAAACATGGCAGCATCCAGGCAAGAATGGCACTGGAGGAGGTAAGAGTTCTACATCTTCATTCAAGGAAGCCAGGAGCAGACTGTCCTCAGGCAGCTAGGAGGAAGGTCTCAAAGCCACCCCCAACAGTGACACACTTCCTTCGACCACCCCACACCTCCTAATAGTACCTCTCCCTGGGCCAAGCCTATTTAAACCGCCACAGCTAAGGATGTTGAATTTTCTGTTCTCCTTCTGCTGTTCTCCAGCCTGTAAAGGTGGCGACAATACAGCCTGCTTATTCCCTAGTACTTTGAAGATGGTAGAGTTTCAACACATATCCAGTTCTAGCCTTTCATTGACAGAGAAATCAGTATGTGCTCCCCCCAACCACAGAGGGTGGCTTGGAAGAGGTTGTCATTTCTCTTTGTTTCTAGTCTCTGAAGAGTTGATTATAATGTGTATAGTAGAGAGTCTCTGGGTTCATGTTATTTAGTATATGGTGTATGGGAAACCCCTTCCCAGTATGGTCTGATTAATGGAGAGTGTAGTTGCTCGGCCCTCTCTCTGTGTGCATACAGTCCTCCTAATAACATGGCTCAAGGTATTTTTTAGCATGTGTGGTAGCAACATCTCACAGTTGGCTCAGGTTGACTTTCCTGAGCTCTAGAATCTCTCTTTACCATGCAGTTACTAAGCTGACTCACCATCTTGGACTGGTACCTCTTGCAGTTACATTTCCTGTTGTGGCAGTAACATACCAAGACAAAAATCAGCTTAGGGATTTCTAATACTGTAAACAAATGCTTTGCATACTTCCTGTCACAAACTCTCACACCTGGTAGATGCTAGCTAAACATGTCTTAAAAAGCTGCTATGCATGTCATAGTGGTAATACAATTAAAATGTAATGAAAAGTCATATGGGAAATGTTTCTGATCCCGGATTATCTTTGGGATGTCAAGGTAGGAACTTTACACTTCTAGTCATGTACACCCATAGTGAAGAACAGAGAGAAAAAGATGTGGACATGCTCACTTGATTGCTGGCTCTTGGTTAGACATCTCCACATTAAACTAAGTTCCCACAACCATAACTGCAGGACACCTAATGTGGAAAATCCTTTGCTGGGATTCTCTTCCCAGATCATTCTGGGTTGTGCTAAGCTGACAGAGCTAGCCATTACCACATCCCAATGAACTGTTGTTCACTGTACCCCTCTGTCAATTATCCCTTTTCTCCCCTTTCTCAGAAGTCGGAGTTCACATGTTTAATTTATGTTTACCAGTATTGTCCCCCCACAACTCCCTTACTCCCATATCTGATTTTTCTAATTCCCCTACCCCTTCAACAACAAGTTACGGCACTTCAAACCTTATCGCAGACCTCTCTGTCCAGTTCTGATTGACACGGGCATTTATCAGCTGTTAGCAAATTGAACTTCATTGTGTTGGGATATAAAGGTGCCAGAGTGAGAAATGGTGTGGGAAAACCTAGAGCCTGCAAATTCAAGTTAGTGTCGTTGTAAGTTTTGATTAAGGAATCTGTATTTTGTGTTGATTTGTAGAGGTTCTTTACCCGCTCTCTGCATTATCTCTTGGTTGTTTCCATGTATGATAGATAGCCAGTTTTTCCTTTTTGGTCCTGTACCTTTGTTTACATGTTTTAATTTTTTTTTTTTTTTTTTAAAACATGGTTTCTCTGTGTAGCCCTGGTTGTCCTGGAACTAGCTCTGTAGACCAGGCTGGTATTGAATTCACAGAGATCTATCTGCTTCTACCTCCTGAGTGCTGGGTTCAAAGGTGTACTTTAAAAATTACTTTGTCAGCCTCTCCTTAGGCTCTTATGTCTTGTAATCTCTTAAGGCATTCCCCTAAGTGTGACTCATAAAGTATGTGTTTTCTTAAAAAATATTTCTTACATTTAAGTCATAATTAAGTAAGTCATAATTGATAAATTATATGTGAAAGAAGTCAGGGGTATAATCCTAAGTTTTATGTAGAGAGAGCAAATTGTTCCCAAAAATTTGAATAGTTGTGTGGATACATAATGTTCTTATTTACTTCATTGGTTCTAAGGTAGGTTTGCAGGGTTGGAGGTCTGACTCAGCAATTTAAAAGCACTCACTGCTCCAGCAGCTCTAAGTTCAGTTCTGAGCACCCATATCAGATGGCTCACAACTGGATAATGATCCCAGCTCCAGGGGTTCTGACATCCTACACACACACACACACACACACACACACACACACACACACACACACACACTGTTGTGCAACCCACCCATTCACACACACTCTCATATACACACATATACACACATGCACACATGTATACTCACATACACACACACACACACACACACACACCTGTACACATTTAAAACAACAATAATAACAAAGCTATTTTGTTATTATTTTGTTATGTAGGTTTGCTTTTAGACTCTCTAATCTATTATAGGAGCTATGATTTTATTCCTGGGCCAAGGCTATATTTCCCCAGGGACTATAGTTAAGAATATCTTTCCTCATTTTAAAGTACCTCATGTTTGTTTTTCTTTTTTGGCATTGTCCTAACTATTCTTAGATTATTTGCTCTGGAACACGTGACTTTGGGAAGTAGAACAAGCAACCTGAAAGGTCCCATTTGCCCTTTGAAGGGAACCGTATAGAATTTAGTAGTTAATTTCCGGAGAATTAGCATTAACACCATAATTTTTTCTATCCATAGTGTAATTTACCATTTGTTCAGTTCTCCAAAAAGTGTATGAATAAGGTCTTTACAAATTTCTTCCTGAAGGTTTCATTTGTTAACCTTTATATTTAGTTTTATTTTTCAAAAATGCCTTGCGTTTTTTTGATTAATGAAAATAGTTTTTGAAGATTCTTTATATTCTAACTGGCTTATTTTTGCTCTGTAGATAACTGAAATTAATTCTATCAATTTAATCACAATATTTAATTTTATCCAATAGTTTTTAGATTCTCTAGGATTTCAGTGTAGCAATAATATTCTAAGCAAATAGTGACCAATTTCCCTGTTAATTTTCTGATCTTTATAACCTCATATTACTTTCTCTCAGTGAATTCCCCTCAGCCTCAGGAGAGGGGTGGCCACTGTGTACCTGTGCTATTTCTAATCTTCATAGATGTTCTATTGGATTTTAACCACAGACTAGTGACAGTTCCTAAATTAGGATGTTTTGAATTACAATGATCAGCTTTTAACTTTATGATTTACAATAACAACATGAACTCATTAGAAACCTTACTCTGACTTTTGACTAGACCCACGGTACGCATAATAATACCTTCTCATGGTGTTGGGAAGAAGGTAAGAGTGTTGCCCCAGTATAAGTTGAGGAGAACTTACATTATATTTATTATATTTTATGCTCCATTTTTAGGTTAAAAACACATTTCTTGCTGAAGTTGTAGAAATGGTTCTTGAATTTTACTGAATGTTTTTCTTCAGTTACTGCGATAATAAATTTTCACCTTTTAATATGTCAGAGTGGTGTAGCACAGTGCTAAATTTTCCGACTTTTACCCTCCTTGCATAAATTCCTGGCATAAATTCTACTTGACTATATTTTATAATTTAAAAATTGTATCCAGGGGAAGATTGTATTTAGGGCTAGGGAGATGGCTCAGCGGACAAAGTTCTTGCTTGCAAATCTGAAGATTAGAGTTCAGAGTTCAGATCCCTAGGGCCATTTAAATGCTAAGCAGCTGTGGCGATTTGTATCCTCAGCGTCCAGGGGACAGAGGCAGGGGATTCCCCTGCGCAAGCTGCATAGCGAGACTCCAAACCAATGGGTTCTCAGTTCAAACCAAAGACTCCCTCTCTCTCTCTCTCTCTCTCTCTCTCTCTCTCCCCTCTGTGTGTATACACACACACACACACACACACACACACACACATGGTCTGATTGAGGAGAAAAATCTGACATGAACCTCTGACCCCTAAATACACATGTGCACCTGCACACACATGCAATCTCACATGTAAACACATATTCATGCACTTATGCTCTCCTTACACACACACACACACACACACACACACACACACACACTTTATTTAGTGGACTCTTGTATTTTGGATGTTTGCCTTAATATTTTTAAGTGAAATTGGTCTATATATTTTAAGCTGCCTGTTAGAGGATATATAATTTTTTTTTATAATTATTTGTCTTCACTGCAAAAAGAGCACATTTTCTCAGTTACATATGCTACCTTCCCGAAACCAGAATGACCTGTACACTGGTTTGTTAAGTTCAACGACACATCTTACTTGATCTTCATATGTGGGAATCAGTGTATTGGTCCCAAGTAGGGGTTTCAGAAGGGAGTGTGACATTCTTACCACATCTCTGGCTTCTTCTGCCTACCCTAACAATTGCTATATTCACATAATGAGTATTTCTTTTTTTTTTTTTTTTTTGGTTTTTCGAGACAGGGTTTCTCTGAGTAGCCCTGGCTGTCCTGGAACTCACTTTGTAGACCAGGCTGGCCTTGAACTCAGAAATCCACCTGCCTCTGCCTCCCAAGTGCTGGGATTAAAGGCGTGCGCCACCACCGCCCGACTAAGTATTTCTTTAGCTTAACCCTTGGAATGTGAAATTATAGGGAACCGGGCTGAACTGTGTTCATAGCCTCAGCTGAAATGTGGTCTACATAAAATATGAATAGAGAATAATTTTTTTAGTCCACTGAGATTTTGGAGTTGTCACTATGGCAAGGCTAGCTAAATATCCATATTTGTGCTTAAGAATAAGTGTTCACTTAGTTGATTAAAGTGGGTCACCATATTTCACTTTTCCCTAAACATAACTGTACATTAAAGAAACAGTTGGATCCTTTACTACTTGGCAAAACTAGATTGTAAAAGTGTCTGAACTGGTGCTTTTTTATGAGGGCAGTGGTGGGAAGAAGTTTGACAGAAGACTCAGTTAAAGCTAGTTGTTGACATATTTAGGTTTTATTTTTTCCTTATGTCAATTTCACATTTCATAATTTATGTTCTTAATTTTTTCCCTTCCATTTTGGTAATTTATATTTTGTAGAAAACTTCTCCTTCTAATTGTTTTTTGTGTCAACATGAAGTTGTCTGCAACAGTCTCTTCTGATTAAAGAGCAAACTTTTGCTGTGCTTTAATTATGTTCTAATGAGAATATTATTTATGTCTTATCTCTTTTTCTTGATAAAAATTTTAAAGTTAAGTTTGTCTGCATAATTAGTCCTTCTAGAGAACCTGATTATTCTTCGTCAAAAACTCTTGTCACATTTTGGCAAAATCTTCTTGTCAAAACTTTTTCATATTTCAAACTTTATCATCTTATTTTTAGTTTCCTATTTCTATTTTTCTGTTTCCTTTCTGGCTTTAATGGTGAATGTATTATTTCTTTATTTCTAGTATTTCTTTATTTCTAGTATTTCTGACACTGCTGAGTCTCATAGGGTTGGCTACATATAACATAGATTCCAAATAATGGGGGCTTAAAATAAAATGAAAGTTTACTTTTTCTCATAAATGGAAATTCAGATGGTAGGAATCCCAGAACTGTCATGATGGCTATACCATACAAAATCCATAGAGACTGTAGATCTTCCTACTTCTTTGTGTATAGGACCTTGTTCTTACCTACCTGGTGTAGGACCATTGATCTCTTTGCCTGTGCCACAGTCAGTGTGAGAGATGAGGGAGATAGTACAGGTTTCCCTCCCCTGGAGATATGATACAGAACTATCATGTGTCATCTCTCCTTTTATCCCATTGGCAAGAACTTACAACCACACAGGAGGGAGTGACATTGGAGTTTTTATCCTCAGAAGTCATATGTCTCAGCTTAAAGTTAAGGGCTCCATTACTATGGAAGAAAAAGGACAATAGATCTTTGGCCTTCTAGCAGTCTCTGCCATAGTGCATCCTTTCAACACCCAACTGACTATCTACCAGGAGAGATAGTGTTAAAATTTCTTGCAGTCATGGAAATGAGCTTAAAACCTAGGATCTGCTGGGTGATACACTGCCCTCTCCATCCATTCTAGATGTGGGTTCCATGCCTCAGTGACTTAATATGTTAAAAGGTAAACATCTACCTCTCATATACCCAACTCACAATGATAGAGCAGGGCTGGTTACCATGGTGGCATTTCTATTTGCACAGCAGGGAGATGAAGCATGAGGGACATTGGTGTCACCAGCCAGAGCCCATTGTGTCCACTGAAGAAACTTCACTGAAGAAACTTCCCTCTGTATCCTTGAGGTTTCTGATGTTACCTCTTTGTGTGTTTTTTCTGGTCTGTTTCCCACCCAAAGTGAGATAACGAAGGAGGTTCTCCTGTGAGAAGAGAACCTTTTAGAGGTAGGTCTTGCTGGTCCATGCCTAGACAACTTACAGCGAAGACTCAGCAGCCCTCTCTCTTGGTTATAAATAGATTAAAGTGACTCCTTAGCATCCATGAGAGGCCTTACCCAGTACCCTGTTTCTCAGCTCAGTGGCAGCGAAATGGCTGCGTCAGAAGCAAAGACATGGTTGGATAAACAGTTCCATTGAACGAGTCTTCCTTTCCAGGTTGTATCTTATTTTCTGGTAAGAACATCTCTAAAGGAAGGTGTTGACAAAGGTTTGGGGCCATGGCATTATCTAATGCCAAGTCTGGTACTTCATTCTTAACAACTTCAGTTTGGGGGTACAGTAGCATTCAGACGTTTGAGCTCTGAAGAAGCCCAAAGGAAGAGATCCCTGATCAGCTTAGATGGTAAAACACAGGTGAGCTTGGCCCTGTATTTCATTTCATCTCTTAGCACAGTGACTATTTTGTTTTAAAACATAGTTTTTCTAAAAATATTTTTAATTGAGAAATAAGAAATGATATATGTCTTTGTGGTATTCTGACCTGTGTACAGTGTTCACTGAATGACTAAACCAAGCTAATTAATACACAGACTTCACTTTGTTCAGGGTTTGGTAAAAATAGTTAAAATATCTATCAGTAATTTAAAATAATATAACATATTGTTATTAACGAGAGTCTCACAGTTTTAGACTAGATCTTGTGAACTTATTACTTCTATCTGACTACAATTTTATACCATGGACTAACATCTGTATGATCCCTTTACTCTACTCATCCTCTGGTAACCACTGTTCTAGTCTCCGCTTATAGATTCCAAGTTTTATGATTCTACATTTAAGTAAGATCATGCTATATTTGTCTGTCTGCATATGGCATATTTACCTAGCACATATCTTCTGGCTCCTGAATTTGGATATCTTCTTTAGGATTTTTCTGAAAGCTATAAGAAACAGCAGCACGTTCTCTCTATTGCATGCACACTTCCCCTAGCACACGAACCCTGGGCATGTTCTTCTTTTCAAAATAGAATATTATGGTTTGGCTAAATGTTGCAACACTGCATAACAAAGTCCACTAACTTTATTTTTTTATCTCTTTTCCATGATGTACTTGTGTGTGTGATGTATTTCCGTGTGATGTATGCACACCTGAGTGCCAGTGCGCATGCCCGCTGTGTATAGAGGCCAGAAGAGGATATCTGGATCCTGCTTTTTCATTTTCCACCTCATCCCCTTGAGACAGGATCTCTCAGTGAACCTGGAGCTAGGCCGGAGGCGAAGGTAAGTTGGAGGCCTCAAGCTCCAGCTGTACTGTTATACACTACCTCCCTAGCAGGGCTGCAGATGCAGGCACATGTGTGGTCATGCCTGGCTTTTTACATGTGTACCAATGATTTGAACTCATGTCTTCGTGCTCTTGCAGCAAACGCTCTTACCCACTGAGCCATCTTCCTAACCTCAGCGCCAACCATTTGACCCTCAATAGCTGAAGAGGACACTTCTCATCACCTGACCAATATTTCAACGGCTCATGCATGCTTGTCTGTTTCATTCAGCTCTCCAGTTTAACGCACCACATTTAGGCTTGTCTACATTTAGCAGAAATGGTAACTTCAACAAGATAAAAGTTTATTTCTCCTGTAAAATATTAGTCGGTTTGGGTTTTCTGGAATGAGGGTCTGCTCCATCTCCTTAGACACTCATTATCTTTTATAATTTTATTTTATTTTATTTTTTGTTCCACGATCTTTAAGGTCTCACCTACCCTTGTCCTTATGACTTTTGAAGCAGTAACTATGGAGCCTGCATTGTTTTTGTTTGCACATGATTTTCTAAATTTAACTCTACAAATCGCCTATCTTGGCAGACCCTTCAGTGCTAGATAAACCAGAATGGCCAGATTTTATTTATTTACAACCCTGACCACGTGTACTACAATTTTAGTCTAGTACTACCTGGCACTACCACTGGCTCGCACAAGTTGAAGGTAGTCTTATACAAGCTGAGGGTTCACTTCCTTTGCTTCAGATGCCAGTTACAAATGGAGTAACTTTTGTACTCCAAGCCACTTCTAAGAACTGGCAGCCTGTCTGGGAGTTTCCAGAGCTTTCTCAGTTTCTCTGAGCTTTGCTACTGTACTAGAATGATTTACAGAAAGAGCTAAACTTAAAAAGAAAAACAGTATTTAGTTTATTACCTTATTGTATGAATGTTTTGCTACCTGTTTGTATGTATACTATGCATGTGCCTGGTGCCCGCAAAGGTCAGAAGAAGCCTTCGGATCTCCTGGGACTGGAGTTACAGGGGCTTGTGAGCTACTGTATTGGTGCTGGGAACTGAACCCAGGTCTTCTGCAAGAGTAGCAAGTGCTCTTAACCACTGATTCAACTCTCTAGGTCAAGAGCTAAACTTATTAAAGTTTTACTGCAAAGGTGAAAAGGAAAAAAGACAAGAGAGAAGAGAAGAGAACAGTGAGAGACCAAGAGTAAATAACACAGGTGTGTGGGTATGTCACCCTTGTGTCTGAAGAATCAGGCCATGTTGCCCTTCTAGCACATCAGTAGACAGAACAGGCAGGCATCAGCTTTGAGCCTTGCTGTGCAGTTTTTGTTGGGGTTTCATTACATAGGCATTGCTGATTAAGTCACTGGCCACAAGATTGAACTCAATCTCCAACCTGTCCATCTTTCTTTAGGGACTGATTGGCTGAAAGTCCCACCACATTCACTCCATTAGCATAACAGGTATGCCCATCACCCAGAAGATTCTCAGAGTTTTTGAATGTTCTTGTAGGGATTATCTCTTGTGTACTGTGTTGAAGCATCAGTTGTCAATAAAAAATCTGATGGCCAGTAAACTGAGGCAGGATTAGAAGGTGGGACATCTGGCGGGGGGTTTGGGGAGGGGACGACTCTGGGAAAGAGTCAGGCAAGGAAGATTTCCCCACCTGGACTTGGAGGAAGTCAGACTATGAAACCAACTATGAAACTAGCCATGTGGCAGACAAAGAATAGCATAACCAGGTTAAATAAGTTACATGCTAGTGGGAACTTGTCTAGCTTATGGGCAAGGCAATTAATAAATGGTAAGCCTCTGAGTTGTTATTTAGGAGCCGGAGTGCAGTTGGAAAAGCCTGCAGTTACATATTCTTGTCAGAGACTTGAGGTTATACCCCAGTTAACCCATCACCACCGAGTTTGCCTTCTGATAAGCAGAAAGGAGACATACCGTGAAGGGATGTTGGAAATGTGTTAAAAGTACACATGACGTTTCTGTTTGCAGTCCGTTGGCAAGAATCTCAGCACTAGACATAAAACATCAGGAGAGTCAGGCAAACGTTTCCTTTATTGTAACTGGAAACTAGAGGTCTTTTTAATCACAGGAATGAAAGAGAATATGGAGATACAGCCCTGTCTAAGCTATACTTTGTTGCTTTTGTTTATTTCTGAGATTGTAATTTAATTATGGCATTCCTTCCTCCCCTCTGCTTCCCACAAACCCCCTCATAAGCCCCTCCCTATCCTCTTTTCAATCCATGGCCTGTTTTCATTAATTGCTATTGCAGAAGCTATATTTCTTTGATGAGTTAAGGCAACGCTTTTTCATGACAGTTTACTTTAGCTCCAGCCTACATGATTAGTATGCAGTATTTTCATTGCTGCTCAGTTCTAAATGTTTCTTAATTTCTGGTGTGAGTTCCTCTATATCCCATGGGTCCCTCAAGAATGTGTTTTTAAAATCCACTAAGTGATGTTTCCATTTTAGTAGGCATTTTCTTGATTTCCAATTTAATTCTGTTTTCATCATATGTGTGGTCATGTGATATCAACTCTTTGAAATGTGTTGGCTTTGTGATCCACTGCATGATTGGTCTTAGAAAATTTTCTGCACATGCTAAAAATAGAATGTATTTTTGCCTTTTTGTCTACTCAGGTAAAAAGATATGAATTTGCATGTATTTGTTGACCAAAAGTCCATATCTATATTTTTTCCTCCAAAGTAGTTTCATTAGGTACCTATTATCTTTCAGGTTCACTTTTAAAAAAATGTAGCAATATATTATCAAAATGTTTTCATGTCAATATGTATAATTTACTGTCTACTCTTAATAGTTTTATTAGGATTAATTCAATATGTGAGATAGTTTATGCAAAGGGAATATTCTCTGTCTCTCTTTCTCTATGTCTCTCTCTCTCTTTGTGCATGTGTGTTTGTATATGTGCACATTGAGATCAAAGTTTGAGATCAGGAATCTTCCTCAATTGCTCTCTGCTTTATTTTTTGAGACAAAGCTCCTCACTCAGTATGGAGCTTACCAATTTGACTAGACTGGCTGGCCAGAGGTATCCAAGGATCTTTATATTGTCACCTCCCTAGCACTATGGTGACAGTCAAGTCCACATGCACCTTTTTACATGGGTGCTACTGATCAAACGCAGGACTTCATGTTTGCATATGGAACACTCTGCTTGATGAGCTATCTCTCCATCTCCACTTGGTGTTAAGATGGGGTCTTGCTTAGGTCAGACTGGCCATGAATTCATGAATTCACAATTCTCCTGCCTCAGCCTCTGGAGTACTGGGTTTATTTGTGTGCACCCCATTATCCCCCTCAGAGTGTGACTGTTTGAATAGAATATTTTGAAATTATTTTCATGGTTTTCCATTTTCTTTGCAAGAATGATCAGTTTTTGTTTCCTTAGGTCCTGTAATCATTGCTCATTTTTTTATACTCGAATATTATGTATCATTTTCTCTACCTTTGTGGACAGCTGATGTGCTTTCTTTTGTTGGAGAAGAGGCAGAAGCCCGGGGAGTTCAGCAGTTGACAAAATGAAGCAAATAGAGTTCCAGATGTCGATTCTGCCTTTCATTTCCTGCCCAGGACAAAGGGATGACAACATGACAAGCCCAGCAGTGCCTTTCTCCTTTAGACTCAGAATTGTGAGTTCTGAAACTCTTACTCTGTCCATGCCATCTGGGCTGAAATTTTGTGAAAGGCACATCCTTCTGGGGCAGAGGTGAAGCAAATCTGTCACCATCTATGCTTCATCTCAAACTCTATGACTGACAAGTTGAAGGTATGTTCATGGCTGGAAGTTGACTAACCATTAAGACTCTTTCTCTGGATATATACACCCATGGGATCTGGTAGCTTTGATCTCTGCCAACGCAGCCTGAGGATTTCCTAAGAAGCTGGCAGTCCTGGGACTACTCATGTGCCCTGGTTAAAGCATTGGTTCTTCAGAGGTAAAGAGATGTGGTTTCCTCAAATGCAAATGACAAGATAACATATTGAAGCTTTATACTCCTGGTTCCCTTGGGGCCTCTACTAGGTTGTGAGCTAAGAGTGACAATTGTTGTCCCTGTCACAGGTGAAGATCCTGAGCTTTCAAAAGGCTTGAGAACTACGTTGATTTCAGTTGTGAAGAAGTCTCCCTTGATTAATTTAATTATGCCTATAATCAAATAGCTGCTGGTCACAGCTTTTGCCTCTAGTTTGATAACAGCATTGACCACAGTGTATAGCTATTGCATCATTTGTTTAGGGAATTTTTGGTGGTAGACAGATTCCACGATCATCTTCATGACATTTTGATCTACTAGTGGTAACAGCATTGTGTAATCTCCTCCTGAATTGACCCATACTGATACGAATACATGACATCCAAGGCTAAGTCATCAAGGGAATTTGCTATAGATTAGATTTTAATTGTCTCCTAAAGGCCCATGTGGTGCTTGGTCTTCAGCTTGGAAGGTGATGGAAACTATGAGGTGGTGCCAGTGAGAAGTCTTTAGGCCATTGGAAGCATGTCACTGAAGTGAGCTGAGGAAACTTACCATCCCTGCCCCAACACATATACCCCATTTCACTTTCTGGTGTAAGGTAAGAAGCTTGTACTGTCCTGGGCTTTGTCATTGTATTAGTTATTTCTCATCATTGTGATAAAACACCAGACAGAAACAACTTATAGGAGGACAGATGTGTCTTCCATCACAGCTTGAGGTGATATAGTCCATCCCAATAAGAAAGGTGTGACAGCAAACGTGTGGCAAGAGCTGGCCTACGTCTGGCTGCAGCACGTAGTGAAGCACAGATACAAGAGTCAGGACAAAGCTATTAACCTGAATGCCCACCCCCCAGTGACCCACTACCTCTTGTTGGCTTCCATCTCCTAAATCAGTGATTCTCAACTTTCCTAATGCTGCAACCCTTTAATGCATTTCTCATGCTGGGGTGACCCCCAACTGTAACATTATTTTTGTTGCTACTTCTTGTTGTTTTTATACTGTTGTGAATTGTAATGTAAATATCTGATATGCAGGATATCTGATATGCAACCCAGAGGGGTCACAAGCCACAGGTTGAGAACCTCTCTAAACCTTTAAAATACCACCACTATGTGGAGACCAAGTGTTCAGACCCATGGGCTTACATTCAAACCATAGCAACAATGAACAAAACCCTGCATGCCCACCACAAAACAAGGTCGTCCAATTATAGACTGACATTTCCAAAAATAAACCAACATATGTTCATTATTACAGAGATCTACTGTAGCAATAGAAACACAACATTTACACCCCTGCCTTGGGAATGCCAGTTGCCATGACAGAAAGGTATCCATCTAATAGAAAAAGCTCACATTACGCCTAAGTGTGTTTCCTATGAATAGCCAGCATGGATTCACCTGCCACTTGAACGGTGAATGAGCCATCTTAGAAGTAGATCTGTCACTCCCCCCAATCCTATAGTTCCAGATAGTCCAGTAACCTTATGAGACATCCTGAATCAGAATCGTCCAGCCAAGCCACTCCCACATTCCTGGCCCACTTATGATCACTTTTGAGATGTGATTTGAGATAGCCAAGACAATTGTCTGACCCCTCTGGAAGACGGTAAACCCTGTGAGGGCAAAGCCTGTT
Source organism: Mastomys coucha (assembly GCF_008632895.1). NCBI lineage: Eukaryota > Metazoa > Chordata > Mammalia > Rodentia > Muridae > Mastomys > Mastomys coucha. The sequence goes on from NW_022196897.1 coordinate 147,318,049, forward strand.
CCTCTATCCTCCTACACACAGAAGAGTGGTAAGCACAGAACCATGACTTAATGAATAGATCATGAATGGGTGGCCTACTAGGAATTTAAGACGTTTAAGCAGTTTAGAGGTTTAGGATCTTCCTGGTCTCATCTTGACTTCTGGGTATTCTTCATAACTCCTTGCTTTTGCTGTTCCCCTAGGGCTGTGCCACACAGCCACCTGGGGTGGACTTTTTCCTGTTGCCTACATAGCAATTCACAGTTAATTAAACCTTTGCATAAACAGAACAAGGAAGGATGTAAAAGTAATGAGCTGACAGCCCAGTGTGTGTTATGTTGGGCTGAGAGGAGAATTTAATTTAGAGAAGAATTATGCACAGGCGGAAGAACAGTCCATTAAAACAAAGCAACTGTCTGGAAAGAGATAAAACAAAAATGGATTCTGCATCCTGTGAAATAAATAGTGAGGCCGCACATTTGGCGTTCTTTAGAATCCTCAGAGCTAGGACCCCTTAGAGACTGGGACAGAGAAATACTGGTTTATGGGACTGGGAGCACAGAGAACCCTCCTCTGGGTCTCTGTCTCTCTGTCTCTCTGTCTCTCTGTCTCTCTGTCTCTGTCTCTGTCTCTGTCTCTCTCTTTCTCTCGCTCTCTCTCTCTCTCTCTCTGTGTGTGTGTGTGTGTGTGTGTGTGTGTGTACAGACACGGCATGCAGATTACTGAAGGGCGGTTGGTTGCTCGCCGCCCATCTGTCTAGTGTGGATTCCCTGAGAGAGGACACAAACCCTTGAGCCAAGGGTTGGCAGGCAAACAGTTTATTGGGAGGTGCTAGGAAGACCCATAGATGAAGAGGAAAATGATTCAAAGAGAGAGAAGCAAGAAACAAAGAATGAGTTATTAGTTCAGCTTCCATAGTGGGTAACTGGAGCTTATCTCCACAGGGGAAAACATTGACAGACCTTGTATCTTACTTTGCTTTCAGTTGCTATAACAGAGTGCTGCAAACAGGGTAATTTACAACTGATATAGGTTTATGTAGTTTGTAGTGCTAAAGGCAGAGAAATTCAGGAGCAGGCACACATCCAGTGAGGACCTCTCTTGCTCATTAAACAGCGACAACAACAAAAAAAAATCCACCCAACTTTTATTATTCCTGTTTTGTCTTCAAATTTAATTTTTCTTTCAAGTTGACATGTAATTATACATATTTATGAGGAACAATCTACATATTTATTCAGTACATGCATACAATGTGTAATGACCAAATTAGGGTAATTAGAATTTCCATCTCTTTATCATTTCTTTATGTCCAGGGCCTTCAGATGCCTTTCTTCTAGCTCTCCACAAAATACCTCATAGGCTGCTGTAAACCCCGCTCATTCCACTGTGCTGGAGCATGCAGGTGCTGCTGCTTCCCGTCAAACCATATTTGGCACTTGTGCTTCACTTTTCCCCCCATTTTTGCTCATCTCCCCCTAGCTCTGCCTCTTACCTAATAGCAGTCATTGGTCTACTATCTTCTGAGATGAGAAAATGTCATATTTGTGTTTCTGTGCCTGACTTATTTTATTAGGAAAATGTCTTCCATTTTCATTTTTATTACAGAAAAGTAACTCAATTTCAACCTTTCTCATGCCTAGATAATATTCATATATATATATGTATATATTATATGTATTCATATATATATAATGTGTATTATATACATGTATATCAGTCTCTTTAAGCTCTATCTATAATCCTCCAGATCCCTCTAGCATTTCATATACACCAGAGGCTGACCCCCTATATATATAGGTCCATGTACTGATGAGCACCTTAATTGATTCTGTGTCTTGCTATTGTGAATAGTACTGAAGCAAATATGGGGACAGAGGAATTTCTATGATGTGCTGATTTCATTTCCTTTGGCTGTATAGCCACAAATGGGATAGGCATATCATCTGAGGGTTAGTTTTTCATCACTGACAAAATATCCTAATACAAAGAACTAAAGGAGAAAAGATATATTTCGGCTCATTGTTCCAGAAATGTCAGTGTTGCTTTTGCTTTGAGCATTGCGCTGGGGAGCAAACCTTGAACAAATACATTTTGGGAGGATGTATCATATCCAACGTTTACTTACCTCTGCTGAGGGTCTTCTTGCTTGCATCTGTGCTAGGCCCCTGAGCAAGTGTGTTACCTCAGCTCTCCATTCCTCTTCTTATAAAGTCTCTAATGTCATCAAGGAACCCACATCTGTGACCTTATCTTATCCTAGTCACCTCCCAAAGGCCAGAGCGGCCAACACTATTAAAATAAGAATTTGGGGATTGAGTTCTCAACACATGGACCTTCCAGGAGATTTCCCAAGCCACGGCCCCTTGGGAAACACAAACCTCAGGTTTATCCCAGATGATAGTCCCATGAGTCTGGGAGATTATAGATGCCTTCATGGTCATTGATCACTAGTTAAGGACTGCTCTAAGAGAAGGTTGCGGCAGTCTGAAAGCTGTCTCTGACAAAGTCATGGGTTCAGCTTCTGTTGTATATGAAATGCTAGTGGGTCTGGAGGATCATGGGTAGAGCCTGAAGAAGTCCAATCACCATTCACTGACTCCTCAAGGACAGTGTGAATTGGCCCTGGGTCCCCAGATTCCAAACACCCTAGAGGTCCTCTTAGACTTCCACTCTCATATCTTTCCCTAATATCAAATTAGTTGCCTGCCCAGTTTTTGTTTTTTCCACTTCCTGTTTTTTTTCTTATTCATGCCCCAGATCATCTTACATGGATTGTTAGTCACTCCAGCCAGATATAGATGTGCAGCTCACAGATTGGGTTTTGGGTTAGGTATTTACAAATGCGCATGCATGTTTGTGCATGTATATGTATGGGTGAGCATGTGCTTGCCTTGTTCATATATAGAGAGAAATCAGTGTTCAACCTCTAGTGTTTTTCTTTGGGAGCTGCCCAACTTTGTTTTTTGAGACAGCGCTTCTCACTTCCTGAGGCCTGGCACTTACTAAGTAGTCCAGACTGGCTGGCCAGCCATCCCTAGAGACCTGTCTCTGCCTCTCTACTGCTGGGATTAAAAGCCCTCACTGCCATCCCTGGTTTTTCTGTGAGTTCTGGGATCTGAACTCAGGTCCTCAATGCTTGCACGACCGGCACTTTACCCACTGAGCCATCTCACCAAGCTCCAGCTGTGAACACTTTGCCCTTGTTTGATTAGGATTCTCCTCCCCATGTTCCTGCCTCTTTCTGTGTCTATTTTCCCTGAGACATTTGAGAGGAAGTTGCAGATATCAAGGCCACCAGTCCCTAAGGAGATTAGTGTGTGTCTTCTAGGTGCTAGCCCTTTGCATGGCCTCAGTTCAACTGTAAAGGAATGGACACATTACCGTTCACCCAGCAACCCCATCCAGCCGACACTCAGGCCGTGCCAGTTACCCCAGTGAACATAGGAACCCTTGTTTCCGTGGCCAGAATCTATCTAGAGCCATGCTCTGCATGTAAATTCTCAGCTCTTCCTTTCTCTTCCATTTGGAACTGTTCCCACATCTTCTCCTGTCTTTTATGATTTTGGTATTTCAGAGGAGTGCAGGCAAGGTATTTTTTTTTTTTTATGTCTTTCAGTTTGGCTTTGATGGAGCTTTCTTTTTTCCTTAAAAAGAAAAAAATTGTTTTTCAAGATAGTGTCTCACTCTGTAGTCCCGGCTGGGCTTAAACTCCTGACAATCCTCCTGCCTCAGTCTTCTAAATAATGGGATTATAGTAGGCATGAGCTACCATGCTTGGCTTGTCTGATGTGTAGGTGTGTATGTGAATGTGTTGTGAATGTGTGTGCATTCACATTTCTGGAGAGGTATTTTGCGTGAGTGTGCATGAGCATGTGTGTGTGCGCATGTGTGTGTGTATGTATGTGTGTGTGAATGTGTGTGTGTGTGTATGTGTGTGTGTGTATGTGTGTATATGTGTGTGTGTATGTGTGTGTATGTGTGTGTGTATGTATGTATGTGTGTGCGTGTGTGTGTATGTGTGTGTGTATGTGTGTGTATGTGTGTGTATGTGTGTGTGTATGTATGTATGTGTGTGCATGTGTATGTGTGTGTGTATGTGTGTGTGTATGTGTGTGTGTATGTATGTATGTATATGTGTGCGTGTGTATGTGTGTGTATGTGTGTGTATGTGTGTGTGTATATGTGTGTATGTATGTGTATGTATGTGTGTGCGTGTGTATGTGTGTGTGTATGTGTGTGTGTGTATATGTGTGTGTATGTGTGTGTGTATGTGTATATGTGTGTGTGTGTATGTGTATGTATGTGTGTGTATGTATGTGTGTGTATGTATGTATGTGTGTGCGTGTGTATGTGTGTGTGTATGTGTGTGTGTGTGTATGTGTGTGTGTGTGTGTGTGTGTGTGTGTGTATGCCAGAGGACAACCTCAGCTGTTATTCTTCAGATACTGCCCACTTTACTTTTTTTGAGACAGGGCCTGGTCCTGGAACTTGCCAAGCAGGCTAGGTTGGCTGGCAGTGAGTCCTAGGGATCTGCCTGACCCTGCTGCCATCCCCAGCACCAGGATAACAATCATGTGCCAGCATGCCCTTTAACATTTTTTTTTTTTTTTTTTTTTTTGGTTTTTCAAGGCAGGGTTTATCTGTGTAGCCCTGGCTGTCCTGGAACTCATTCTGTAGACCAGGCTGGCCTTGAACTCAGAAATCCACCTGCCTCTGTCTCCCAAGTGCTGGGATTAAAGGCGTGTGCCACCACTGCCCGGCCGCCCTTTAACATTTTAAATGTGTCTTCTAGGGATCAAACTCGGGTCTTTCCAAGCTGAGCTATCACCCTAGTCCCTGTTACATGTTTCTTTATGATCAAATTCTGACCATAGTTCATGACAAAATATTATATATATTAAAACCAATTTCAGTCTAACTCCCAATCCCACACTTTTCCATGTTCTCTGACATGGAAATGCCATGTTTCTGTTATTCTTCATCTAGTCACCTATTTTCTCAGTTCCTCTGCAAATAGCCCATCTTCTGTTACTCAGACCATTTCCTTGTCTAACACCTCCAGAACTTGTCAACTTAGGGTCCATGCCTCCTCACTACTTGCAGCCCCACAGGCATGCTGACCCTCTGTGGCTCTGCAGGAGACACGAGTGCCAACCATCACTCGATGCCCTGTAGTTACTCAGTGTCCAGCTTTGCTCTTGTGACAGCCATGGGCAGATGGTGAGTTCTAGAGGGTAGGTCACTCCTTCCGGCCATCAAGGCTGCAGAGCTGCTTCAAAGATGAGCTGTGCAGGTCACTGCAGACTTCTCCTTCTCAGCCAGCTAGCAGAAGAAAAGAGCATGGGGGACACAGGTGGGCAAATTTCACAGAGCTTTCTAAAAGCTGTTCACGCATCTCTTCCATTTACGGTCCATTCCTAGAACACACTCACCTGGTCACACATAACTGCAAAGAAGTCCGATGGCCTAGGGAGAGGAGATGGAGAACAGGTCCTTCCACAGGCTCCCAACTTCTCTGTGCAGAGATTCCCTTCCACTCTCAGGTCTTGGGTTATCCTCAGGTTCTTCTTTTCCTCTGGAAAGTTACATGGGTTGCCTGGTTCCCAGAACCTACATGATGGCTCACAACCATCCACAACTCCTATTCCTGGGGACTCAATACTTCCTGGCTTCCAAGGATACTAGTATGCACTAAGTACACCCATACACATTCCGGCAAAATAGTCATACTAATAAAATGGATAAAATCTTTTTTAAAATTGACAGATAAACATTGTATCATGCTATTCTCCTTTTTCTACCTCAATGTTTCTGTTCATATTCCTCTTCTAATTGGGAAAATTAGGGGAGGGGGTTGAAATTTCAGGGTAGCTTTTTTGTTTTCATTGAAAACATGCAACATTTTTCTGTCTGTGTCCTACCAGGGAAGCTGTTTAAATGCAGTTCCTGCATTTTGAAGGCAGGCATGGGTTGTTGCCTCTGAGATCGGGGGTTCCCTTTCTCTTCCAGTATCTGTAGATTTGTAGATGCATAGGTCTGCATTTAAGTCAGCTCGGAGATGCCCTTTGCGTTCTTTCACTTTTTTTGAACATTTTTTTAACCTGTGGGGAAAAAAGGAACTCCCACTTCACAGGACTGTAATAGAGATCAAATAACAAATTATGCACAAACTCCTCAGCACATGGCTTCTAAAGATCCAATTAAATGGTAGCAGCTACTATTCTTACTCCTCTTGCCTTGAGCACAGTAAGGCCATTCCTTCACTGAGCAGCATAGTCAGATATTACAAATCTAACTGGAGAGCCAACAGCCTTCCCTGAGACCAGCACCAGAGACCATGGGCTTCTAACTGAACCTTGGGCAATTAAAGGGCGTATCTTTGTCTCTCTTGGACTCTTACTCAGTAAAAAGGGAACCTTTCAGTATGTGTGAGAGGGCTTGGGGAAGGAGGCAGTATCCTGTGTTTTTTTTCTTCTTCTTTTTCTTGCTTTATGAGAATTTTTCCTGCTTGATGTTGCTTTTCCTTTTAACATTTATTTTTAAGTTTTCATACAAGTGTATAGTCTATGCTGGGCATGCTCAACCTCTCGTCCTCTGCCTCCCCGTGGGCTGCTCCATTAGTCTTCTTTGTCCCCTAGATTAATTTCAATTTTCATGTCATATATACATGTACATAATTTTATGTATCAATATAAAATCTGGAAATCATATCTGAGAGAAAATATACAGTATTTGTCTTTCTGAGACTTAATTAATTTAATATGATAATCCACAGTCACATCCATTTTCATGCAAATGTCATAGCCTCATTCCTCTCTGTGACTGAAAAAAAAATTCAATTATATAAATATAGCTGGCTTTCTTTTCCAGTCCTCTTTAGTTAGACACCTAAGTTGGTCCCGTAACTCAGCTATAGTAAGTAGTAGTGCCTACAATAACACTACGGTATCTTTGTGATATGTTGATTGGGGTCCTTTTGTTAAATGCATAGGAATGGAATAATTAGGTCATGTGGTAATTATTTTTGAACTGCCACCCTCGTGATTGACCTAGGGTGTCAGGCATGTGGGACAAGTGCTCTACCACTGTGCCATAGCTAACACCTCCAACACTTCTTAATTTTTTTTTTTTTGTTGTTGTTGTTGGACAGGTGCCACACACACTTAGGATCTCACTTAGGTGCCAAGGCTGGTCATTGTCTTTCTCAGTCTACTGAGCAGCTAGACTCACCGGGCTAAGCTGGGACAAATTCTTATTGGACAGTTTAGGAGTGAGCTCTGACAAGTCTCAAGGAAGTTTCCAAAACTCCCTCCAAACTAGGAGTTGACCACAGAGGCCAATGGCTTCTACAAGCCTGCCAGCACACTCTGGTGGTGCCTCCCAGTCTGATTTTCCTTTAACTGAGGAGTTGAGGATGAGAGGGGACATGGTTGGTGGGAGTTTTCATCTTTCTTCCTCCGCAGTTCATAATATATTCAAAGATTATGAGCGACTTATTAAACAGTAGGCTCTATATCTGGGATGATGCCCTCAGGCTGGAGTTGGGCATAGGGAAATGCCATTGAATTCATGGTATGGGTTGGGCTGAGAACTCACCGTCCTCCCATGTTGAGAGCTTCTTTGCAGACAAACCTGCAGGAAAATTAACCTCACAGCCTTACTTGAAATTGATTTGGACACTGATGGTTCTACTGAGCCGTCTGCAAAGTCAGGATCTTACTGCCGTATAAACCTGGCTGTGTTGCTATGGAAACCAAAATTCTGCTCTTCCTTTGACTCACTTGGGGTGAAGATGTGTCCACTGGGTTGTGGTGGGGCCATGCCAGGCTGGGAGTGGAGTAGATAAGGAGTTCTATAACACAGCCTTTGGAGATGAGTTCCTGAGATGGACCCTGGGTACTCAGTCCCAGCCAGGCTGAGACTAAACCCCCTGGGAACCCTTTCTGTGGGAGACATTCTCTTTCACTGGACTCCAGAGATACCTAGGACCAGATGGACAGTGGCATCCATGTTTTATAGAAGCAATGACCCATTTAACTTGACCAAGTTAACTTCTAGCAGAAAGGAATACCAACTAACTTCAGTCTCCAAATAAGAAGGGGTTGAGGACTCCGAGTGAGGGTTTTTGTTTGTTTGTTTGTTTGTTTGTTTTGTTTTCTTTTTCTTTTTCTTTTCTTTTCTTTTTTTCTTTTTTGTTGCCTTGTACAAACCTATACCTCTCTGTGGCCCAGTACCCTTATCTGCAAAACAGAATGAATGAGAATAACTGTTGCCACATAGTTTATAGGGCAGCTATGGAGGTAAATGAGTTGGAATGGCCTCTATAAATTTTGCTGGCCTCAGCTCGGCAAATGTTGGGGTAGTCCCTACCCTGACTGCAAATCCAGTTACTGAACCTGGAGACCCAAAGCTGTCTGGCTGCATTCTTCAGCCCCTACCTTTCTTATCTCTATCTCCTTGTATTGCTAGAGGCTAGCTCTCCTGCCCCCAACTACTTGTTTTCTCTGTCTAGTGGGGGCCATGGTCGATGAACTCCCTTCCCATCCCCAATCTCTTTCCTATTTTGAGTGTGGCATCAATGCTAATCCCAGATGGAAACATGAGAATTATCATACATATGGCATTAAAAAACCCCACAGAAACTGCAATAATCATTATCTATCTCATTGTCTGTTGCTTTTGTCTGCTCGTGGTTAAAGGCAAGCCCTTGAGATAGGGATTCAAAGACAAGTGGTTTAATTTAGGAGCCAATCCCAGGAACTATCAGTAAAATAGAGGACAGTGGCACAGGGACATGGAGATGGGCAGTGAAAGGGAGTGCAATTATTACTGTGTGTGAGGCCACTGGGGTCATCTCTGCTGGGAGCCACTGTGGAGTATGCCTGTGTTATCGCACCTAAGGAACAAGAGGGCCTGGATATTTATCCCTTAGTGTCCATCAGAGCCAAGACTGTGGGCAGCAGACACTATGCTTACGGATTGGGTTAGTGTTCATGAACTTTGATGAAACTGTGGAGGGGGTAAAGATGCAGGTTTAGACCTCTAGCCTAGAAGCGTTTGATGTGCTAAGTCTGAGCTAAAGTCTGGAAAGTGTGCATTTCCAAGAGCCCCGTCCAGCTGCATAGGTGAGCCAACTAATGCTTCTTCCACAGGGCTACTTTTTTTTTTTTTTTTAAGGAAACACACAATAAATATTTTTGGGAACACACAGACTCTGCCATTGCTACTTAATTCTGCTGTTGTGTGTGAAAGCAGGCATAGACAATAGGAAACGAACGAGCAGGCTGTATTCCAGTAAGACTTTATTTACAAAAACAAACTGCAGCTGAATCCTCTAGCCCTGGTCTGGAGGAAGAGTGTAAGCTTCAGGACAGTGTGCATCTTGGCTATGCCCATCATCGTAATTGGATATTAACTATCCCCCTCAGGCTTGTGTGTTTGATGCTAGGTCCACAGGTGGCAGTGCTATTTGTGGAGGTGGAGAAAACTTTTATAGGTGGGGCTTTGCCTGGGGAAATAGTAGGTGAGTGCCTTTGAAGGGTATGCCTGGTCCTTGCTATCTACTGTTTCAAAGCTCTATTTCCTGTCTGCCGTAAAGCAAGCTATTTGGCTCTACCATGCCATCCCTGCCATGGTGGATAGAAACCTCTGAAGATGTGAGCCAAAATAAATTCTTCCATCTCTTACTCTGTTTATGTTAGTTCTTCTGTCTTATCAACAAGGGGCAAACATACCCATTGTTCAGTTTAGGGGTGGAGGGAGGGTGGGGAGTAGGCAGGTTTGTATTTCTCTGAGTGTATATGAGTTTATATGAGGCAGTTGATGCATCCAAGCACTGCCACAGGGGAGTCCTATGTTCCCCCTCCTGGCTATCCATGTGTCATGTTGGTGAACTCACCAGGCAATCAATGCTAAATCTGTAGATTCACTCCTCTGTGACCTATGAGGCTTAAGACCTTCATCTTGCTGCTGTATTTGAAGTGTGCACCAGTCCAGGCTATCAGCTTTGAGATAAAGATAGTCACTGAGGCTATAGGAGAGATGAATTGGGCTTGGTGTCTGATGATGCCTGAATCAAGAGTCTCAACTGCATGGTTTTGTCATGCACAGTCTGGTAGAAACACAGCGTCATATTGTCGGCAGCAGTCCTTGAGGTTCTGTCTGCAGAGATCTCCACTTGGGTCAAGCCAGACTCTGGGCTCTGCTGCAGAAAAAGAAATGTCTGTCCGAGTTTGCGCAGAACTGGAGCTGAATTAAAAGACATTTTTTAAAATACATAGATTATAATCACCCAAGTTGAGAGAGAGAGAGAGAGAGAGAGAGAGAGAGAGAGAGAGAGAGAGAGACTTGGTGAGGACAGAAGATGCTCGAGAGCTTGGGGTGGATTTCTCACAAAAGTTGAGTCATGAATCATTGTCTTTACAATAGCCAAGTGTAGGACTTTGTTGGTGTCTGTAGTAACATGCTTCAAGGGTTGCTAAGGAATTTAATGAGATCCCACGGTGGTTTCCAGGGTGTACCACACAGGATTACAGCTGGTGTGGTGTCTAGATCTTGAGGGATATAGGAAGCTAGGATACTTTCACTCTAAGCAAAGTCAATAGTCTTGCTTGGGACAGAAAATATCCAGCAGAGTTGTGAGACTCTACTGGGCCATATGCACTCAGGCCTTACGTCTGGCTTGTGGCTATTTTAACATTTTTATTTAAACACATTTATGTATAAAAGAAATAATTGTCTCTATGTCAGCAACCTTTACTGCAAATATTAACTGAGCTGGAATTATTGATTCTCATCTAGCAAAAAGCTGCAATCATCAGACTTCAGGATAAGGGCCTCCTTTATCTCCTTAGGTCCCCATAACTCCCTCCGTCTTTCTTTCCTCAGTTTGGAACTGAACAAATCTGAAGAAACAAATTTTGGGTGGGTATATTCTTCCTGACCAGACAGGCAGAGAACAATGTTCATTTGTAGATTCTCATCGTGGATGAGTCCTAAGCCACACTACAGAGTTGAGACAGTGTTGAGTTTTACTGAAAAAAATGTTAAGTCTTATTGGATAGGGAAGTAGCTAACTGTCAATATACAATTTAATAGAGGCAGGTCCTTGAAGTTCCAAACAGTGTAGTCCCCTCATTCCTGGATGAAGTGGCTCGAGTCAAGGACAGTGCTTAGAGATCTTGAGGAATGGATGGAGTTGAAGCCTTCGGACTCTTCTCCACATATACTCAGCTCTTGATAAGGACTGTGTGGCTGTGAAATGGAGGTTAATTGTCTGGGAAGCTCTTCTATGAAGCTCTTCAAGGGCAGAATGGGATGTTTTGACAGTCTGCTGTGCTGGGGCCAGCACTAATGGCTGCCGATGAACACTGAAATGCTGTGCTTATCAAAGATCCAAGCCACCCTGTCTGCTTCATGAAGACCTACTGTGTACTTATAAGTGGGATCAAGGATTTTATTCTACTTCTCTGCTTTGGGTTTATATCATTTTTTTTTACTGGTGCTCATTAGATGTTCAATTTAGTTGTGCACTATGTCAAAACAACCAGTAAGTTGGTTTTGAAATATATAAATGTACCGGACAATGGTGGTGCATGCCTTTAATCCCAGCACTTGGGAGGCAGAGGCAGGTGGATTTCTGAGTTCGAGGCCAGCCTGGTCTATAGAGTGAGTTCCAGAACAGCCAGGGCTATATAGAAAAACCTATTTAGAAAAACCAAATATGTATATATATATTATATATATTTACATAATATATATATTTGATTTTGTATATACATATACACACACATATATATATGTGTGTGTGTGTGTGTGTGTGTGTGTGTGTGTGTGCGTGTGTGTGTGTTTTCTCTCTCCTTAAGTTAGCTTGTATCCTGTAAAAGATTATTAAAAACTCTGCTGTCTGAAACTACCAAACATCAACTTAGCTTACAGCTTTAAAAGTTTACAGGGTCAAGCTGGGTGCTTTCCCTGGTCTATGCTGGGCTCTGTCATATGTTCACAGTTGACTACCTTGCTTGCCTGGTCACACTGGTCCTTTGAGGGCATCAGTTTGGATAGTTGCTTCCTATGGAAGATGTTCATTGTGTTTCTAGCCCCGGCTTATCCATGTGATGTCTAGGTTGGGATGGAATAGAAAGCCAAAAGGGTCTTTAAGCTTCAGCTTGGAACTAGCACGTCATCGCTTCTATCATACTCTTCCAGTTCACTTTTTAAATTACAATTTTAATTTTGAGATAATTATAGATTCATATGCATGGATTGGGGTTAGTAGAAGGAACTGGTGTTCTCTTTACCCATGAGAACACCTCATGGTGTGCCACAGTCAGGACTCTGATACCCACCAACCAAGACATAGAAGTTGTTTACATCACAAAGATCCACCATCTGCATATATCTGCATCACCTTCTCACCTGCCCTCACTCCCTTCTTAAGCCCTGGCACCTCCTCTCTGTTCTTGATCCATAGATTTTTGTCATTTTAATAGTGTTATGTGCATGTAATCGTACAGCATATATTTTTAGATTTGAGTTTTTCACTAAGCATAAAACTCTAGAGATTCAACTACATTTTTCTGTATCAATAGTTCATTCCCTTATTGATTCTGAGTTCGTAATATAGGATTGCCTTCTTCATGGGCTGCTGTAACAAAATTTCATAAAATAGGTACTTTGTTGTACAAGATAAATATTTCACAGTTGGATGTGAAGAAATGTAAAATCGATGTAGATTTGGTGTTGATAAAAGTCTGATTTCTGCCTGTTAGGTGCTATCTTCTTGCTGTTCCTCACATGGTGGAAGACTAGCTCTCACTCTGAGGGGAGTTCAGTAAGCACACTAGCCACCGGCTTCCCCACGTGGCTCAAGCACCACCTCCAATCTCCAGCTACTGAGACTTGGAGTGGGTACAGACACTTACACTATAGTAGCGTTGTATCACAGCTTGAGAAATCATGCACTGGCTCTAGGGTGTCAGCATTATTTCTAGTTTTTAGCTACTATGACTAAACCCACTAGAATCATTTGCATACATATTTTTATGTAAACATGTTTTCATTTCTCTGGGATAAATGCCAAGAAAATGATTTGCTGGGTCATGTGGTAGTTACATATATAGTTTTTTTTTTAATTTGAAATTGCTAAGCTATTTTTCAGACAGCCTCTATTATTTTATATTTGTTCTAAGGATACAGGAGTGACATGACTTCTCTCTATCCTTTCCAATATTTGCCAACCTTTTCTGTTTTTAAATTTTAGCTATTCTGATATATAGGCAGTGAATCTTAGTGTGTCTTCAGTCTGTGTTTCTTAGTGGCTAAGGATGTCAGGCATTTTTATGGGTTTATAGTCATTCAAATATCCAACTAGTGAAATATTTCTTTATTGTATTTATTTCTTATCTTATTTCTTTCTTAATTTTCTAACTGCAGGATGTTTATTATATTCACATTATTATTATTATTATTATTATTATTATTATTATTATTATTATTATTATTATTATTATTAATGTGTGTTCATTTGTGCATGGGGATATGCATGCATATGCTTGTACCTGTTTGTGAAGACTTGAGGACAATCTTGAGGAGCTATTCTTGTTTTTTGTTGTTGTTTTGTTTTTGTTTTGAGATCATGTCTCATTATGTATCTCTGGCTGTCCTGGAACTCACTATGTAGACCAGGCTGGCTTCGAACTTACATAGATCTGGCTGCTTCTGTTTCCCTGAAGCTGGCATGATGGTGTGCACTACCATGCCTGGCTTATTTGTTTGTTTGGTTTTTTTTTTTGAGGTTATCTTAAGCTTGGAATTCTCTGAAGAGGTTAGGCTGGCTTGCCTGTGGGGCCAGGGATCCTCCTGTCTCTGAGCTGGGGTTATTATGTGTACCACCACACCTGGCTACTGATGGATGCTGGGCACAGGCCTTGTACCTCAGGTTGCTATCATTTACTCCTTAATTTGGTTTTGAGAGAACTATTTATGTATTACATAGACCAGTTCTCTGTCAGATGTATTGTTCATGAGCATTCTCTTTCCCTCTATAGTTTGCCATTTGATCCTCTGTACATGGTCTTTCATAGAGCAAAAACTTTTAATTTGATGAAATCCAAGTTACCATTCTTTATCAACTATATCATTCTTTTATAAGTCTTCTTTGTATGGACTGGGTTATAGATCCTCCAAATAGTTCTTCTATTTTTCTAAACATTTTCAATTTTATGCTTTAAATAAATCTATTCTTTATATGAGCTATGTTTTCATATAAGTGATGTTAATTTTCACATAAGATATGAAAATTAGGTCAAGTTTCATTATTTTCTTTGGTGCTTATGGAAGTCCAGCTGTGGCATAATCATTTAAAAGGCCACATTTTGCCTATTGAATTACTCTTCTACTTTAAAAAATAATTCAGGTGAGCCTAGGTTTTGTGTGCTTGTTCTTAGTTTCTTGTATGGCCAGTGATCTTCACCATCTACTCCCTACTGTCATACTGTCATGACTGTATACTAAGCCCTGAACTTGGATGTACTGATGTATTGAGCAGCTTTTCATCAATGTTATGAGTTACCCAAGGACACTCTTAATAGAGCAAGGAGGATTAGTCACTCAGTTTTGCAGATTCAACGGTACATGGCACCGACATCAGGTCAGCTCTGGTGAGGGCCCTGTGGGCTTTATCACATCACAGACAGCAATGGTGGAACATGTGATCTCATTTCAAACAGGAATACAGACAGTGATTTAGAGGCAGGCTCAGGCTTTTATAATGACAAATCAGCACAGGATTGGATAGTGTCCTCAGTGACCCAAGGGCCCTTCAGTAGACCCTACCGCTTAACTGTCCACACTTCTTCAACATTGCCACCTTTGGTATCAAGTCTCTAGCCCATCAGCTTTGTAGGGAAGGGCACAGAGGCACTAATTCATACCTTTTTATTCCTTTTTCATAAATGGTCGTAGCTATTGTATGTATGTTCCTATAAGATTCAGAACAATCTTAGCTATATATGCAGATATTATTGCTGGGATTTGGAGACATTGAATTAAAGAGAGAATGGACACCTTTTCTATCTTTAACCTTCCAATTCAACACGTTTCCCTGTTTGTTTAGTTCTTCCTTGTTTTTTTTTATCATGAATTGTAATTTTTGCATACAAGTCCTGTTCATGTTTCTTTTTCAATACATATTTTTTCCTTCAATCATCAAACTAAATTCATTAGGAGAGCAAAAGCTTACTGCATACACCACATTCCACTTTCCTTGTGGATATTCTCAGTCCCCTTTTATTAATTCATTTGTATTTAGAGAAATTCATTTAGCCATTCTTCTTGGGTACAAATATTCTACTAAGAAAAATCTCTTAGTTTTCCCTCATCTGAGAACATTTAGATTTTTGCTTCATTCTGGCTAGTTATTGTCATTGGACATAGATACTTTTCAGCACTTAAAAAAATATATACTGTCATCTTCCATCTTCCATCTTCCATTGTTTCTGATGAGAAATCCGCTGTCACTCAAATTTCTTCCCTGTCCTTCATGAGCTGCCATTTCTTTCTTGCTTTCAGGATATTTTTCTTGTCATTAGTTTTCAGAAACTTTCCTATGATGTGGGATCAATGAAAAATGTATCTGGTGGAGGGTTCGCTCATACTGTATGTTTTCTAAAACAAGTTTTTAAAAAGCTCAGTAGTCCTTTCTCTGGATACTTGTCAGTTATCTTTTTGATTCCCAAAGCTCATCTCCCATCAGTGTTAGACATTTTCACTGTAGTTCTACAAGTCCCCAGAGCTCTGCTTTTTTATAATCTTATTTATTCATCTCAAAAATTTGTCTGGCTTATTTTCTCTCTGAACTGGGTAATTTCTATTTTCATGCCATTCAGTGGAAAGTCTCTTCTTTTCTCTAGATCTCATCGGCTGAGTTTTACATATTTTAGTTCCTGTATTTGTTTCAAAAGTTTCCATTTTGTTCTTCTTTATGGCTTACATTTATTTTGTCATGCTTTCTGCTTGTTCATCTGTTATACATTTTAATTGCTCATGGGATCATTTCTCTGGTGGTTGTTTAAAGATCTTTGCCACTTTATGGTGATACCTCTGCATATTGTTGTTGGTATCTATTTATTGTTTCTTCTATTCAGTCTGAGATCTCCCTGCCTCATAATATGACAAGTGGCTTTTAAGAAATTAAAACATTTTGGCTAATACAAGAGTTCCAATTTTACTTAACTTTCAGTTTTGGCTGGCTTCCTCTGGCATTCTGCTTTAATAGAAGGTGGGGGTTCAAATACAGGTTTCCCAACTGGCATCTGATCTACAAAAGAATGTCCCACATTCTTTCGATGAACTCAAATTGCAAGGCTAACTTATATTGAGAGTGAAAAAATGGGTCTACCTCTGTGTAGTCATATTGAAACACAACATGGATACAGGAAGGGGAATAATTATGTTCCCCTTGCTTTAGTTGCCGTGGCAATCAGTAGCAAATACTGAGAAGCAGTTACTTCAGGGCTGGCTTTGGTTTGGCAGTAGTTAGTCTGAGGTCATTTTGCCTGGGCTTCCCAGGATTAGCTTTCTAGAACTCGTACTAGTACCCCACAATGCCAGGTTATCAGAGAATGCTTATCTGAGTATTCTGTGGCTTTGAAGAAACATCATGACCACAGCAGCTCATATAAAAGCTAGCATTTAACTGGGGCTTACTTACAGTTTCAGATATCTAGTCCATTTTCATCAGGGCAGGGAGAATGGCGGCACAAGGCAGACTAGACATTGGAGAAATAGTTGAGAGTTCTACTTTCTGGGCCTGCAGGCATAAGGAAGACAGAAGAAGCAGCTACGCCTGGCTTGTGCTTTTGAAATCTCAAAGCCCACCCTGGGTGACATGCCTCCTCCATCAAGGCCACACCTCCCAATTGGTTCAAATAGTGCTATTCCCTGGAGACTAAGCATTTAAATACGGGAGCCTATGGGGGACATTCTTATTCCAATCACCACAGTGCTCCTCTTTTGTTTTCTTCTCTGTAGCTGGTAAACAGGTGCATCTTTTACCTAAAAGCTGATTTGAATTACTGAAACAGAATCTTAGGAGAAAGATAGCTCTCATATATCAGATTTTTATTTTCTACTTAGAATTGAAGTCAGATTTATCAAGAAACTTTAAAAAATCTATTTATATGTGCCTTATGTTTCTGTGTGAGTGTATATGTATATGTGTGTGTAGGCATAGATGTCCACTCATGCATGGAGGCTAGAAGAGGGAGTCCCTTGAAACTAGAGTTAGAAGAGTTTGCAGGGTACCTGACTTGTCACATGAGTGCTGGGATTTAAACTCTGGTCCTCATAATGGCGCAGCAAGTGTTCTTAATTATTGAGCCATAGCTCCAGCCCTGTCAAGACTCTTTCTGTTAACCCTGTCTCTCATATTGTCAATAGGGACTGATTCTGCATGCATCAATAATCAGAGATCAATACTGTTCTCATGTAGGTCATGTGTGATCAATATCTACAAAAGAATGGCAATAAAAAGTGTGTTTGCATCTCTGTCTTTGTCTGTCTGTCTCTCTCTCTCTCTCTCTCTCTCTCTCTCTCTCTGAAGCACTGCTTCTCTGTGTAGCCTTGACTGTCTTAGAACTCACCTTGTAGACCAGGCTGGCTTCAAACTCATAAAAATCTGGCTACCTTTGATTCAAGCGCTGGAATTAAAGGCGTGTTCCACCATCTCCCATCCCACATCAGGATTCTCTGTAAGTTTGTCTTACCTGATATTTGGATAATAGTGAAAGAGTATGTAACAACAGTCAACAACAGAATAGTACAGTGTTTATATTATATTATATATAGAATACTGACCAGCAGAGATGGGAGAGGATCATATCTGAGAAAGTATAATAAAGTGAAATAAATTGATGAGAGTTATCATTGTCTAATCAGAGCTGTTCTAAATGGTTTTAATGCTATACTTTTTCCTGTTTTCCCCCCAGGGGGTCTTGTGGGCCTGTGTACCGGAGGCTATCCTCGGAGATGTCTGGCCAGGCCAGGTAGGTGGGTGGGTTCAAGCGAAGGTAAAGGATGCGAGCAGGAGGGGAAATTGCTGCCACCGGCCATTGCTGCCTCTGCCTCCACTTGCCGCTTCAAGACTCAATACTGGCTGTTTGAGCCAGTGGAAGGAAGGTTGGCTAGCCAGCGAGGGGTGTGCAGGGGAGCTTCCGGTGGCAAAAGTTTCCAGAGAGCCGTTCTCTTCCCTGGTGGTGTTACAGCTCTTGTGACAGATGCTCTCAGAGAATGGAGTAATTCTTATAAACAGTTTGGGGTGGGTTGAGGATCTGATAGTAGATGCTTCCTATCGGCTTGGTCTGAGATGTCAGCGATGCCTCCTCATCGACATGTGGAAGGGCTTGGAGTGTTGCCCCTGTGTGACTGATGGTCACAGATCTCTCTACCGGGGCAGGGAGGAGGGTTATGGAGACTGCGGCCCTGGTGCTGGGAGCAGGTTTACCTTCCCTTCACGGTCTCTGAGGTTTCTTGCCTTACCTAGACCTTACCAGGCTTCCTCTCTTGGTCCACCGCCCCACAGGGTTTCACTGTGTGGCCCAGTGTCATAGTTAGGTTTGTTGCTGTTGAATAAAACATCATGATGAAAAGAAACTTTGGTGGGAAAGCATTTTATTGGGGGCTTGCTTATAGTTTCAGAAGATGAGTCATGGATGCACCTGATGCTAACACCAAGCATTCAAACAAACATATAAACCCTACAGAGTGCATTATTATTCATACCACCACCCCAAGACTGGCTTGGGATTTGACATTCTCTTGCTGAATGAACTACCTGAGTATGGGATCATATGGATCATACGTGTATGCCACCATGCCTGGCTTTAAAATAAAGTTTACTTTTCTGTAACCCTGACACAATTCGGTTAGTGAAGGGTAGAGGATCTATTGGCCTTGCCATCACCCTCCAGGCAGGTTTAAGTCCTCCATTACACCAGAAGGAGACTGAGTGCTGATCACTGAAATACCCTCTCTGTCTGGGCTATGTGTCCACCTTCCATATATTCCAGTTTTGTGTCTCCAGAAGGAGAAATATGCCTTGTGACTTCTAGAAAAGCTTTGTAAACAGTCTTAATGACAACTTCATTTCAGGTTAATTCATAGATGTGAAATTACTGGATTCAAAGTATATGATGAATTTCATCTTTTGAAATAGCAAATTAAATTACTCATTACTTTCATCCATTTCTTTGAATAGTCACTATTATGCAATAATTATCATTTTAAAAGGAGCCTCGAGTTTAGTAAGTAAAATAATGTCCCCTTAATATGGCCTTACTACATCCATAAGCATTTCAATTTAGGACTATATTATACATTCTCTCTCTCTCTCTCTCTCTCTCTCTCTCTCTCTCTCTCTCTCTCTCTCACACACACACACACACACACACACACACACCACACACAACTTAACATTTTTCTCATGGAGTTTTTGACTTTTGTTTCCTTTCCCTCATTTTTGTCTTTATTTTATTTTATTTTTTTTTGAGACAGTTTCTTGTTAGTTAACCCAGGCTATCCTTGAACTGTGGATCATTCCTCCTCAGCCTCCTGAATGCTGGAGTTCCAGGTGTGTACTATCATGCCTGGATTCTGCTTTTTTTTTTTTTTTAAATGTTCTAAATGTTCATGCACAGATCTCAGAAAACCAAAGGACTTTTATTCAAGTCC
>NW_022196897.1:147342758-147368844 GCF_008632895.1 Mastomys coucha
TGGCTCCAACTTTAGGTCATTATAAAGTTTCACACAGTCTACACTTTGTCTAGGCAAATCTCTGTACCTTCCCTTCCTATGAAACAGTGCTTGTGGGAGAATCTTTCTAGTCCTTGACAACAGTCCTTTTGGCTTCCATGGGTACCAGTCAGTTTTCTCCTTGTCTATCTTAGCTCACAGTGTCTTTCATCAATAGTGGTTCTCAGAGAGAGACTCCACATATAAGCTCTGCCTGTTGGTGGCCACTGATGTGCTATGGATGTGTGAACCTGAGGGCTGCTGCTACTTCGTCCTGTAGCTGACAGAGCAGCTGAGAAGTTGTTTCTTCCATGTCCCTGTATCTCTAAGGAAACAATTTGGCATGTTTCCAGGGAGGGGGTTGGGGGGGGGAGGGGAGCATCTGCAAGCATTTAATTGAAGAGTGAATTCCACATATAGTCTTTTTATAAAGACGGGGCTATCAGGAGCTTCTACCATAAAGACAGTAGTAGAAGGTCTTTAGCTCCACCCACATCTTTTTGGCCCTTCCCATTTCTATGCACATTGGCTTAACTCTTCATCACTGGTACCTGCATTTCTTTCCCGGGAGCTTCTTTCTTGCTATTTCACTCTGGCAGTTATAAATGCCAAGGAATGAAGGTTTCTGAGAGCAGCCTTCAGCCAAAGACTAGAAGGGATGAGTGTATAAACATCTCGGCCCCTCTGCATATTACATGTGATGGCTGCCTTCTTAGAGCACCCTATATGTCGCTATTGCTCATGGTGGTTCCTCTGAGCTGCTCTGCCCCTTTACGGCTTATTTCACTTCTCTGACTCACAGTTTGCCTGAAGTTATCTTCCACAGGAATAATTATGTTCAAATATTTGTCCCAGATTTTGCTTTTGTGGGAACCCAAAAGAAGACTTGGATTGTTGTAAAGATTAAATAACACATGCCTAGTTGTTAACAGGATGTGTGTACACATCACTCAACTGGTACTTGTTGAATTAATTAATGGATATATTCAGCTTCTTTAAATCTAACTTCTGTTGGTTATCATTTCATTTACTCTTCAGGTCTGTTTTGTGGTTTCTAAGCTAAGGTTTTTTATTCATCTCAATTTGTTAAGATCAGCTAGTAATTCAGAATCTTTACTTGTTGCTTGTTCTTTTCTGATACTAGATTTAAAAAATTTGTGGGTTTCAAAAGGCAGTATCTTCTGATTTATGTGAAAAATATGTCCTACAAATAATCATTTAAAGTGGCACAAGGCCCAGTTAACACCCACACTTACGGGCCAGTCATAGTAGCTCGTGTTGCACTAAAACACTGGCTTCGAACAGCTCATGAGTGTGCATGAGTCCAGGCTCTCACTTGTCCCAGTGCCTATGGACTGTGTCTTAATTCCAAGGTCCTTTGGATGACCAAAATGCAATTTATCTTAGTTGAATTAAGGTCCAAATGGGTACTGCACAAGATAACTCTGGGTGGAAGATATGTTTTGCTTGGCATAGGGCATAATAAAAAAAAAATTTAGACAGCCTCTAAAAATTGAGAAGGTTCATGGAAAATATGAGTTCATAGCCTCTCTTAAAAAACTGAAAGATCTAATACTAGATGTTAGATTTGAGTTGACACTTGGAAACAATAGGCGAGTACCAGCTAACTACTGTTCCTTGTCTTATGGCATCTGGGCATGTAGTCTTTGTGCTATTATAGCCTCAGCCATGCTCCATCCTTCTTCATCTCATTTGTTTAAATGACATCAACTGTCTTCCTGTTCATTTCGGTGGTGATCATGGCTTTTCAGAGATGGAAGGAAAATAGGAACCTCTTTCAACTTTGTCTTCTTACCCCATCTCCCATTTTTCTTTTCTGTGTATTAGAGCCTGGGATAAACAAATCAGCAAACAAAACATGCCTGCTCACTCAGGCTAAAAATTCATAGATCTTCAAAGAGGATTGCAATGAACAAATTGACAATACTTCAGCATCCAAAGAGTAAGACATGATATAATTATGTTCTTCACAGCTTAGTTAGAGGATTAATTCATGGTGCATTGAAGGCAATTAAGGCTTTGTGATAAACATTTGTCATTTTGCTCTGTAACTAGATGTATAACCAGTTAGTTGAAGATAATGCAGTAGATTGTTTAGAGTCTTTTAGAAAGCATGTGTGTGTGTGTGTGTGTGTGTGTGTGTGTGTTAGATTCTTCTTCTTTTAATTGTTAACTTGATGCAATTTAAAATCACCATGGAAACAAATCTTTAGGCAGGTCTGTAAGGTAGATTACATTAATTGAGGTGGTAAAACCTGCCCTAGATGTGAGTGGTGCCATTCCATGGGCAAGGGTATGAGACTGAGTGAAAAGGAGAAGGCTAGCTGAATACCGGCATCCATCATTCTCTGCTTCTGGACTAAGAATGCAATGTGACCAGATACCGCCTATTGTAGCCACCTTACCTTCCTTGCCACAATGGACTATGTCCCTCTAAACTATAAGCCAAAACAAACCCTTCCTTCTTAAAGCAGCATTTGTCAGGTGTGTTTGTAGTAGCAAGGAAACAAGAAGCTAACAGATACAGGATATGGGACTGATAGCTCTTGTGCTCTGCCCAGGAATAGTGTGTGTTTTAAACACATGGCTTATACTAATGCACGCAACCTGAGTCTTTCTTAACTTTAATCCCAGAATATCTCAACTCTCCTTGGAAACTTGAAAAATTCAGTGTAAAAATCTCTTTGGACAAACCCACTATTCTCAAACTAGAGGAGACAAATATCTGGGTGTACCCATTGGAAAAGTGTACATTCCTATTCTTTGATTGGAGAGACACTGTACATTTGCCTTCAAGAAGTTGCATACTGAATAATGCACACAAGTCTGGTCTAGTTGCGAGTGTCGAACACTTATTTGTATGTCTTATATTCCCCATACTCATAGGAATCAACATAGCAACAAATACACTGTAAAGTTAAATTCACTCAGATTAGTGTGAAATTCTTTAACATCAGGTGGTCTCAATAAAAATATATTCTTTTATTTCAGCTGTACTTTTTCCAAACTAAACTTGATCCTAAAATACATACGACTGACGGTCTTTGGGAACAGTTATTCTCAGGCAATGGCACTTGTGTTCCCAGTGAAACTCAGTAGATCCCCACACAGGGTGGTTATGATGTGCCTCTTTCTCTCTCAATTTTATATACCATGGTGATTTGGCTCCCAAATCATGAGCACACTGTCAGATTTAGTGACCTCATTTCTCATCAATGACAGCTTTAATGATGCTCAAATATATCACTCACTTTCCCCCCAGCCCAAAATATACCAACAGTATATATCATTTTTTCACCCAATTTGACTTATAGGCTATTTTTTAAAAAATCATTTTCATCCTTTCCAGACAAGGTTGATAATTCAACTGGAACTTACACTCACAGAAATTCAATAATTACAAAATTAGTGGAAAAATTAAATCCCAACTTGGCCTTTTCCTATTTTAATGTTGGCCAGTTTTTTGTGACTTTTGTAAAGAGTAAAACATATTTTAGACCCAAGTTAACTTTAAATTTATCAACATACTGTTCAAAGGAAATGAATGTAATTTCTAAGTTCAAATTAATTCCTAATACACTGGAGTGTGGATTTAAACAGTAGACAAACACTGCACTAATCAAAACAACAATTTTCCCTCAGCTGTATGCTGGCTCTTCAGCTTTGGGAAGGGAACTACAGATGTTGCCATTGTTTGTTTTCATGCCTGGTTTAACTTTCACAGGAAAGAGGGCATGAAAAGAGGCCCAAAGCTCTGTGTATATTTTCTAAGAAATTTCTGTTCTTCTCCTACTTTCTCCAAAGTCTCTCTTTGAACCAAACTCTCAAATCTTCAGTTCTCTTTCCTTAGTGGGAAGCTGGTGAGCTCATTCATATTGCTTGTGAAGGCACAAAGCATATTAAAAGTATGTAGAGGATGAATAACCCCACCTAAACCAGTACCCATGTTCCTATCCAACGCCAGCCCTTTCTACTCCTCTCTTTCTTCCCATAGAAAATCATGATAATTAATTTAATGTGTAAATTTCTGATAGACAACAAAATCTCATAGCTTTCCTGGCATGTTCCATTTGATGTTACTAATTCTTACCAAGTTGTAAATAATCTCTATATGATGACTGAGTAACGGGTCCACTAATGACTCATTAGAAGAAGGTATAGACCTAGTTTTCATGCCACATGTATATATTATAGCTGAGAGTCTCATATATTTTTATTCCCTTTCCAACTCCATGTTCCCCTCTGGGCTCTTAGTTACAATGCTATATTTGTAAAGACATGATAACTATGGTATTAACTCAGAACCAATCAGAGCTCTTCTGTGTGATTGATAAATTAGATGCTTTGACTACAGATGTAGATGCAGTTGAGGTTGCTATTGGTTACCACAAAGTAGGAGCTTATCTGGCAAGGATGAGACCCTTATGACTTGATCCCAGAATCATTACTGGGCTCCCTAAGTTGCATGAGCCAATATAGTCCATTGTTTTAACTTTAACCAGCTTGAACTGGCTTCCTGTTCTTTGTAGTGAAGATTATCTTGATGCATATGCAGAGTGTGTCATATGTCTTGAAAATATCCAGCCATAAAATCTTTCCACGTATTAACATGATGGAGGCATCGACACAGACAATCTGCTTTTGTGAGTTTTGGCTAACATGAAGGAAAATGCAAAATAAAGAGACAACTTGTGTGCATATTCAATCCACAGCACTATAGTAGAACGTCACAGAATAGGCACCACTGGGAAGTCATAGAAAGATGGACTAGAGGTGGAATCTGTTACGGCTTGATTTGGAAATATCCCCTACATGCTTATATGTACCACCAGATAGTGTAACTATTTTGGGAGGAACTAGAAACCTTAGGAGATAGGGTCTAGCTGGGTGATGTAGGTGTGTCGCAGGGGCTATATCTCTCCATGGCTCCTCTCTGTACTGCCCTCTGCTTTATGTCTGCAACAGGAGAACAGCTGTTGCTATGTGCTCCTACTGCCGTGCTGTTTTGACTCAACTAAAGCCAAGAACTATGATCTGAACCGAACACTCTGAAACTGTGAGTCAAAATAAACCTCTTCTCACCAACAATGGTTCTCTCCTGCATCCTGTCATAGCATTGACAGGTCTAAGCAATGCTGGGTTAAAAATAAGAAGTTTCCCAAGAGAGAGCTATTCAGAACATGAGGATCTAAGTGAGAAGAGTGAGATTTACTTGGTACAGAAGCTGAAATTGGAGTCTGGAGACACATTTCCACTTGCATTCAGAGAGTTCTGACTATGGAACGGGAAGGCTGAACAAGGCAGGACCAGCAAAGAACTAGACTCACGGAGCGAACAGCATATAGCGCCGTGGAAGAGGAGAGCTAGGAGGGAGACGCACCAAAGTTACCAGAAATTTAAGATATAGGGAGAGCTAATGTATTATGATTTTTAAAATATTTAGTTTGATATGTAAGGAGTGGTAAGTGCCTCAATCTGTAGGTTATCAGGGAACTTGGTGGTCTTTGGAGAGTTATTACCAACTATAATAAATTACCAATCCATCTTAGAGCTCTTTTCTTAGTTCCAGATTCAACTAGCTGTTCACATCTGCAGGAATGTCTTGTCATCGTAGATATTACTTGTTTAAAACTTGGCTCATAGTTTCCTGCTTCTTGACTAAAGCAGTAATTACTCAATTCAACTACCCATTCATCTATTCAACTGTTATCCACATATGTCCAACCATCTCCCAGAACTCCTGTCGTGTGCCAGGGCCTGTGCCACTTGTCAAGGGGAAGAATCAGAAGGCGGATCTTACTTTAGGATACTTTCTTCTGTGGTATGAAAAAAGATCATATACACATCATTGCAACACAGTTTGCTAAGTGCAGTGATGCAGGCTCGTACAAAGTGTCAAGGGAGGGCAGATTGGCTGTGGAGATTAAATGAGATTATGTGTATGTGAAGTACTTTGTCAGCTATTCAAATATTAGTCATTATAATCTTTGTAACAACTCTGGGAGAAAGGCTGGGATTATTATTCTTTTGATTTTTTTTCCTTCATATTATATGAAACTCTAAGTATTTCACTGCAAGTTACAGAATAGAAAAAAAAAAAAAAGACTCCCAAATCAAGACCTTCTTTACTGACAGTGCTTTAGCATTTGCTCTTTCACTACTGTCTTTACTTCTGAAACTTTACCTTCTTTTCACATAGCCCTCCTTCTACATATAACACAACCCTGAGTTCTTTCCCCCACAAGTTAAATTACCAAGATTTTCTCATGCCTCCTTATCTGCACTTTTCCATCTTGGGTCATACTGTGGACCAGAGGAGCCAGGGAGGTTGCCATGGCAACAGCTAACACATCTCTGGCTCAACTCCAGTCTAAACCCCGCCTTCCTGGTCAATCATGAGTTGGTAAGCCCTGTTTGCTTCTCTTCCTGATGATGACTCTGTAGATTTGTCCCTGCCACCGTGCTCTCTGGCACCCCGGGTATGGAGCTGAACCGTGGATGCTGGCCACTTCCCTCTGAGTCTGAAAAGCCTGTGTGTGCTGAGAGGACCTACTATTCTGTCTTCATCTGTCGATACAGAGAAGGAGGAGCGTGTAGATGAGTCCACCAGAGCCACACTGGTGGACCACTTCCTGCTCACAGTGGATATCTGAATTCAGAGCCTTTCTCTGTCTGGAGCTATTACTCAAGTTGTTACAAAACAAAACAAAACAAAAAAACACATTTATTTCCGGCGCCATGTTGAAAATGGACTGCAGGAGAACAGTCAAGATGATTCCAGGCTTTTATTCCATTCTATTATATTATATTTTTGTTAACCCAGTGTGTATTTTTCATTCTCCAGTGAGGTACAATATAATAAATGGCTAACTTATTTTCCAAACTTCAGTTACCTTCTTAGTGGATCTAATAATACCATTTCCAAGTCTACAGGTGAAGTATCAAAGCCAGGGTCCTCAGCACAGAGCCTGCTGCACCCAGCTGTTAATTGTTTTAAGTACCAGTGAGGTAGATGAATCAGGATTTACACCACTTATTGTATGCATAACACAGAGAATAGTGCCTCATATAGTTATATAAGGGTGAAGTCTAGTGATTATTGTTGTTGTTGTTATTTAATTCATCATTAGATTATATAATCTATGGAGCATGTTTCAGTTTCCCTGAGTCACAATTCCTCATCTCTGCAGCTAAAGGGGTTAAAATAGCTGTCAGGACAATAAATAAGATACCATGTCACGTGCCTGAGCCCAGCCCTTGAAGGTATCCAAAACAATTTCCATGTTATAGAACAGTCATATTATTTCATTTATTTACTTATTTATTTTATGCATATGGGTATTTAGCCTGCATGTATGTCTGTGTACCACATACATGTAGTGCCTGAAGAGGTCAAAAGAAGGTGTCTGATCCTCTGGAACTGAAGTTACAGAGAGTTGTGAGCCATCATGTGGGTGCTGGGAATGGAACCCAGGTCCTCTGGAAGAGCAACCTGAGGCACTAAGTATTGCACTTTAAAAACTGCTGAAGGGAATACTGTGAGGAACATCTGTACATGCTGGTTTTCATGTATGCCAGATTGTCTTTCTTTACCTTAGAACACAAGGGTTGGTATTATTGAATGTAATCTATAGTATTTTCATGGGGTTTTTGTTTCATACATCAATGGATATTTATCCCCATTTTGTAGAGATTAAGGAAGACTTCAGCTTACTTAGCTCAATCGGGACCTGAGCCCAGAGTGTAAAGTATGTTGTTGCCTCTTTTTCTTGTTTCCCATTCCCCTTTATGTAATTAGACAATTCACAAGACTATATACCATAGTGTGTTGCCTCCCAAAAGATATCAGCTTTTAAAAAGCCTCAGGTGTTCATTGTTTGTAGTTCCTGTGGGTCCATCCAGGATCTAGGAACAGCTCTGCTGACTCTATCTCCATCAGACTCTAAGGATTTCAGTGACCTTGAGGCTTCATTAGAGCTAGAGTCCACTTTCAGCCTCAGTCACAAGTATGTCCAGGCATCTCCAGTGCCTCTCCTCATGGGCTTCTCCATTGGCTGTTTCTGTCTCTTCATAACATGGTCCCTGGCTTTCCCAAGGCTGAGCAAAAGGTGAAGGAGAGATAGGGGGTCTGGGGCAGAGGACACAGCCTCTTAAACTTAGTCTTAGAAGTTGACACACCATTATTTCTGATCAATGCTATTGGTCATGTCGTCTATCACAGGTAAATATGAGAGTATAAGTGCCAGGAGGTGGGATATCATTGGCTGCCCATCTTGGAGACTGGCTCGCACAAGAATGGCTTGTGGACTCATAGCTGTAACTTCTTTGAATCTCTCGCTATCTCCTCATTCCTTACACATTTCTGCCTTGTTTAAAATAAAAATAAAAACCTTTCTGTCACGATCAGACATGTATAAAATACCCACTGTGTGCTCTGTCTTACTACCATCTCAGCTCCTGGGAACATTGAAAGCTGACACCTAATGTACAACTGCCAGAATAGTCCTTTTCTTAGCTAACACCACTGAAGCCAGTGACACTGTAGTAAGGAGAACAGACTGTGCCCGGGATCTGCTGATAGCTGGAGTCACCTCTAGAGAAAGGTCCAACATCAATAGCAAAGTGTGATTGGGAAGACAATTTCAGGCTTTGGTGCGAGCTCTATTGATCTCTGAAATCTTTTAATTCCTATGTTTTGGGAGTGGTTTTATTACCTGTGATTACCTGTGTTAAAGGTTATCTGAAACCTGCCCTGCCACTTTGGTCATTTTCCAATCAGGTAGGGTTTCCAAATTTTGATGGGATTTCCTTCTACCCTTTTAGAAGCTCCCTAAGAATTTTCTCTTAAATTCTGATGTTTTCTAAAGGAGCTACAAATCGAAGAGGCACTATCATAGTCTCTTTTTTCCACCCCCTTTCATCTTCAATACCCAGTCACTATAAAGTTCGTAAATATGGAAAAAAGTATGCCTTGCTTACAAGTCTCTTTGAGTCAGCTATCTGTAGCCATGTGACACCTTGCCTTCAAATTGAGTAGCTTGAGAAAAGGGCTGGAGCAATGTCTCAGTGAGTAAAGTGCTTGCTGAATAAGCACGAGGACACCAGATTCCCAGCAGCATGTGACCACCAGGCATGGTGACAGGTACCTGAGACCCCAGTACTGGGCATGTGGAGACAGGCAGATATGGAAGGTCACTTGGTGGTCAGTCTAACTGAAATGCTAAAAACAAGTTCAATGTGAGATCCTGCCTTAAAAAAAAAATAATGTGGAGAGTGAGAAAGGAAGACACCCAATGTTTAGTTCTGGTCTTCATGTATATATACAGGCAAGTGCAACTGAGAACACACATGTGTTCACTACACACACACACACACACACACACACACACACACACACACACTCACACACAGAGCTAATATCTATTTTTTAAAGATTTATTTATTTATTACATGTAAGTATACTGTAGCTGTCTTCAGACACTCCAGAAGAGGGCATCAGATCTTGTTACAGATGGTTGTGAGCCACCATGTGGTTGCTGGGATCCGAACTCAGGACCTTCGGAAGAGCAGTCAGTGCTCTTACCCGCTGAACCATCTCTCCAGGCCCCCTCCCTCCCCCAGCGTCTATTCTTAGAGTGCCATTTCTGTGCTTCAGAATCAGGCCTGGACACTATAGTCAGCTTGGGCCTTGCTACACCAGTGCTACTTATTAATCATTGCTATTATCACTTGGGTCACTGGATCTCAAGATCCACTGGCATGGGCACTATTTCCTTCCCAGCCTTCCAACTGCAGAGAGAACTGATCTGCCAGGAGCATAGCACAGGCCTATCTCCTTAGCTCTGAGAAATCTGCAGCTCTGGGGGACCTGTTTTGTCAGATCTTATCTCCTCAGTAATTTAAAGGCTGCCTGACTTTTTACAAAGCCCGGAATAGTGGAGCCCACACAGGCTCTGGAGAAGGCAGACCTTAGCCCTGTCACTGATTAGCTGGGTACCCTCTGGAAGATATGGACCCGCTCTGAGCCTCATAAAGATATGAGAAAACACTCACCTTTTCTATTGCAGGGATACAAACTCATTTGTTTGGGTTGAGAAATACAGAGAGCACACAGCACACAGTGGAGGGTCCCCCATGGATGTCTTTTCTCCACTCACACAGATGCTGTGCATCTGATCCAGTCTCTGGGTCATGAAGTCCGGCAGGGAAAACCACCACCTACCCATGCTTTGCAGATGCTGTTGGAGAAGCACAGAACATAAAGACTAGCAAGAGCTGCCCCTTACCTCAAGTACCTTAACTCAACCCTCATGATATGGGGCGAGAGTCGCCATCGCCACCATAATTTAGACACAAGGTACTGGAAACCCAAGGATGAGTCTATTTCTCCAAGCTCTTCAGCTATTTGGTGGTGTGACCACTGCTGACCACTGTTGACACGCCCTCTCGCTAGCATGAATACGTCAGCTCTTCCCCTTTGTAGCACTTACTGTTGCTGTGACAAAACAGCCTGACCAGAAGTGCCTCATGGAAGAAAGAGTTTATGGTGGCTAGTGGTTCCAGAGGGATAAGAGTTCCTCAGTGGTGGGAGGCGTGACAGTAGGGAGAGACTCTAAGAGACCACATCCTCCACCGCAGACACAAAGCCGGAATGTGAACTGTAAGGAGGAGGAGGAGGCTGTGCATGCTCAAACCCAGTCCTTAGTGGTGTACTTCCTCAAGCAAGGCTCCACTCCTGAAGGCTCCAGGTCTTCCTCAAACGGTACCACCAATTAGGGACCAGGTGTTCAGGTACATGAGCCTGTGGGGGACGTTTCTCATTGAAACTGTCACATTTTACTTCCTGGTCTCCAGAAGCTCATGCCTATATCATAACGAAACATGCATTTAGTTCAACTTCAAAACGTCCCCACAGCCTTAATACTGTTCAGAAGTCCCAAGTCTCTTCTGAGACTCAAGGTGATTTCTTAACTATAGCCTCCTGTAAAACCAACAGCAAATCACATTCTTTCACCATACAGTAACACAGAATGTACACTTCCTTTTAAGAAGGGAGCAGTGGAGGCATAATGAAGAAATATTGGGCCAAAGTGAGACAAACCTAGCAGCGCAAAACACCACATCCTGTGGCTCCATGGCCAGGATACCTCTGCTGTTTGAAACATCCATTGTGCATCGGCCAGACCTTGGAATGCTTTTTTTATAGAGCCTTAGTTAAGTATTCCTTCAGACATACCTGGAACTAGTGTGTCATATGTTATTCAGATCCATGAGACTGGAACACAATGTGAGCAAAAACAGATTACTATTCATACTATTGCATAACATAAATTTGTTCCTATCTGACATGTTCTAGTGCAGTGCATGGCCCTGATCAGCAATGTTGATAATCTCTCTCTTTTATTTATTTATTTTTTTCACTGAAGAATTACTGGGCACTTACGATGTATTAGATAATGGGTTCAAAGGAACCCCTGTCCTTACTTGCTGGGAGATGTTGTAGAAGAAATGGAAATATCAGGGGTTTCGGTGGTGGTGGGAGCCTACTGGGCATACTGGTTTGAGGAAGTTAGATTCTGATTTTATTGACTGAAGTTTTCTTCCAGCGTTTCCTGGGCGGCAGTTGCTTCCCTCTCGGGCGGGGGTACAGGTGGGGGGTTGAGTTTCTTGTCCTCAGAGGTGTTCAAGCAAAGCTAGAACGGCCACTTGGTGGGGATATTGTAG
Organism: Mastomys coucha; assembly: GCF_008632895.1. Lineage (NCBI taxonomy): Eukaryota > Metazoa > Chordata > Mammalia > Rodentia > Muridae > Mastomys > Mastomys coucha. The sequence goes on from NW_022196897.1 coordinate 147,354,522, forward strand.
AAGAGATTAACATTTCAGACTCTTGGAAAAGGAAATTGTTGGATGAGGGCCTGTCCAATGCTAAGAATTAACTTTTAGAAGGAAGCAGCAACACACATAATATGAACAAAAGGTGGTGCCTTCATGAATCCTACGGCTGGGAACCTGTGGGAGGATAAGGGGGGTTATTGGATTTTCAACATCTGGGGGTTGAAGACAATGCCCGCTGAGGATGGAGGTGGGGCTGCAGCTCCCTTTGGAAGGGGCCTCCTGCAGCTACAGAAATCGCTCTTTGGAGGAGACAAAGGACATGCTGCTGGCATCCCTGCATCCTGTGGCTTGCAGCATCACCGGGGAAATCAGCGTCCTAGGAATGGTTGTTACCCGCCACTTGGACAGGAAATGTCGCAGACAAAGCCTTGTTTTTCTGCTTCTGGAATTAAGGTTTAGAGGCAGCTGCAAGGAAATCGATACGGAGCTGCTAAGCCCTTAATGAACGACAGCAAAAGGCTGATCGCGTTGCCTAAAACAGCTTTTCTCAAAGCTGCTTGTCTTGGGCGAGTGTTAACAAGAATTGATCGAGTTCCTCCGAGGTGTGGTTTCCAGCATGCCTTGGACCAGCGAAAGGGAAAGTGCGGTGGTTGCCATGGGTGCAAGTGCTGCTCTGCAGCTGAGTCCTTAGGCTACCCTGGGCTAGCTGAGTCCTAGCAGCCTGGAAGCCTGGCTGCTAAGTCTGCATGAAACTTTTCTGCCACCCCACCCTCTTTTCTCCTGGGATCTAGCCCAAAGCTTGATAACTAAATGGGGCACAAAGCTCCAGCTTTAAGGAGGGGTACACAAGTGTTCTAATCCTAATCCGGTCCCCCTGGGAGAAGTAAAGGTGGCAGTTACCTGGATGCTGGGCTTAGCTATCCTGTTATGAAGTCACTTTGGTTTAAATCTGAGTGTGTCTTCACCAAACAAATCTGTAACTCTACAGAGGAAAGGAACAACTTAGTTAATAGGGATGCACATGACACCCCATCCGTGAAATGTCACCTGGTTAATGCTACTGTCTAATGGTCCTATTGTTTATTGCTCCTACAGAGGTGGATGAAGTATGTATGGGCCACAGTTTCCTTGCCTACAGGGCCTGGGCAGATGTTTCTCCATCTGTCAAGTAAACACATGCTTTCTGCCTGTTTCCTGTGTAGGAGTGTTGGGGAATGGAAGAAAACTCACTTGAGAAGGGTGAGCTGAGCTGCACCCCAGTCAGATGGGCTGTAGTGACACTTTGATCCCCACTCTGGAAGAGGAATCCTGAGTGACAGACTACAAATCGGGGGATTTGCATAAACATATTTTTGAACCATGTGCTATGTCTCTGATGCCGAGGAAGACTCCACCAATCTGAAATCCTCATGGTGGCATTGAGGCATATGGTGACACAGATTTTACAGATGAAGTAACCAAACCCATGCATGGTGACCAGTCAGCCCACAATGGACCAGGCACGAAATGTTTACTGAGACACAGGACTGTCGGTGCTAAACCCCATAAAGTTCTAGGCAAATCACAGTGAACTGGTAACTTCAAACTTGAGTCTAAGAAGCATAGCAACTTTCCTGAATACATGGCTGGTAAGTGGCAGAGTTTGGGAGTGGCATGGGTTTGTCTTTCCATCCTTAAATTCTCTCTTATATTCTTTCTCTAAGTTGATTGGACTAATAGGCATACACGGGTAAAAGCTCTGCATATAGGATAGTGCACTGGTCACTGTGCTAGGGCTGGAGAGGGAACGGGGCTTTGCTGGAAAAGTCTATCCTGTGCCGGGAGGCCTGAGAGCTCAATCTTCAATGGCTCTCTCTCAATGGTTCCCTTAAGAATATTCCAAAGCATAGGAGCATAAAGCCTGGCTTTATGAGCCACATGGCACGCTGGCCAGCCCTTTTATATGGATTGCTTTGTCTCATTCAGAGGCTCTTAAACTCAAAGACCAGAAGCAGCCTATTAAAAAGGTATAGAGGTGGGGCCTGGGGCCTGTCAACAAATGTCTATTCGCCATGGACGGGCTCACCAGTTGCATGTGGGTGACCTGGTTCAATCCTTTCCCTCAGCTCCTCCTGAACTATGGCAGTTGCCCCCTTCCCTGTAAAGTGTCCCTTGGTGACTTGCTATCAGCTCTGGAATCAACTCAGGCTCTTTGGCTTGGCTGGCAAGGCTCTCTGAGGGCTGACCCCAGAATCCCTTTCAGCTTCATCTCCCGCCACACTTAGCTTCTTGAGTGGATTCCAGAAACCCTGGCTCTGTATGATGCTTTGGCTTCGTGCCTCTCTGCTGCTTGTATGACTCAAACCCTCCCGTATCTCTGCCACTTTCTGCTTCCTGTTGTTTGGCTCAAGCAGGAAGATGCCCGCCCTACTTGTTGCTCTGGCCAGTTCACTTTAGGCTCCACCCTCAGTCCTATTTGCATAACCTTTCAAGGTTTGGCCTTTCCCATTCAACCGCGTGGGCAGGGACCAGCTCTGTCTGCTTTCCGCAGGACCCATGGGTTCTTGTTGAAGCAGTCGGGTCCTGGGTAGAGGCAGGAGGTGCTGTTTGTTTGATGTTGGTTCTGCCAGCTCCACAAGCTGTCTGCGGCGGGCGGGAGGCGATTACACTCTGCACAATAGGCCGCGGAACAAGGAACTCAGCAATGTTGCAATCATCAGTTTCAATTGCCATGGTGAGAAGGGATTAGGGAATAGCAAACTGACAACCTGGCTTAGTCTAAGGGCTAAATTAGGAACAAGATTGGCATGCTGGTGGGAAAAAAAAAGATCGAGTGTGAGAGACAGCGTGCGTTAGAGGGAAACTTGGGGGTTTGTGCGTGGTGCCTCTGAAAAATTAAAGTCAGAATACGTTAGACTTAGAGGTTAAGAGTAGCTCTTGCCAAGGCGGTCATGTGGCAAAATTGAGCACTTTGTCATCTCTCAAGTCTGTTTTTTAAGGACTGCCATGTGCCGTAGTGGCGTTTGGCTCAACTACAGCCTGTATTTGCAGTGGTGGTCCCACAAGGGGTCCCATAAGAGCCGAACAATTCTCATCACCTCATGACTTTGTGGCTGGTGTAATACACAGCACACGACTCACATGCTTGTGGCGATGCTGGTATAAACAGGTCTACCGCACTGCTAGTCATGAAAATGCGGTGTGTGAGCAGCACTCCATATTGAAAACAACAGTGCTGCTCTTTTACACAAGAGTATCTTGCTGCCTGTCATTATCTTCACGTTTGCTGTTGGATAGAGTATTAAGGTCCTCCAGAAGACTAGAACTGATAGAATGAAAACGTTGTATTTAAAAAGGATTTATTAAGCCCGCCTATGTTACATGAAGGAAAGAGTCCAACAACAGGTGTCTCACACTGAGAGGGCTTAGAAGCCAGTAGTTGCTCTGGCCATGAGGCCAGGTGCCTCAGCAGACCTGATCCTGCAGTAAAGGCAGGAGGTTTCCTGGAGAGCTGCAGGTCTATATAGTCCATGTGGGAAGCTTTGGAATGCTGGTTCAGACACAGTGAAGGGGTTAGAAGCAGCAACAGGGTAAATTAATTCAGTGGGAGAGAGAGAAGGAAGGACGGGGGCGGGGGTCTTCCTTCTGCTACCAGGAAATGCTGCTTACATTTGGGTGGGGCCTCCCATATCAGTTAAGGAACCCAAGGTAACCTCCCACAGACGCACCCACCCATAGGCCAACCTGATACAGACAGCTCCTCAGTTGAGGTGGCCTGTTCTGACAATGCTTGGTTGTGGGGAGGTGACATTTAAAACCAAGCATCAGCGTGGTGTCCTACGCCAGCAGCAGCAGCCCCCGCAGCCCCCATCATGTGATTACCATTTGGCCGAAGCTTCCTGTGCTGGGTTTAATCTGTCGGTATTCTGTCCATCATAGCGCTCTAAGCATATATGATACCGCAGATGAGCCAAAATGGCCTTGGGTCCTTAGAAATGCATTCTGTGACTTTGCATCATAGTATGTCATCCCAATGGCATGTTTCCCAGAGTGTGCTTGAGTGATGATGTCTACACAGTAGATGAACAGACTGTGCAATAACAGGCGCAGCTCAATAAACACCTATTAAGTGCCTGAAGGAAGGGGCCACTATAAAAATGAATGTATCCCTGCGTTCCATGACTGTTCCCTGTTTGCTCCACACTGAGCTTTGAATCTTTCTCAAGCTCATCTCCTTGCAGGGCCAGGAAGGTGGGCTCCACTGTATCTCTTCTTATTTTCTATCTTTGATTGCTCCTGCTCTGTTTGCACACCAGTGCCTCTTCCAGGACAGGGACCTGGATCTTGTCTCTGGCCGCAGAAGCTGGGTTTTGTCCATGTGTTACTTGGCCTCTCGACCTCTGCCCACCTGTGTTCAGGCGTGTGCTTCTGGGGCAGTTGCCATCTTCGTGGCTGCCCAGCTGTGCTGGGAAGAAAGCTAGAACTCTTTGTAACTGTTGAGTGCAGGGCTCAGCCCCAGAGTGATCCTTCATCTCCACTGCCTCCCAGCCACCTTTAGGATGTCAGAGCAGGCCAAACTCCCATGATGGCTTCCTTTTTATCAGGCAGCGGAGACACACCCACAACTATAAAAATGTCTCGGGTTTGGTTTTAAAAGAACCAGAACACCAAGTTTCCAGAGATTGTCTTTGGTTGTCCTGGACCAGAACTGGCCAACCTGAGGAGATGATAGTCATAGTGAATGCTGTTTGTGCATGTATGTGAGGTACACGGTATGACACCTGTGGGTGTAGTAGAGCACTAGGGTATGTATACTGCATAAACATGTTTTGAATATATACACTATGTGCATATGTATGTTACATATGCTGGGTTTACATATATGTGTAAGGTAGGCATACATGGCACACATGTACACACTGTGCACACACATGCACATGGTTTGTGTATGATTATGTGAAATGTGGCACATGAATATGATATATGCATGTGGTACATAATGTATATATATATGCGTGTGGTTAAGTGGCTGTATGTGTGTGACATCCATGGTGTATAGGTATAAGGTATATCTTGGTCTCTGTTATAGGAAGCTGGAGACCCAGCTGTGCAAAGCGTTCAGAAGAACAGAGAGCCAGATGGTACTGAATAGCTCAGAAGGAGGCCATGGGACTGGGTTCTGGCATCTCACATCTCGTTGCGGTGCAGGCTAAAGGCAGCTCTGGGGAGGCCAGCTGGCCATGCCTGCTTCTGCTAGCTCTTAGTATGCATCTCTGAGCATTGTGCTGTTATAGCCCCCTGAGGGAGGTGCCAAAGAAAAGGCAGAAAGTCAGACGTGGTCCTGGTCCACAGAAAGCAAAAAGTCTAGAGGGGACGGGGCACAGAGGGAATTGTTCCTCTTCCTGGGGAGAAGAGGACAGTGCCCTGGAATTATGAGCCTGTATGTAATTTATTCTGACTTTCCCTATTTAAAATATGTACTGTGTCTTCGAGCGATTATTAAAATAAATGAATCTGGAGTCGGTCTGCTGCCTTTGCAGCCCTTCCTTGCTGTCCTCCCTCATGGTACCCTAGGCACCCAGGCCCCTGTTTCTGGCTCTCCCTTCCTGGTCAGTCTCCCCCCTGCCCCCAAACCACAGGCTTCTCAGGGAGTTCCATTAGGTCATTTTCAGGACAGGACTTTCCTTCCGTTCTTTACAATTCAGCTCCACAATTTTTGCCATGTTAGCAAATTTGATGGATGGTGGAGCGAGCATACTTGAGGATAAAATATTGTAATCAGGATTGTCCCCTCCCTCCTGTCCCTGGATCTGGTGCTCTCAGATTTCTGTGGAGTCAGCAGGTGGATGGATAGCTTTTGCTAATGCTCTTCTAGAATGATGGGACACGAGGCAGGAAGAATCCCGCAACCCCCCAAGCGACAGAGAGGCAGGAATAACTCAGAAACCAAGAGCAGAAACGCGGGTTTAAATTGGAATAAACTGGAGATTTCTGCTGTAGCCACTCCTACAGTGATCTGTCAAATGCCAAGCCTTTGCTAATGTGTTCCATGTTGGTATTACAGCCTCCCACATGAGGACATATGGGGTCCTCAGCTCCTGTCTTAGCCCCATACATGCTTCATACATTCTTTTATCTAATACTTAGCCCCACTCTAACACTTCCCACAACTCTCTGTTGCTTATTGACCTGGCTTATTTTCTACTGCTATGGTAAAATACTATGACCATATGTATATATATATATACATATATATATGCATATATGTATGTATATATATATACTGTTTGCCTACTGTATATGTATGTGCTTGTATATGTATGCATACATATAATATGCAAATATTTACATATATAGTTTGTCCATATATGTGAACATATATATTCAATGAAATGTCATATTCACCTCAATATATATAATTAAATATGATCACATTTACTTCCATTTCCTCCCTCTAACTGCTCACATAGTGTCCAATATGTGCTCCTCCAAGCTTCATATCTCTTTTTGTTTATTTATTTATAAAACCAGTCCACTAAGTACAGTTAGTGCTATCGATATGTATGTGGGTATGGGGCCATCCAGTGAAGCATAGGAACCCAGTGGTCTCACCATCAAAGGAGAATGATTCTCTCTTTTCAAGAAACTGTAAGGGGCATGGCCTGAGACCATCCACCCCATCTAGGCTGGGTTCCTGGCTCCTTAATCTTGTGCAGGTTTTCTGCAATAACCACAGCTATCTTGAGTTTGTGGTTGCCGTAACAATGTCATCTCTAGAACACAGGAATTCGCAGCATTCCTCTCCATTCTGCAGCTCTTACCTTCTTCCTGCCTCCTTTTCCTCAGTGTTCCCTGAGCGTTGGTGTTGAGAATGGCTTGATGTAGTTATCCTCCATAGGACTGGCCACTCAGTGTCTTAGTCTCTGCCTTGCATCTACATTGACTGCCCATTGAAAAGGAAGCTCTCCGACCTAGTGTGAGGACAGCCTGGATATAGACGTATAAACATAAGCAGTTAGAAGGCCCTTGTGATCATGACCTCTTAGCACAATAACAATAGCAGGTTCTACCTGAGGGCCTGTCTTCCTCAGCTCTGGGCTTTTGACCAGGTTTACAGTACCAGGCAGGAATTCCGTCAATCGGTACAGGTCTCAAACCCAATCAGGAAATGAGTTACTCTGTAACAGTCATGCCACAGTTACACCAAGGTGCGAATCTTGTGTGGCATGTCAGTATCGCGCCATGCAAGGTTTGATGCTGGGTAAGATATCTTCCCTGCAGGCTACTTAGAACTTCCCAGCACTACTGTCATCAGGGAAAGGAGTTTCCTGGTAAGTGTGGGATCAGTTTATTTATGTCCTGCACCATCACCAAGGCAGGGTAGGTAACCCAGGACAGTGGCAATAGATTGTTCTGTTTGGAGACCTCTCGAGCCTCCCTGACAATAACTGGAGGGAAGCAGTCCGTCATTGGTGATTGGTTTTGAGGCTTGATAGCCTCACTCCACCTCCTGTCCCTTTTATGCTTCCGGATTGCCAATGCGTTGTGACCAGTTGCTTTGTGCCTCAACCACCATGTCTTCCTTCTTCCCTTACACTGCTTTTTGTTGGGTCTTTGGTCACAGCTACAAGCAAAGTAACGAACGGAAGCTGCATTCTAAATGGGAGGGTGAATTGGGAGTCAGCAATCTACTCCAAGTAGAATAGCTTTGGGGGTAGTCACACCATAAAGCAGGCTTAAGCTTAAACCTTCCATTTGGGACCTGCTTTGTGGTTTGGGAGCAGGGATGCGCGGGACAGATCTATCACCGTGTCTGTAACTCTATTGGAGCTTCCTAACCACGTGCTCATAATCTAACCCCTTCAACACTCGATTTTCCTTTGTTACAAAGAGGAAACTGTGGTCCAGTTACTTACTGGGAGGCCTGTGTCAAAAGCCGAAGTTGAGGAAGGTGGACATGGGAACAGCAGTCCTCAGTGATCAGCAAGTCAGGGACATAGGGAGGCTCTGGAGTGTCAGTCAGGACCTCGGGCCTACTCTAACTGGCCTGCCACTGTGGGGCAAGCTCTCCAGCCTTACCAGGCTGTGTTCAATCCTGCATTCCCTTGTCCTCATTGTCAAGCTCTGCCTATCAAGGTATACCTCACCAGATCCTGGCTGTCTGTCAGACATACAGGATTCCAAAGGCATAGGACCTCATAGAGAGGTGGTGAGGTGTCAGTGCTGAGAAGTAACAGACGTCGTCAGCGCACAGACTCAAGGCTGAAACACGAAGTAATACATTTACCAGAGAAATGTGGATTTCAGTCCACATCTGCTTCAGATGTTTTCCTACTTGGGAGACTTTACAGAAATGATCTGCTGGTCCGTTGCAGACGTCCACCAGGACATGGAAATCACTGAGATTAACTCGTTAAAAGCACCCCAACAGTGTTTGTTATAGTGAGACTTTATGGGTTGGCCACATAAATATTCATGGCTTCCGGGCTGTGCCCGAGTGCCCACCCCTGTTTCTGCTTCTGCCAGGAGAAAGCTCCAGCAGGGCCAGGATGCAGCTTGTGTTATTTTCCTGACACTGTGCTGACACCTGAAAGCCAGCCTCAGCCACACTAGGCTTCTCTTCAGCATCTGCTGCCACAGGAGCTGATTTTCTTGCTGTCCTCTGCAGAGCTAGTTTGTGGCCTACTTTTCCCCTTGGCTCCCAAGCACACAGAGTTTTGGCTTTATCCATCAAACCCGTGTCTTTTTTTTTTTTTTTTAATAAGGAGAAAGAAGTCGATAGAAATTGATTTGAAAATGTCAAACCTTATCAACAGCCAGCTGTCACAGCAGGACAGATATTTTATTGGATACTGTGGATGTTTGATCTTACCAAGGCCCTTCTCCTGGCTCTATAGGGTCACCAACCAACCTCCAAGCATCCTCATGGGGCCTATTAGAGAGGGAAGTGGAGTAGCTCAGTGGCCAAGTAGCTTAGGCACTGGACTTCTTTTATTTATTCTTTTTAATCTTGGTTCTAGTATTGGTAGCTGGGTGGCCTTGGGGAAGTTATTTAACATCTCTGAGCTTTCTAAATCTCATCTTGAACTTTATGAGGAAACATAATAGATATACTTTATAGGGCAGTAAGCATTAAACAATAACCCATGTACTTATTTATAAAACATGAATAGTATTATAAGTATACAATAAAAATTATCCATGTCTGTACTGGTTGGTTTTGTGTGTCAACTTGACACAGGCTGGAGTTATCACAGAGAAGGGAGCTTCAGTTGGGGAAGTGCCTCCATGAGATCCAGCTGTGGGGCATTTTCTCAATTAGTGACCAAGGGGGTAGGGCCCCTTGTGGGTGGTGCCATCCCTGGGCTGGAAGTCTTGGGTTCTATAAGAGAGCAGGCTGAGCAAGCCAGGGGAAGCAAGCACCCCTGCAAGTAAGGAGCATCCTTCCATGGCCTCTGCATCAGTTCCTGCTTCTTGACCTGTTTGAGTTCCAGTCCTGACTTCCTTTAGTGATGAACAACAACATGGAAGTGTAAGCTGAATAAACCCTTTCCTCTCCAACTTGCTTCTTGGTCATGATGTTTGTGCAGGAATAGAAACCCTGACTAAGACAATGTCTTAACCACTGATCACTTGTCTAGGCACAGGTGTGGGGGTGGATTATACACAAGACTCTGGGAGAAGCAAGGTATATACTAACTCAACAGAGCAATGGATACTTAGAATATTCTGGAGACTGTAGTCTTAGGTCTGCCCTCTTCAGCTTCACGATTGCAGCACTAACCTTGTGCCTCAGTTTCACCTTGAAGACTCAATAATTGACAAATAAGCTTCTATGAGCTTTTTGTTAGAAAACCACTTTGTGCTGATAATGCACTATGAACTAGCTGGTAAATTTTTATTGTATCCACAAAAGGTCATTCTGTGATACTGAGTGGAAAATGCTAAATGCCAAATGTGCAAGGCAAAGGAAGTATCAACACAGAGGGACATGTTGGGCAGGGATTGTCATCAAAGGCCCCTTAGAAGCAAGAGGATGGAGTTGGCCTTTTGAAAGCAGCAGGTCTTGGAGAGCCCACAAAACACTGCCTGGTACATGCATGACAATGACAAAGGTGGAGCTTTATACAGGCCTGGATTTAGCAAGGGAATTCTACCTTGATTCTGTACACTTGGGGAACCATCCAACTTATTAGAATCAGGTGTGCCAAATGAGCTAGCTGTTAGTAAACCCTTGGTCTCTACTTAGAAGTATAGCTCCAAGGGGCTCAGAGTTGAGACACAGATGCAAGGTAGGGCTTGTGCATTGGCCAATTGAGGGTGACAGGGAGCAGGGCTGGGGTGTTAGTGAAGTGGGCAAAGGCACATGGGCTTCTTTGGAGGTAGAACTGGCAGGACACATAGATTTAGTCATTGGCTCATTAATTCCTGCATCTTAGTCTCTGGGGACTGTAACAGTAAACTAAGCAAGCAGAAAAAGGTGCTTATGTAGCTTGAGTACTGGTGGGGAGTGGAAGGCAGGGGAAGAAGATGACTAATGAGGACAGTTTTCAGGTTCCTGCCCGAGGGGACAGTGCACTTGACTCACCATGCAATTTTGAGACTCTTAGTCACAAGTTGCTAAGGCTCATGGTCTTGCCTTGATGATCCCTGATCTCCTCCTCCTCCTCTTCCTCCTCCTCCTCCTCCTCCTCCTCCTCCTCCTCCTCCTCCTCCTCCTCCTCCTCCTCCTCCTTCTTTTTCTTCTTCTTCTTCCTTCTTTGCCAAGCCTGAGGTCCTCTTCTGGACTTTCTTTCCCTGTGCATTCTGCGTTCTGTCAATTGCATCTTTCTACATGGGACTGGTGAGATTACAGGGGGTGGATTCTCAATGTCTGCATTAAGGAGGTCAGAGCTTATTTTTACAGAGATTTTTTTAATCACTCATGTAGCTTTATGTGGTGCTAGGATTTCAGAAGGTGTTTTGGGTTGGAGAGACAGCTCAGTTGGTAAAATACATTCTGCACAAGCATGAAAACCCAAGTTCAATCTCTAGAATCTATGTAAAAAAGCCAAGTGAGGTGGCACATGGTTGTAATAGTAACATGGGATATGCAGAGACAGACAAATCCTTAGGGCTTGTTGACCAGCCAAGTCTAATCAACCCAGGTCAATGAGAGTCTTTGTCTCAGAAAATTAAGGTGGATGACATTTGAGAAATGATATCTAAAGTTCACTTCCTTACACATGTGCACATGCACCCACATACATACCCAGACTCTGGCACACAAATGAAGTCTTCTGCCTTGCAGTGTTCTGCAAGGTGGCGGTGTTGATGATAGAGCACAATGTTAAACTCATTGCCTCTTCACTGGGATATGAAATCTGGCATTCCAACCTGCATTTGGTGGCACATGGCAGCTCCCTGGTTGAATTTGTCTTTACAGAGATCAAAACCTGATAGGCGGTCCAGCTTCCATTGTACTTTCTGTATTGTACTTTCTGTGTGCCCTGATCCAAATGCCTACCATATTCTACTACATAATTGTGTCTTGTTGACCTGGCAACACCTCATGAACTGCTGTGAGATGGAGTGAAGTTCTAGAGGAAAAGTATAGTGGGACAGAGATGGCAAAATCCCTGGTGAATTTGGATCCCATGTCATGATGACAATCCATCTAGAATCTGTTCCCCAGGCGCCCTTGAGAGATGGGTAGTGCTCTTTCGAGTGTCTAGTAGCGCTCTTTCATCAGCTGGTGAGCCACCTTCAGTGCCCTGCTGGGAGAATTCATGGTAGAAGCCTCTCGCTTTGAGTTATAGATGGTGCTGCTGAACATAATTTCAGCAATTACTGATGTTCAGTAATTATGCTAATGCGGACACACAAAGCGCTGTTATTTGCTCTGCACGTTATGTGCGAATTATCTCTTTTCCTGACTAACAGTGTTTTCTCTCTAGAGTTAGTATGGTTTGCTTGTCATGTTAAGTGACGTTTGCATCTCTGGACTTGTCAAGACACCAGGATTAGAGCTGAATTTGTATAACCACTGTGTAACAAGACTTTCTTTTTTTCTCTTTTGGTGAAAAAAGAAGGTATTGCACAAAAGGAAAAGGAAGTAGGAAATGGAATCCTGAAGGGTGGTAGGAAAGTTAAGGTTTAGAGGTAAAGTGAGTCTCTCAGGGACATGAGAGCTAGACTTTACACTTGGATCTTTCTGGCCTCCATTTTAAACACAGCAACAGTGCTTTGTTTGGCTCAAGAAGGTTAAGTATATACTTTGAGTCTATGTCAAGTGGGATGAATACTTAGACATCCTTGGAAAGAGTAATTCTCAAAGTATGCTTATGAGAGATGCAAATTCTTGGTCTTCACCTGACTGGCTGAATTAGAAACTTCCAAAATTCATTTTAACATAGTCATCTGTGTTTCAACAAGTCATTCCTGGTGATCCTGGTGCACACTTGAGTTTAAGAATTACAGGAAAGGCCCTTGATATAGACCACAGTCCAGCAGCATGAACATCATGTAGGAACTTGTTTCCAAGGCAACCTCTTCAGACCACACCCAGACTCTCTAAATCAGAGCCAGTATCTTAACAAGATGCCCGGGTGATTTGTATGACTGCTGAAATGGGGCTGGAACAGGTTCTGGTCTGAATGCTTTTGCTCATTGTTGAGCAAAGTGACTTGATGGGTGTCCTGTTATTTAATGGCAGAACATGACTGTCACGACTCCTGCTGACTTAATAGCAAACAATTATTGTGTGCCTACTAAGGTAACTGCCTTAGAGCTACTGTCCTTTAATGAGAGCCTACTGTGTACTCAGCTTTGGCCCCTAGAATTTTTTGTTTAATTCTCACGTATTCCTATGAAGTAGATACTGAAGAGTCTTCCTGTGTAGTAGGGAGGGTTGACCAGATGGTTTTAGAGCTGATTAAGGCAGGAAAGCATACAAAGTATTCATACCTTGGCCATTTATTTTAAACTAAACACATAGTTGTATGTGAATTCACTGATATTTTGCTATGGAAGGGTTAAGGCCATTTCTCTTTTTACTAGTTTATGTTTATATATATGTATGTATGTTATGATACTTCATTTGGCTTTCTTTGAAGTTAGCAAGAATTTACAATGGAAGCAATATGAAGGGTCTAACCTCCTTCTAGAATTTTCTTCCAAACTTTTATTTTACTACAAAAATTTTAGTTCTGCAGATTTTTTATTTTAATATTTATTTTAAAAAGCAATTTGCTTTGTACAAAACATTCAAACTCAGTGTTTAGACATATTGACTCTTCCAAGTAGTATTTCATTAGACTTATTAGTGGTCTAACAAAAATAAATGCTGAAAGCAAACTTAGAGCAATACAAAAATAAATAGCTCAACTGTGAAAAGAGGTACAGGTGCTAGAGAAATGGCTCAGTGTATAAGCACTGACTGCTCTTCCAGAGGATTCTAGTACCCATGTCCAGCAACTCACAATCACCCATAACTCTAGTTCCAGGAGATCTGACAACCATCTTCAGGCCTTTATTAATACCTAAAAGAATGTAGCATGTTCAGGTGTGCATGTACACATACATGTGCGTGTGTGTGTGTGTGCGTATGTGCACATACACACACAATGAATAGAAACAAATCTTTAACATGCAGAAATGAGTGAGTATATTGGAGCAAATTACTGGTTCCAAGCACATTAGTGCAGTGGATGCTTACCAGTGTCTTATAGGGTGACCAGATGATGTTGAACTCTTAGCCCATAGTATTTAACTCTACAAAGTTAAAATAGATTCAGGACTATTCTTAATCATATAGTTGGGAAGAACTGTTTCTGGAGGCTACATGCTAGTGAGCTGAAACCTGACCCCATACTACCCACTCTTGCTGGCTCTTTGGGTTAAAAAATAGATAACATTGCATTTGGTGTTTCAATTTCTTTTTAAATTTTATTTTAGGTGTATGAGTGATTTGTTTGCACTTATGTATGTGCACTGTGTGTATGCCTGGTGCCTGTGGAGGTCAGAGGAGGGCATTAGATCCTCCAGGACTGTAGTTACAGATCTCTGTGAGGTGCTGGGGACCAGACTCTGGTTCTCTTTAAGAGTAGTATTTCCAGCTTCCAGTCATTTAATCTTGCAGAAGTATAAATGCCTCTCTTTTATACAATTATAACATCCCACAGTTTATTCTTCTTTACTTTCCACTCTTGCCTTTCCTTTCTCTGTTTATTTTGTCAAGAGAACATGTTGTTCCTGACAGATGAAGCAATTGCCATGGATGCATTAATTATGATTTAAATGTCAGGGTTGGGGATTTAGCTCAGTGGTAGAGCGCTTGCTTAGCAAGCACAAGGCCTGGGTTTGGTCCTCAGCTCTTTTTTTTTTTTTAAAGATT
>NW_022196897.1:147369524-147369980 GCF_008632895.1 Mastomys coucha
AGTGTAACAGTCTAATCAGTGGCTTCCTTCTTACTCTGTGGGGGTGGAGCTTCTGAATGTAACCGGAGCTAGGTTTTGCTCAAAGGGTGATAGCTGCTGTGCTGGAGCCCAAATGGTTGCTGTTTACTGTCCGGGCTTTGGGGAGGGAGTCCACAATGTTCCCTGCCAGGGCATTGTAGTATAGTGTCTTTTGGTGAAGAACTGCATAAGGAAGGACACAGCTTTGGAGAGAAGACTTGGTTAGATGGCACTTTATTTGAGCATCCATGGATCATATGTATTTCCCTTCCTTTTAGCATGTCCCTGTGCTAATCCCATCTATTCCCCATAGTGCTCGAAGTTTATATAAATCAGTGACATACCATACCCAGTGGTTCTGATTCTGACATTGCTTTTATGTCTCATCTCTTTCTATGCAACTTATTGATCTTTCTGTCTCTGCTGTAAAAGGCGGGG
>NW_022196897.1:147369990-147388810 GCF_008632895.1 Mastomys coucha
GGGGGGGGGGGTAAGAATAGTCATAGTTTACCTATGAGAGTTACAGAAGTGTGATTGGGAAACAATTGGGATATTATAAATGGGAACTTTGGCATGTTGTATACTCCCTGTATTGTTTTTCCAGTCTTTCCTCCCTGGGCAAGTGGTGACAGTCTGTTCATTTTTTTTTTTCTTTCCAAGACAGGGTTTCTCTGTATAGTGCTGGCTGTTTTGGAATTCACTCTGTAGACCAGGTCGGCCTCAAACTCAGAGATCCACCTGCCTCTGCCTCCTACCACAACTCCTGGCTAAATGTCTTAGATAGATTCAAGGCAAAAAAAAAAAATCTCTTTCTTCTTTTCTCTATAATCGTACCCTGATGGGCAGAATCCAATAAATGGTCAATAGGTATCAGTGGACGGTTGGATGAGTGATAGGCCAGTCAGTGGCTTTAAATGATAGGCTTCTGCATCTCATGGTAGTGTACGTACAAGGATTGCATCTCTGTATCAGAGCCTCCTATACTTTTCCTGCTTCAGAGAATCCTCCCTATTTGTAATTGCTTCTGTTCTTTACATGGTCAAGTACAGACTTTCTGAACTATGTTTTAAGCAGCCCCATGTTCCTCTAAATTTCTTAGAAAAATGCCTACAGACAATTTACTTGCATTTTCTTTCCAGGATCTGAGTGTCCTGTGATCTGAGGCGCTTGTGTCTCTTGACTCCTTCTGTGTCCCTCTGTGGTTTGATTGCCCTTGGCTGTTTGGTAGAAACAGTAATTTCTAGATTTGACTTTAACTGAAAAAAAAAAAAAAAAGCCCTCAGCTGGCTCTGCAAGAACCTTCATACTGTGGAGGAAGGGAGGGAACTATGATAGTGGGAAGACAGAAGAGACTAGAGAGGTGACTATAGGTTGGAGCTCAAGCAAGCAGTCCTGGGGTAGATGGAGGAATCCAAGGGAAACACCCCAACAGCTTGTTGGCATCTTCCTCTGTTTTCATGGAATCTGGGTTAAGCTGAGACTTCTATTTGCATGCAGGGACTAAGTCAAGCTATTCCTGCCTCAGGTGTTTGAACAAATGACTTTCAAGAGCATCTTTGCTGCCCAGATCTTCTCTCTCCTCTCCAGCCCAGTGTCCTTCAAGGAGGCAGGCACTTAGGTGTTATACATCAGGAGCCTGAGCTTCTAGCTTCTGCCCTGTGAGTTCATGCAAGCAGGGCCATGGCAAGAGATGAGTGGAGGGGAGGGATCTATTAAAAATGGATCAAAGACCTTAGTGTGAGACCTGTAACTCTGAAACTGCTTGAGGAAAAAAGTATAGGAAATATTTCTCTATGTAGGCACAGGCAAGGACTCTAATAGCATAGGAAGTAACCCCAAGAATTGACAAATAGGACTGCATATATTTAGAAAGCTTCTTGAGAGCAAAGGGACTAATTAGCCGAGTGAAGTGTCGGCTTCACAATGGATGAAATACTTTATAACTACTCATCTGATGGGGGATTAACATCTAAAGTATTTTAAAAGCTCCGAACACTAAACACTTCCAAATACCAAATAATTCAGTCAATGAATGGGCAAATAAGGTGAATAGATACTTCTCAAAAGATGAAGTACAAATGGCCAATAACTACACAAACACACACACACACAATCACACACACACAATCACACACACACAAATCACACACACACATCACACACACACAAATCACACACACACAAATCACACACACACAAATTACACACACATCTCACACACACACAAATCACACACACACAAATCACACACACACAAATCACATATATAATCACACATACAAATCACATACACATACACTCTCTCTCTCTCTCTCTCACACACACACACACACACACAAACATTCAACCTTCTCAGACATCAGAAGAAGGCAAATCAGAACTACAGAAATACATCAGCCCAGTCAGAATGACTGTCACTAAGAAAATAAAACAATGGCAAATGCTGGTCAGTTGATAGGAGGGAGGGGGGAGGGAGAGAGAGAGAGAGAGACATAGAGACACAGAGAGACAGAGAAAGACATACAGAGAGAGACAGAGACACAGAGATACAGACACAGACACACACACACACACACACACACACACACACAGAGAGAGAGAGAGAGAGAGAGAGAGAGAGAGAGAGAGAGAGAGAGCCTCTTTCACAAAACTGCTGGTGAAAATGTAAACTTGTGCAGCTACAATGGAAATTGGTCTAGAGATCCCTCAGAAAACTAAAACAGAGCGGCCATTGGCTGTGGCTATAGCACTCCTGCGAACGTGACTCAAGGCCACAGAGACATCTACCCAGCCAAGCTCAATGCTGCTCTAGTCACAATAGCCTTGGTATCCATCAACAGCAATGAATGGATAAATAAAGTGTGGAACATTAAACATATTTATTTAAAAAACCACCTATTTGCTTATTGTCTGTATATGTGTATTGTGTGTGCACATGGAGGCCCAGGCTCCTCTGTCAGCCTGGAACCCATCTATTTGTCGATGTGAGCTGGTGGGTGAGATTAAGGCATCTTTTGCCTTCCTCCTGGAACTCCTCAGTCCTCCAAGGCTAGGCTTAGAGGCACTATGCTGCTATTCTTGGTGTTTTACATGGCTGTGGGGGATCTGAATTCAAAGTCCCCAACTGAGCCATTTCCTTAGTTCTAAACACTTGTCATTAGTTTCATATACACTTGTTAGTTGACTTTTCTGTCCTGTCTGTAAAGTGGGAATACTAAGAGTCCTTGTCTACTCATTAGAGATGCAGATGTGTGAATGGGAAGTGTTAGACACAATCCATGGTACGCTGTAGATGCCCAGTAAGTATAGGTGCTATGGGATTTTCTTCAGGCACAAAGCAGAACCAAATTTGCCGTTTTCAGGAAAATGAATGGAACCAGACACCATGGTCATATTAGGTAAAATAAGCTAACCTTACAGAGACAAATTTAACATGTATTCTCTTATATGAGGAACTCATCTCTCTCTCTCTCTCTCTCTCTCTCTCTCCATGAAAGTTACAAGGACTCTTTCAGATGGGGAGGGAAAGCAGGAGGGATGACAGGAGAAGGGGATGGGATGAGTGATCAGAGCACATGAGATTCATGAATCAAAGTGTCATATGGAGTCTGTCACTTTGTGCAATGAATATGCACTATTAAAATAGTTTTGGAGTAAAGAGGGAGGAGGGTGTGGTTCTTAGGCTTCACTGCCTCCACACAGCTGTGCCCTTAACTGAGTGTCAGAATTCCTCCCCAGACTACCCCTTGGATTACTCTCTACTTTTAGTACTTGGTCTCTCCTTCATTAGGGGAGTTAGAACAAGAGTCATGCTGTGTGTTTGTGTATGTATATATATACATATATGTGTATATACATGTACACATATATGTATATACATATATAATAATATATATTATTATATATATGTATATGTGTGTATATATACATATATATGTATATAATAATACATGTATATGTGTGTATATATACGTATATATGTACGTATATATATGAAGGTACATATGACTTCATGAGCATATATGCACATGGGTCTATGTTGCAGGTACACATACTTATGTATAAGGAGGCTAGAAGGGATGTTGGCCACCACAGAGCCATAGTTACAGGTATTTGCAGAATGCCTGGCTTCTTACATGAGTACTCAGATCTAGCCTTTGGTCCTCATAATTTTATAGGGAAGTCACTTTACTTTGATCCATCTTTCCAGGCCTTTCTGCTGACAACTTTGTAAATGCACCCCTTGTTGAATCTCCTGTTGACCCAGTATGGACAACTCTTTGCTTCACGCTTGGTCCCCAGCTGTGACCATTTCACAGTGCTCTGCCTCTATGGGAAGATGACAGTGTGATGCCTGGAGGGGAGATGCCAACAAGCGACAAAAATAATTTTGTTGGGCTTGTAAGAGGTGGCTTAGTCACAAGCAGTAGGAAACTATCTTGGCTCATTTGAGCAGAAAAAGATTCCATTGGTGGGCTATTAAATAGAACTGATAAGATAATTTGGAAGGCAGAGAACAGAGCAGCAGGCACCATAAGAACTCTAGTCAGGATGCGCTTCTGGCGACTGCTGCTGAGAGTGTGGTCCTCATGGTATCTGCATTTCTGCCTTGCTTCTTCAGAGCTCTGAATTTTACTTGATGCATCTGTCTGACTAGTGCCTATTTACCAGGTCACACATAGCATCCCAGTAGCAGGAAGGGGTAGCAGGTAAGGGTTGTCTTTGTATATTGCCCTTCTTTCCCCCATCCCTACCTCACATAGAGCTATCTCTGGTTTCTCCAGGGTTGGGATTGAGAGGCAAGGAGGGTTTTCTTGGCTGCTACCATTGTAAGTTGGTCTAACTCCTCTTAAGACTTGGCAGGTAATCAAGCTGCATCTTTCTCTCCTTGTCTGAATCAATCTTTTTGGCTAGCCATCTGGTATTCCATCTCTTATGTTGGAGTCCCATCCCATCTTCTAGCCTCCACTTATTATTGGGAAAAATCCAAAATGACCCTGGAATGGCATCCCTCCAAACAATGCTTGAAACTCTATTCCCCCAGCGTTTGAAGAAGGCCAGGGAGTATGCAATTTTAATGGTTTTCGTGTAGTCTAGCTGTGTGTTAAATGCATCTCAGTTGGTTTTAAAATGTAGACTGGCTGCAGATAGCTACCTAGGGGCTTGGCTCTTGGGCACATCTACATGGTAGCTGGTCTGAGTTCTATGCGGACTGTCTTAGAACCCATTCACATTTCCTGGAAGCTGTGGAGGTGCAGAGAGGGCCACAGAGAAAGCAATGGATCATTGACAGTGTTTGCAGAAAGGCTTTTAAGATGGCACTGACTTCTCTGAAGCTCCTGCTCTTCTGATGGTATTTAATACTTCTAACTTTCCACTTCGCTCAGAACATCTGTGTCTTTCTGTGGCTAAACTGGCCATGTTTTATGTTCTGGCTTGTGAGTTTTTACTCTGTTGCAGATGTTTCATTGACCATGTTGAATAAGCACTTTTTCTTTGTTGTACATAGGCATCAATCTATGGGCTCCAAGCTTTCAGTTAGTCTAGACCTCCTTTTTCCCCAATAAAATATGTGCAAATGTAAATGAGGCACATTTTAGGAGCTTAGGGATCTGGTCTGATGAGGCTCTAGCTTGCCTTTTAAAGGGAAGAAACTCTTAAATTCTTGTTCTTATTTTCCTCCTTATTTTGTGAGCTGTAAAAGGACAAAAGAGTCTGTGAGAAGGGTGGAGGTATATGGAAGGCTTTACCAGCTATCTGTGATTATCTTAGAGAAATAGAAACCAATTCTTATTTCTCTATGAAGCTAAATTTTCGGTGAGATTTCCTGAGTGTAGAAGGAGAATGGACATGTGAAATTGGGACTTTTTATTATTCAAACAAACTTGGAAACATGTGAGTGTCACAGATATTAGGGACCTTTGCTTACTAGGCAGGGCATTTCCTTTTCTATTTATTCATTTAAGGTAACAGATTGGGATGGTACAAGAAATCAAATTCTTCATATTTGAAAGAACTGGTGCATTTTGCCTCAGTTACTACACTCATCATCTTCACTAAGTACCATCATCATCTTCATTAGGCACCATCATCATTTTCACTAAGTACCATCATCATCTTCATTAGGCACCATCATCACCTTCATTAATACCACCATCCTCTTCACTAAGTACCATCATCATCTTCACGAAGTACCATCATCATCTACATCATCACCATGACCTTTGTCTTAATTCGTCTTTCTGTCCCTGTGATGAAAAACTCTTGAGTAAAGCAACTTAATGAAGAAAGGTTTATTCTGGCTTACAATTCAAGGTTCAGTCCATCATGGTTGGGAAGTCAGAGTGTCTGGAGCTTGAAGTAACTGGTCACATCATGCCACCATCAAGATACGGAGAACATGAATTCATGCTACTGCCTAGTTCCTTCCTTTACTCCTACAGTCCAGGATCCCAGCCAGAGAATGATGCCACCCACTGCAGGTAGTTATTCCCTCCTCAATTAGTGCCATCAAGAAATTCTCCTACAGGCATGTTCAGAGGTCCATCTCATAGGTAATTCTTGATTCAATGTGAAGTTGACAATTATCTACAACAATCGTCATCCTTGTCATCATTGTCATGATCATCATCATGATCATATCATTTTAGCATCCATAGTCTCTTCATTATGCACATTCTTTATTGTTTTCTCTGGATTAAAAGTGTATAAATTTATGATTCCCAATGAAAGACTACAGGGAATTAGGGGGATGGCATAGTCAGAAGTGTGCTTGATACCCACATGTGAGGACTGTTCACTCTCCAGAATTTGTATATAAAAGCTGGGCATCGTGGTATCTGCTTGTTCGCCCAGTCCCAAGGAGAGGGAGGCAAGCAGATTCCATGAGCTCTTGCCAGTCACTCTAGCCTTATCATCAAGCTCCAAGGGAGACACCTTGTCTCAAAAATAAATAAATAAATAAATAAAAAGAGGTGGGTGGCTCTTAAGGAATAATTCTTGAGTTAACCTCTGGCTTCCATGTGCATGCACACATACATACATACACACTTGCACACACATGAGTGCACATTCATGCATACACAGTTTCAGACATATGAAGCTATAATAAGTTCTGAAGGTTTCAAAGCTTTCATGTGCAGCTCTCAGTGCTTGTTTTGCCAACTCACAGAGTGATAAATGGTGTCACATCGGTGCTTTAATTTTTATGGACTTAACCGAGGAGAGCAAACTCTTAACGTATTTATTGGTCATCTCTTCTGTCTCACAGGTGTTTGTACCACACATCCCATCCCGTCTTCTAGTTTCCATTCCTCCTCCTTGAGAGCTTCTGAGAGATCTTTAAATATTAAGGAAATTAACCCTTTGTCTGGCAAGTACAATATAATCACTTTTCTCATTCGTCTTTTTGACTTCCAATTTTCTTCGTAGTGTTTTGTGACACAGTGAAACATTACATTTTTGTCGAGTTATATCAGTCACTTTCTCAGTGATAGATTTTCTCTTTTAGTTGTTGTTTGCCTGAAACTCAAACTAATATCTATCATCTATCAATCATCTATGTAACAATCATCTATCAGTCATCTATCATCTATCAGTCATCTATCAATCATCTATCATCTATCAATCATGTTTGTATGTATATATGTATCTATCATCTCTATCTTTCTATCTATCTATCTATCTATCTATCTATCTATCTATCTATCTATCTATTATCATCTATCTATCATTTATCTGTCTGTGTATATCTATGCACTAATATTCTATCTACATTATCATCTACTTGTGTAAAGGTTAACATTTATATAGTTTCATTGTACAGTTTTATGTTTGGGATTTATTTTGGCATGTAGATAGTGCAAGTGGTATTTTCTTTTCAATAGTTAAATAATTTGAGCAGTGCTTATTAAGTACAGTTTTTTCTTATAGATTTTTAAACGTTGCCATTATCTTCTGCTAAATACTTTTCATAAGGTTTTGTATTGTGCTTATTGATTTATCTGTCTAATCTTGTACAGCACTTAGGTGGTTTCATAATTGAAGTTGTATATAATTAGTTTCTGATAATTTTTTCCTTATCTTCTAGATAACTCTTCCACCTACTATTTCCTCTCCTACCAAATATTTGTGGTGCTTCCGAGATGTTTTCATAGCCAATTAAACTTTAGAATTACTTTTAGAACTTTTTATTTGCTTGAAACTTTAGGATACTTTTTATTAGAGTGATATTGAGTTTAGCCATTGAAAGCATTATATCACACTCTTTTCTGTGAAGGGAGGGGATCTGTGTTGCTCCAGGAAGATTATAGAGTGTGTGTGTGTGTGTGTGTGTGTGTGTGTGTGTGTGTGTGTACATGCACATGTGCATGCGTGTGTGTATACAAGTGCTTGAGAGAACAGAGGATAGCCTCTGGCATCATCCCTCAGGGGCTCTCCATCTTTTTTGACATAGGCTCCCCACTGACCAATTAGGCTAGGCTGGCTGTCCTGCCTCTGCCTCCCCAGAGGTGAGATTAGAAATTCACCCCATCATGCCTGGGTCTCATGCCTTTTAAAATTTATTTTATGTATGTGAGTACACTGTAGCTGTTTTCAGACACCAGAAGAGAACATTGGATTCCATTACAGATGGTTGTGAACCATCATGTGGTTGCTAGGAATTGAACTCATGACCTCTGGAAGAGCAGTCAGTGCTCTTAACTGCTGAGCCATCTCTCCAGCCTATGAAGGAGAAATGGTCCTGCAGTTAAGAGTACTCAGGGTCTTGAAGTCCCCAGAACCCACATCAGGTGGCTCACAACCACCTGATGGTTTAATTTTTATATTAAGTAAAAGTATGAACTTTTACTTAAATAAACACGTTACAGTCTGAGATATACCACTAGTCCCTTGATTTTAATTATCAAAAAATAAACTTGTCCTTAAATAATTTACATATTTTTGTTATAATTGAGAATGTGATTGCTCTTTTTCTATTTTTTCCTTAGTTGTTATGGCTTACATATAAGACACTACTAACTTAATATTTATTTTATGTTTTGAGGCAGTGCCTCATGTAGCCCAGGCTAACCTCACACTCACTTTGTAGCTCAGGATGACCTTGAGTTGCTAATCCTCTTGCCAGATCCTCCCAAATTGTGGGATCACAGGAGTGTGCTATCACACCTGTCTTTGTATTTATTTAAAAATCACCAAGCTGAATGATTTTTTTTTTTATTATTCTTGTACTTTGTAATTAATTCGTGTAGATATTCAGAATGGGAACTGATATTGCTTGTTTACAATTATTGGAATTTTGTGTGTTCTTGAATATTCTCTCTCTCTCTCTGTCTCTTTCTCTCTCTCTCTCCCTTTTATTATCAACCTTTCTAAGACAACATTATAATTGATCATGAGCACCCTTGCTGTGAAGATGAATAGGGATACCTCCCATCTTTTTACTTTAAACATAAATCATATTTTATAACATTTTATTAGTTATTTTGCATATACTACTGTGTGAAATTAACCTGAAAATTTATATATAAATATGTATATGTATACACACACATATGTATATATATACATATTTGTGTTCAATTCTGCTAACTTGGAAGAATAGTTTTAACATTATTACTTTTGTTGTTCTCTGGAAGAATTTATTTACTATGCCAATTATTTGCTATTTGAAAAATTAAAAGAAGTGCTCTGTAAAATTGCTTGGCCTCTTCTCCTTTCATGAAGGCAATTCATTCTGACTTGTAGGATCATTTTATCCTGATGTTCCTTGGTAACTTGCTTTTTAAAATTATATTGGACTGAGTCTTTTCCAAGTCTTTTTTTTTTTTTTGCTTTGTTTTATTTTGGTTTTAGATGTGAAAGTAATGAAACTGAGGGAAGTCTATTTATTTATTTATTTACTTACCTGTTTATTTATATTTTTGCTGTATGAAAGGCAGAATGAATTACCATGCTAAAACAAACAAACAACAACAACAAAAAACCCACTATAATGGTGAGAATGTCCCCAGTGCCAGCAACCTACAGCCTCCCTAAACTCTGGGGACTGTCTCTCATTCCCACAATTCCAAGAGCTTTTCCCAGTATCTTTCCAGTTAATTATAGGCTGAGTTTAAGTTTGTTTCCGATGTTTTTTCTTAATGTTTATTTATTATTTATATATATGTGACTGTGTGAGCTCATGTGTACCATGTACCTGTAGGGATCTACAGAGGCTAGAAAAGGGAGTTAGAGCTCCTGGTGCTAGGGTTACAGGTGGTTGTGAGCCACCTGATGTGGGTTCTGGGGACTTCAAGACCCTGAGTACTCTTAACTGCAGGGCCATTTCTCCAGCACCATATTTCTGACAAGTCCAATTCTAAGAACATAGGCTCTCTTACTTTAAAATCAAACCAAACCCTCATCTTTTCTACTTGCTAGCTTCTTGCTCTGGTACAATGCGTCTTAGCAGAAACACCTTAAGAGAGGAAGAACTTATTGGGTTCATGGCTTCACAAGGTGTTGTGAGAATATGGTGAGCAATGTCTTGGGAGACTGTGAGAGGGGCTTTAGGGGAAAAGGCAGAGGGCCTTTTACCGTGGGTGCATTTTGTTCTCTGGATTATTCTTGAATGAGATTTCATTCTTCCTGTGACAAACATTTATGTCCAGTTCATAAGACATGTTTATTCTTGCTGGATGTCAGATTGTATCTATAGAACCCAATCTGGTCACAGGATATGCTGAATGGTGTTCTCAGTGTGCCCTGAATCTTCATATGGCCTTCCGCCTTGCTTCTGTGCTTTCTCAGATATAATCTATAGTATGTGTGTTTATATTGGTCTGTCCTGAGAAAGTTCTGGGGATGGTCTGCTCTGTTAATATTTAGCATGTGCATGCTGGCATTTATTTGCATGTTTTTCTGGACTCAAACAATCTTCCTTGGAGCATTGCTTTCTTTGTTCTATATGTGTCTAAAAGTACACTGAAACTGAAGAAATGTCTACAGCATTAGACTGTAGACTGCCCCATTCTTTTGGTCCTCAGATCTCAGGCGCAATAGACAAGATCTGCACAGGTCAGTGAGTCTCTACAGGTGTCAGTCTGCCAGGGTTGGGAAGAGAATGGAGAGCAACTCAGTCTATGATGGCAGAAATGTAGACAATACACTATCCACACCACAGTAGACCAGAAAATAGAGACAGAATATACGACAAAAGGGCTGAGCATAATCTTCAAATCCCCACTCCACCTCTCACTGTCCAAAGTTTTCAGCATCCTAAGATGAACTGTAAAGGCATGGGACGCAAATCATGACACATTTCTTGTAAAGATACTTTTTATATGACGAGTAGTTAGCTATAGCTTTCCAACTTCCTAGACATTCATTAGTAAAATATAAATTACCCAAACTTATTTTGCTGAGGATTTCAAAATTTTTAATATGAAATTAAACCTAATGTCTTCTTGGTAAGAGAGGAAGTGTTCCATAAATGAAAAAGGAGAGCCCATAGGTAGATTTATCTCAATTCTTTTTCTAAAAATATTTCCTGGTTAAAAAAGGTCATATTTTGGAAACCACATTTAAAAGTTGTAAAACATTATTTGGATAAAAACAAACAAACATTAAGAGTTAGAGACCTCAGAACCCACCCAGAGTTATTTTTCCTACAGAAATAACAGCAATAAAAGTTTATTTTTATTTATGCCTACACATTTGTTATTGCAAGCTACAAATGAAAAGTTGATTCATCAATGATGACAGAAACAAACAGACATGTCCTCTTACTTGGCTCTATCTTCTCACTCTCCTCCTATTACTTTGAAAGTCAACGTAACTTTTGATTGACACAAAATTCACAGGAATGAACAGCAAAAAAGTATTGTAATACTGAGGAGAAATACAAGTATACATTCTTATGATTTTTGACTGGTTGAACAAAAAATCTGGTTTTTCCTGTTTTATAGAGCATAGATTATCACGTTTTGAATCCATATAGCCCTCACACTCTGTCTTAGTCAGCTTTTGCTATATAACAAACCTCTTCAAAATGCAATGACTTTAAAGAACTAACAAGATTTGTAGGTTAGCCATTTAGGCAAGTTCAGCTGAGAGAGTCTTCTGGATTGAGTTGGGCAATCAGCTGCTAGGCTGGCTGGGGATGTTTGGCCAATGGGTGGTATCATCTCAATTGATTTATCTCTATGTGCTCAGTGTACTCTTTCATTTCCCGGAAGCCTGGCCTATGGTTGTTCATGTGATGATGGCACCGTTCCAATAGACAAGTGAGGAGAAACAGGCTTTGGGGGATGTAGGTTTGGACTTGCACAAGGCCAGCTACATTCTTATGGTTAGAATCAAATCAAAATAGGCTCAAATGCTGAATGACAGGAGTGTGAAAGTCCGTTTGTATGGTTCATATGTATGACAATAGGCTGGACATTCTAAGCATTTTTGTAGTCTGTCACCTACTGAAAATTGTGTTACTATTCTTAGGACTGTAAGTGGCATCTACGACTAGTCAAGTAGTTACATCTTGTCTATGGCAAAAATCCTACACCAAAGAGTATGTGGGTTAAGTATGTAATTATATTTAAATTAGCAAGAAGTGAATTTGTTCCATTTTGTCGGCGTGTTCCATTTTTCCAGGATGTAGGGGCTGTTTCCACTCATTTTTTTTTCCGAGTCACTGTGGTTTGTTGGCATTTTAAAAACTGGTTTATCTGTAGTTATTGAATAAGTAATTGCTTGGTTTCTCTATTGTCTGAAGTTCATGCTTGATACTTACGATTTAAGTTTTGAGCTTACCACCTACTTCATAATCCTTTTGGTTTATGAGCAAAGCATTTACTTAATTATATAAATTGTCCCTGGCTCTGGCCTCTGCATATATCCTTAGAGTATCTCCAGTTGCTGCTCCTCTTTCCCCTAGAAAAGAAACCACATTGCTGATTTTTCTGTTAGCAGTTTCTTTGCTTTCCCTTTAAGTTGACCATAACTGAAACACCACAGCGAACTTTGTCTGGTGTCTGAGCTTTATAGAAAAAGGTACAATACAGTCTACTATTGTCTGTCTAGATTTGACTACATAACTTTGTGAGATTCCTTTTTGATTTGCAGCTATCGGTCTCTTGTTTTAATTGCTGTTTATTTCCTTGTATGACTACAGTGCAATTTATTTATTTTTGTTCTATTTCAGGAATAGTCAACCATTTGCTTGTTCATTTGACTACTAATGGGTTGTTTTGGTTAATGGGTTGCTCAGGCTTGGGGATTAATGAACTGAGAATGAATAAATGGTAAAGTAGGATTAAATGGTTCATTTCCAGTTTTTTATATTTATGAATAATGCTGTCACAAACATTCTTTATGTGCTTTTTGTTGCACATGATAAGGACTAAAATTGCCCTTCAAGAGGGTCTGTGTTCAATTTTAGCAGTGTAGTACACGTCTTCAGGTTGTCTAAGCTTCTGCACGTTACCACCAGCAGCATAGAAGGGCCTCCAGTGAAGGCAACACCAATCCACTGGCTGACCTTTTACCTTAGCCATGCTGGTAGATGGTGTGGAGTGGTAGCCCACTGTTTGAATTTGTATTTCTTTAATCACTAGTAAGGTAGATCATTTTTCCTGCTTCTATAAAATCCCATTTGGATTTTTTTTCCTGTTTGGAAAATACATAGTGAAATCTTCTACCCATTTTTGATTGCTCATTAAGGTTTTGAATAATTGATTATTCAGGTTGTTTTAATTGATTATGTTTTGTTATAATGTCTCTATACTTTCAGTAAACTTTATAGTATTCATTTATTCATACATTTGTTCTTTTACTCTTGTTGGGTACTGAAGGCATCTAGCCTGCCTCCATCTTAGGCTTGAAAGCTATCTTATAGTAAAGACGAGCTAGGCTCATTCATTCCTGTTTATAATTGAATCTGTTTCTCAAGGGATCAATGGCCTGGTGCTATATACCACCTGTAACTTATCTACTAATAGTTCTGTATGGCTTGTCTCAGGAAACAGCAACCATGTCTGTAGGCTTAGATTTTCTAAAACCAAACATTTTGACCCCACTTCTAGCTCACCATCCAAAGGTAGGGGAGAAAAGCTGGTAAGTAGGACAAGGGGATGTGGACCTGTTTAGAAGTAGTTCCTTGGGGTGATTCCAATATCCATTTGTCAGGATACCAGCAGTCCAGTTTAGTAGTGTCAGGGTACCAAACACGAATCAGTAGCAGTGGCACAATCCAGCAAAAAGCAGCCAGGCCCCCTCCAAACCAGCATGAGTCAGTGGGAGTGACCAGGACCAGCAGAGATACCAGAAGTTCTCAGGTGTGCCGCTCTCAACAAAGTAAAGATCAGCTAAGATGAAGATGCAAGATAACAAAGTGTTGCAATGCTAGCTATGCAAGCGCACTGTCACTCTCTGTTGAGTCCTATTTATACTATCTCCAAACATCATGTGTTCTTGCTGGGTACAGCATGACTGTGTAAGGGGAGGTGTGACATAGTTCCTGCCTGGAGCACCACCAGGCCATTGATCCCATGACCCCATGTATGCTAACAATTGCTGTTGCCCTAAAGTTGATTTGCTGTCTTGACTACTCTACTCTCAATCTTTCTTTCTGGGGAATATTCTTCCCCCATTACTCAGAGCTAATCATGCCATAGTAAATGAAACAGATTTAGTTTTCAGGAATGAGGAATAGAGATGATCATGAGGCTGTGGAGAACGAGGAGCAGGCCCTCTACTTGGCCTTCAGGATCATGGGAAAGGATCTAGGCAATGTAATCACAAGGTCAATAAAAGCCTACATGTTCCTTTTGGGAAATGGTTCATTGCCAGACTTGGCCTTGAATTTAGAATTATGGGGAAGCATGTGTACCCTCTGGTTCCAGGACTGCTGCATTGACTAACCAGGATTAATTAAAAGACATTAAGGATAGAGAGTTAGAGTGATTTTAAGAGGAAAAGGTATGGATAGAAAAATAGGAATTTGTATATAATTTAGGAATAAGTAGTATTAGAAAGAGAGTACATGAGGCTATGTAATTGCTAAGATAAGGAAATGAAGACTAAAGAATTAAAAAATGATATAGAAGCATATAAAAAGTACTCTGTTTTCTAGCTATTTGAAGAATTGAAGATAACAATGCCTGGAAAGACATTAGAGAGCTAACTGTTTACTGCTTTACTTACATAAATTCAAAACTTTATGAGGAATTATTTTAATTGTAGTAGTTTGTCATTTTTCTATTCTTACATGGAAACAGTTACTAGAGACTGCTGTCTGTTGTACCAGAAAACTAGAAGATCTGTGGCCAGCTACCCTTAGAGAATGGGCTGTGTAAACCTATAAGGAAATGTGCTTTTGCCTGGTGCTTGGTTCTGTTCTAAGGAAATGGGAGCTGGGAATGTTGATCAAGCACTTATAGAGTTTATGTAAGCTTAAGAATTCTTGATAATTATTAACAATGATCAAAGCCTCAATGATGTAGCTGTAGTAAATAAAAGACTGTCCAGGCTCTGGACAGTCTAGAGGAATTAGAAATCAAGGAAGTAGTAATTGATTAGGATGAAGCCGAAGAATAAAGAATGAAGAACCGTCAGGGAACTAGCAACTTGCATCTACAACTGACTCCGAGTCATCATTGAATCAGCACCATTTCCATTCCCCCTTTTCTCAGGACCCTCCCCATGCTGGCAGGGCCTCAGCATGTCCTTCCTATGGGTCTTGTCATAGCAAAACATGACATGAGTCTGTGTAACCTGACATATCCAGAAACTTCTACTTCACATGCCTTTGCTTCAACAAGATGTTATAACTACTTGCAACTCAGCCTTTGTTTCTAAAGGTTATAATGACTATTTGATTTTATGACTACCTTGTTATGACCATCTTGATATATTCTGCTTCTATAACCTGCCTATCTGCCTGCTAAATCCCCCATTTGGAAGCCTCCCCACCCCTGAACTATAAATTCCTTCCCCGAGTCTGAGGATGCTAACTTGAACTCCACTTTACGGGGAGGCAGCCTGTGTGCATGATTAAAAAAAAAATCTCACTTTAATTAATTGCTTGCTTTCAGTAATTTGGCCATGATAATTTGGGTCAGTGGTCTTTCTCCTTGCATCTCTGGAGTTAACAGTACAAAGACTTCATTATATTCCTGTTTGGTTTGAAAATTCTGAAAACACCAACAGCAACCAACACCCGCAACAACCACTTTCTCTTCTTTAATGAACTGCATTCCACTTTCTACTTTGGTAGCTGTGTTCTCAATTTTCCTTTACATTTTTTTTCATGTTCAAATCATTCTATTCTTTAAATTTCCCAGATTAACTGCCTTGGTTATTGATCTTTAGCCCATGTTTACAGGCTTTAGCAATAGCCAGTAAATGTTGAAGTATTTTATTTTCATTAGGATTCAAATGAAAATATTTCTCATTTCCATGGTGACTTCTTTGACAATGAGTTATTTTAAGGTGTAATTCTCTTTTTAAAATCCCCAAACATATGAGGAGTTTCTTCCTATTATTTATTCCTGATTGTAAGGCTTGTCCTGTGGCAGTCAGAGAATTAAGTTTGCCTGGTCTAAGTCCTTTGAAATGTGCTGAATCTTGCTTTCCTGTAGTATATGGTCCCTTTTTGTGCTCCATGTATTCTTGTAGTTAGGGCTCTGTCTCCTCCTCATCTGGGAGAATGTAAGACATGGCAGTTGAAATTTTGTTGGGGAAGTGAAGCTTTTTATTGGTATATTTTTAATCCTTACTGTTCTGTTTAATGCTTCTTGTTACTTTCAATTTCCTTGTCGGATGTGAATGTGATCATGCCTTTAAAGGCTAAGCTTATCTAATACACATTTCCTCTTTATGTTCCACAAAAAAGACACTTCGCTTATGTCTCAAATGCTCTATAATTGGATTGCTTCTTGGACTTTTACTTGTGGAATTTTGCATGTTGTCATTTGCCACTAAAACCACTGGGTGTTACTTCTTCTGCTTTGCTTTATGTGTTTAATTCTTCTGCCTTGTTGTTTTTGGTTGCATGGTTATTTTTTTTCCTGAAACTTTATATACTTAAAAAATGTTGTTGACAGCCAGTACCAGAACACCCAGAGGAAGCTCCACTCCCAGGTGCTCTAACACACCCAGGATCATAGGATCAGAGGTGAGGAGGACACAATATCTGTCCCAATACTGAGAGTAACTAGGACCATGGGGGACCCAGGCATACAGGAACTCCACCAGACGAGTGACACGGGTTTCTTCTGATCTGTCTGGGCCAGTGCCCTGAGCAGACCTTGGGTGCAAACTCTGCAGTGAGTCCCACAACACCCAGAGGAAGCTCCACACCCAGGCACTCTAACATGCCCAGGATCACAGGAACTTGGCCATACCAGGATCTCAGGGTCCCAGAGACAGCTTGACTGTGAGGAGTTCTGATCCAATCAGGATCACAGGAAGGATGAGCTCCAGTCTGATTTAGCCAGGGTAGGTAGCACTAGAGACAACCAGATGGTGGGAGGCAAGGCTAAGAATATAAGCAACAGAAACCAAGGTTACTTGACATCATCAGAACCCAATTCTCCTACCATAGCAAGTCCTGGATAGTCCATCACACTGGGAAAGAATCAGATCTAAAATCACTTCTCATGATGATGATAGAGGACTTTAAGAAGGACATAAATAACTCCCTTAAAGAAATACAAGAGAACACAGGTAAACAGGTAGAAGCCCTTAAAGAGGAAACACAAAAATCCCTTAAAGAATTACAGGAAAACACAATCAAACAGGTGAAGGAAATGAACAAAACCATTCAGGATCTAAAAATGGAACTAGAAACAATAAAGAAATCATAAAGGGAGACAACTCTAGAAATAGAAAACATAGGAAAGAGATCAAAAATCATAGATGCAAGCCTCACCAACAGAATACAAGAGATAGAAGAGAGAATCTCAGGGGCAGAAGACATCATAGAAGACATTGACACTACAGTCAAAGAAGATGCAAAAAGCAAAAAGGTCCTAACCCAAAACATCCGGGAAATCCAGGACACGATGAGAAGACCAAACCTAAGGATAATTGGTATAGAAGAGAGTAAAGATTCCCAACTTAAAGGGCCAGTAAATATCTTCAAGAAAATTATAGAAGAAAACTTCCCTAACCTAAAGAAAGAGATGCCCATGAACATACAAGAAGCCTATACAACTCCAAATAGACTGGACCAGAAAAGAAATTCTTCCTGCCACATAATAATCAAAACACCAAGTGCACTAAACAAGAAAGAATTTTAAAAACAGTGAGAGAAAAAAGTCAAGTAACATATAAAGACAGGCCTATCAGAATTACACCAGACTTCTCACCAGAGACTATGAAAGCTAGAAGATCCTGGGCAGATGTCATACAGACCCTACAAGCCAGCCCAGGCAACTATACCCAACAAAACTCTCAATTACCATAGATGGAGAAACCAAAGTATTCCATGACAAAACCAAATTTACACAATATGTTTCCACAAATCCAGCCCTACAAAGGATAATAGATGAAAAACACCAACACAAGGAATTAAACTACACCCTAGAAGAAGCAAGAAAATAATCATCTACAAACCCACACAAACATAATTCCACTTCTAACAACAAAAATAACAGGAAGTAATAATCACTTTTCTTAATATCTTTTAATATGAAAATTAATATATCCAATATATTCTAATCAATTGAAATTAAAAAATGTGAGGAATTAGAAATTTGTTGGCTGTCATCCAGTGGTTTCTCTAATCTAGCAATTGGAGAAATAGGTCTAATATTGTACAATCCACATACACTTCCTGCTTGTTTGTATGTGACAGTGTCTTGCTGTGTACCACATAATGGTCTTGAAATCAGGCTTCTCTTATCTCAGCCTCTCTATTAGTAGGATTGTTTATTTGATGTTCTTACACTATATATGGTTTTCAGAACAGCTTACATATTTCAAAATTACTTATACAGCCAAAAGAAATGTACACAATTAATTTGGGAGGTGGCTTGTAAGAGAACAACAAAGGGTGAGGATGAATGTTTTGCTTGATGTTTATAATAATTGTATCAATTTTGAAGAAGAGGAACTTATAAGTTACTCTTTTTCTGAGATGAATGCTTTTCAAAATCATCATAGCCAATGAACCAGAATCTTACCCTCACCTAATATGTCTGTGCCACCCTCCAAGCAGAACCATTGTTCATTGAAACAATTAATGAATGACTTCATGGATAGATCATCTTAATACACACACCATTTCTTTTTTAAAAAATTTCTTTATTAGATGTTTTCT
>NW_022196897.1:147388820-147389132 GCF_008632895.1 Mastomys coucha
AAAAAAACCCAAAACTGAAACAATCCCCTGTTCCCTGCCCCTTCTCCCTACTCACCATCCTACCCCCTCCTGCTTACTGGCCCTGGCATTCCCCTACACTGGGGCATAGAACCTTCACAGGGCCAAGGTCCTCTCCTCCCACTGACAACTCACTTGGCCATCCTCGGCTGTACACATGCTGCTGGAGCCATGAGTTCCCGCATTTGTACTCTTTGGTTGGAGTTTTAGTCCCTGGAAGCTCTGGAGGTACTAGTTAGTTCATATTGTTGTTCGTCCTAAGGGGCTGCAAACCCTTCAGTTCCTTGGGTCCTT
>NW_022196897.1:147393785-147393980 GCF_008632895.1 Mastomys coucha
GCCCGGATACCCACTATGCGTCATCGCCTTGAAGGGTGGAGCTGAGAAGGTGTGTCGCACCACTTCGCTATGTATGCGTGTCAGGATCGTATCGCATTTCCCCTTTATAAATTTATACAGTTAGGGTGAATATGTGGGAGCCCTGCTGGGCTCACTAAAGAACTCAAAACCGAAACCAGAGACTTAGCTCGCTGG
>NW_022196897.1:147394216-147447811 GCF_008632895.1 Mastomys coucha
AGTGAAGCTAGGAGCTCGGCTTCCTTCACCTGGGGTCAGAACAAACCCTGGAGACAAGCTCTCCACTTTCACGAAGGGACAGAGAGGGCTGTGGATCTGCAGTACCTCCTCCTAGGTGAAGAGGGAGATAGAAAGGATCCTGTGCCTGGCTACCCTGCCACTTCTGAGGTCTGTGCCTCCTGGCTGGTCCTGCCTTAGAAGGTCACCGGAGAGAAAATGGAGATCTCATCTTAGTCTCTGGGTTGGAACACTCCCCAAAGGCAAGCTCTCTGCTTGCGGGAAAGGGACAGAGAGGCCACACACCATTTCTTAAATGAATGTAACCTATTCCCTGTGGGCTGAGCATGATGACAACCACTCATGTCAAATAGCTTTGACCATAGCAGGAAAATATGTATCCAAATAATCGTGTCTAAAGTTCATTCATTGGTGTAGCAGAACTGTCAACTCTTAGCTTAGCTACTATGATGGTAAAATCCTTTGGTGATGAGAGAGGCATTGAAGAACAGCCTTATTACAATGATCTCCAATGTCTAAAAATTGTTCTTATTTTGGGTTTACAAAACAGTAAGAGCCAAGATTTTAAAGCTCTATTAAAACAAACAAACAAACAGACTTTATCTATTTATGTTCATTTAATAACATGTCCACCATTTCTATGATTGGTATAAAAATATATATATTGTTTTGAATATAATAAAAAATAGACATTAATAATTTAAAAAATGTTGTTTTGGAAGATTCATTTTCACCCGAATTGGGGATTGTTAGGTCTTCAGAGGCAGCCTTTAATCTGTTGACTTCCTAAATTTTAAAACTAAATGTAAAGTTATATTTTATTATAGTTTGTTCTTGAGGATTTCATCTATATATGCAATGAAATATGATCATATCCACTCCATTTTTTCCCTCCATTTCTCCTATATCTCTACCACAACATGTCTCTCAATTTTTCATCTCTCTCTCTCTTTTTGTCTAGTTTGTACTTTATCTGGACCATCGTCCTTTCCTCTTCATGAAGTCACCCCTGAATCTTCAGCTTAAGATCACCTCCTTGCTGATCTTGCCTCCCTCCCCTCTCCCTTCTGGCTCTTGTATTCCCTCACAGCATTTATTGGATTAGAAGTACACTGGTATTTGTAAACTAAACTGATGGGTCAATGTCTAGATCAGTCTAAGTACCATGAGGCCAGCAAGTAGGTCTACACTATTCAAAGTTGACCTTCTGAAGTTTAGCATAGTTCTTGGCTCAATAGAGACAATGCTCAAGTGCATGAAAAGAACATGGTTGTTGACTCTCCTGCTGTGCTTATAATATCCCAGGGTTCTAGCTCATTTAAATGAGAGCAAGTTAATGATTCGCAGTAGGTTCTGGGTATTCAAACTCATGTTCTCACGCTTGTGTAGCAAATGCTATTACCCACTGAACCAGTTCCCCAGCCCAAGGGCTCAGTATCTCTTAAAGCCTTTAGATACTAGAACACATCTACTAGGTGCTCAGCAAATAGTAATGCTTGCCGTTTGATCAGTTTCACTTGCCGAATTTGATAGTGTTGTCTAAAAACCATCTGAGACCATGCACACAGCAGAAGAGATTGCCTACTTCTGTCCCTGGGGTGCTGAGTGGAGGAAGGGAAGGCAGTTTAGTCCCTTCTTCCTGGTTCATTCTTCAGTCCACTCTGGTTCTCTCTAGCCCATAATACTATCAGAAGATTTCTCTGGGCCTGATTATTTTCAAATGTTTATTTGCCTCTCTGCTCACTAAGCTGTTCATGCCTATTTATCACCTGAACTGGAAAACAGGGCTGGCTCACCAGGAAATAGCTGACAGACGAGGCTGTGTAATGAGAAAATTACGACTTCAGGGCTCCCATGCAAGTTTACTGTCTGTGGTAACAGCTCGGAGCTCACAGCAGCTTCTGTGTGGAAGGGAGATCTGATTCCAAGAAGAAATATGATAATTGGAGGCCTGAGGGGAGGTCAGATGACTTTGGCCAAATAGGAAATTACCTTCCATTGCTCTCTTACTGTAATTCAGCAACTCCAATTATCACAAGGTGATAAAGTGTTGGACCATGTTGTATAACACAATGCCTCGTGCATGTTCAGGGTTATTATAGAATCTCTAATGAAATCATTGTCCTTATGATGCCTAATTACAGTAGATATTACTCCCATGATCAGGGTAGTGCTATTGGAATGTAAGGACTCAAAGAGCACTCAGTTAATGTACTGTGTGGATTCTTCTAGGCTGTTTTAGGGTTAAGGCAAGGACTGGAGGGCAGAGAGTCTCTACAGCAGAAAACAGGTCCTTGGGAGGGGAGGAGAAGGAATAGATGCTTCTAGGTCAGAGATTATTGTTACTTTGATGAGAAATCAGAGTCTCAGTTTTCTGGTTGCCATGGAAAGTGAAAAGAATAAAAAACAAAGAATACAAAATTTTCCATTTTTGATAATAGGCAGCAGTCATACCTATCTACCAAAATGGCACTCTCAACCCTGCTCCACAACTTGATTTAAAATGAAGGAAAATATCACCTGTCCTCTGGTAGGCTCATCTTTCCTCTCTTTCCCTAAGTTTCTCGCCATCTACTTTGGACCAAGGTCTAACCCGTCTCTAAACTTCCTCCGGTTCTATCCATAAAGCTGGAAACAGCTTTAGCACCAGCAAAGCTGCTCATACATGCTCTCTGGGTAAATGGTGATTCCGATGTCTCTTCAACAGAGCTGTTTGCACATGAGCTTGTTCTGCAGTGTGGAGTGGGTACTGAGTACAGAGCTGAGCTCCTGCATAGGGCATTGAGTAAAATGGGACGCAGGTGGAGTTTTGGTCTACTTCCTATTTCCAATAGTCTATAGCAGCTATGTGTGTGTGTGTGTGTGTGTGTGTGTGTGTGTGAGAGAGAGAGAGAGAGAGAGACAGAGAGACAGAGAGACAGAGAGAGACAGAGAGAGACAGAGAGAGACAGAGAGAGACAGAGAGAGACAGAGACAGAGATAGAGACAGAGACAGAGACAGAGACAGAGAGACACAGAGACAGAGACAGAGAGAAAGGGAGGTATGCTGCAGGGGAGACTTGGGACACAAGGACTAAAATATTGACTATTCAAGGTTTAACATGGCATATACAATTCCACAGGGAAAGATCCTATGTTCTCTGTGTCTCTGTCTCTTTCTGTCTC
This sequence comes from Mastomys coucha, assembly GCF_008632895.1. Classification (NCBI taxonomy): domain Eukaryota; kingdom Metazoa; phylum Chordata; class Mammalia; order Rodentia; family Muridae; genus Mastomys; species Mastomys coucha. Next base: position 147,397,400 of record NW_022196897.1, read on the forward strand.
TCTCTTTCTTTTGCCTGAAAGCTCTGAGCAGCCCAGGCAGGTGAATTTGCTGTTGTTTTAGTATCTAATCTGTTGGTGGTGTACTCTAGACCTTGCCGTATCCCTGACCTTTAAAGACCACCCCCCCCCAGCCTGGCCTCTAACCCTTAAAGACCCCAGGTACTCAGGTACCTGGGGATGGCACTCTTTGTAAAGCTTTCTCTACATATTTGTGGGTGGGAACTCCTATTTTTGGGCCCCAGAAAGTAGGTTGTTCTGTGTTCTTGAGTTCAAAGAACTTCTACTAGGCCAAGCTGGCTTAAAATGGATTTACCACATGTAATCCAAAGATTTACAAATAGATCCAAAGCCTCTTGGATCTACCTACATGTGATCATTTCCCAGAAACTATTACTGTTAGTGGAAATGACCCTGTGTGTGTGTTTGTGTGTGTGTGTCCAAGAGGGATGTGTTTACAGGCATGAATCAGTCTCTTTCTTCCATTGGATTCATTTATCAAGCATTTATGTACATATCAAACATATACCCAATGATGGGGATAAGTGCTGGGGTTATAGAGACATAGAGAGAATCTGGTATGTTTCTTCATGGGTCTTAGACTCTAGAGGAGAATGGAGATTTTAAAAAGGCAAGCATGCAAACTAATAATATGACAGTAAAAATTCAGAGCAAACTGTGATGCTTTACCCACAGACTTGAGGTCCTTTCCCTTCGATGCTTCGTTGACATTTCCTGAGACAATGTGTTATGGCTGATACTGCACAGATACATTACCTGCTCTGTGGAAGCTTCACTTTCCTCATCTCTGAACTGAGTGCCTTGGCTAGAGGAGGCACAAATTGGACCATCTCTTGGGGATTCCTCTGTGAAGACAGAGTCTAACATGGAAAATGTGCACAGTCAAAAGTTTTTCCCTGAAAAATTATAGATCCCTCTGATCATTCTCTAAGATCAATGTGCATGGTTTTCTGCATAAAAATATACTGTATAGATTCATAGCATGAGTGATTCATAGGCAATCATAGGTAGTGTATACATTAATATAGAAACAATATTTTTAGGGTGGCATATTTGCAGAATTTTTTTAAATGGGTAAGCTATTTAAAATTGCCAATATTTGGACAGTCTTAACTTATAAAAATGGCAATTTCATGCAGCTCAGGGTAATGCATTACCATTTTTCTTTTTTCTTTTTTTGCTTTTATAACAACATTGAGCTGATGTCATTATGTATAGACCTATAACCTCAACGAATTGTTCTGGAAATTTCTTTCTTGGGATGGTAGAAATATTCTAATTGAATTGTGACATTTGCATAACTTGAAATTCACAAGAACTCAACTAGTGTCCTTAGAATGATATCATTCTACAGTCTGCAAATTATCTCAGTGAAGAAATGAGTGTGCTCACTCAGCTCCAGGGACAAGTCAGGGTTTAGCAAGTGGCATTTCTTATGATCTCTTTGGTGGGATAGCACACAAAATTCCTTCTGAAGTCAGACAGGTCTAGACATCTCCACAGGAGAGGGACTGAGAAGAGAGATGACTGGGCTGAGGTCACACACAAAGTGTGACAGGTAGAACCTCCATTCGGGCCCCAGGACAGGTCTGTTTCCTACCTCTCATTCCAGAAGTCTTTACTCTCCCTCACTCTGTGGGATCTGATCTGCTCCAGAGCATAACTTAGGGCTTGAGTAGCCCGGGTGGATGGAATGACTCTGGGTGTAAGTGGATTTGCACAACAGTGTCCCCGGGCAGCCCACTTTGGAAGTCATTTGTGAGCTGTAATTGACCGTGACGATACCAGAATTGGAACCTGAAGATCACAAACATACTGGGTTATTAGATGGTGGAATTGCCATTTTCTATCAGGGTCTGTTTTCCAACTGGAGCTCAGCAAATCCCCATGAGACACCTGCACCTTTGCCTGGGTGGGGTGCTGGCCACCTAGTTCTTCTGCCTAGAGCCCTGGTGCCCAGCTAGTGAGCCACTAAGGGGAGACAGATTACAGGGCTTCCCCTTGGAGCTGTGCTCTGAGCTGAACCTTCAGTGGCACTCCACCTGAGCAGCCTCACAGGGAACCTCAATGTCCTGCTGCCTTCATTGTCTTCTGACCTGCCATGCCTGGTCAGCTGACCTCCCTGCTATCCTCCCAGTAGTTTTGCTCCTGCTCAGGTCTTTGCCCTGAGAGCACCGTCTGTCTGCCTTGCAAACTCATCCAAATGTCCCCTCCTTAGCTTCTGACAGCTTCTGCACCAGCACATTTAAAACTATGGCTTGCCCAGCTGCCTCCCACCCCGTCTCCCACTGCCATTTTTGATCATGTTTCAAAATGATGTAGCAATTTGTCTAGAATGTTTAGGATTCACTAGTTTCTTTCATCATAAGAATGGGTTCACATTCCAAGAGGACAATGATATTCTCCATTTTATTTGTTGATGATCCTAAGTGCCAATGAAAAATATGAATGTGTCCCCAATAGAATCTCATGGTAAAACAGATTTGTTGGAGTCTAATTCACACACATGTAATTCACCTAAAGTGCATAACTGTAGTGTTTTACTCTGTGCACCACATTAGGCAACTACCCTAATCAGTTTTAGAACATTTCACTACCCTCACAAGGAAACCTATACCCATTTCATTTCTTTTTAAATTCCTCCCGGGTCCTAGGAAGCCATTAGTCAATTTTATACCTCTATAAATTTGTCTCTTTGGACATTTCACATAAATAGTATCATGCCATATATTTTCTTAGTTTATTCATTTTATGTATATATGAGCGCTTTTATTTTTTTTATGGCTGAATAATATTCCATTACATATATTTTATTTATTAGTTCATTAGTGGATGAACATTGTATTATTTCCCTTTGCACAGTTACAGAAAAATACTGTTAAGAAGATGAATATTCAAGTACTTTTATGAACATGTATTTTCAATTATATCTCCATCCTTCTCCACATGTTTAAAACAAGGAGGCTGATTAATGGTGACAAGGCTTATGTAAGCTTCCAGTAAGAAAGCTAATCGGGTTACAGAATAAAATTCCAAGCCTGTTCACATAGAAAACCTAAGGTAACCCATGAGCACATTGCTGCACCACAAAGGAGCCGACATTCTTTTCCATGGAGGCTGCATCACTACAATGCTGACAACAGCCTACGACAGCCATGGAACATGTTTTAAGGATTAAAACCTTAACCAATAAAGGGACTTGAGACATTTCACTGGATAAAAGTGACGTCATTCAAAGGCATGCATCCATCCTGTCTCTTGGTGAGCTGTCATCTTGTTCCTTTCCTGAATGTTGCCAGTGATCTCTAGCCTCCTCCGAACATAGACAGATAGCAAAGGAGTTGAGGAAACTCGCAGGTATGTACGTCTGTGATTTGCTGTGTCTAACTATGGTATAGTGAGCTACTCTAACCTAACTCCTACAACGTCGTTCTTCCAGATGACCAAGCCTGCGTCCACTGTCTTCTATAGCATGGAGGACAGTGTTCTAAACAAAAGTTATACGCTAGCTCATAAGAGGCCATGAGCTGGGATATTTTGAATGAGAGACTGTATTAATGATGGCAGGTATACTCTCAAATTTGGGATGATGGTGGTTTAAGTTAGCTCTGTCCTCAGATCTCTGTTGTCCCTTATCACATCTCTGAGAATGGAACAAATATGGTCATATGTTCAGATCTGCCCACCTCAGCCTATCCCAGTCCTGGCACTGTCTGCCTGTGGATAGTTATGAAGCATTGTATCTGCTTAGTGTTGTCTCTGGTCACAGAAAGGAGTTTTGACATTTGTGCAGGCATAATTTCTCCGGGGCGGGGGAGGGAGGGCAGGAATTGCTGAGTAAACAAGGGTTGGGAGTTGGTGATCAATGTTCCACAGCATCCTGCCGAGCCTGGGTTTCCTCCAATCACATCCAAATACCTGGCTCCTGAATCCTTGACCCAAACTGTGCTCTGGCCTAGCCCTAGCCAAGAGGCCCCAGCATCTCATGTGTATGGCCCGGCCACAGGTCTGCAGGAGGGATCTGCCCACCAGTGAGAGTCCTGCCAGCCCCTTGGCCTGGAGTTGAATTGCAGAGGTTTGAACTTGGGGATGTCAAGAGTTTACACCACTGCTCCTAGGGTTTAGAAGGCAGAGGGAGAATGGGTAAGCATGCTAGATGTTTGTGACTTGGCAAAGCCGCACGTAGGAGACAGGATCTGCGACTCTGAAAAAGAATAAGAAACACTTGACTTTTTGGAAGAAAGCTACACTAGGGGTTACACAGAACGTCCAGCGAGACCGTGGGTGAAAGGTGCTGCTAGAACATATGCTCTGGTTCCTACATATTCAAACATCCCTGGATGGAGGATTGGCTACACAATTTGTAATGTGTGGAAATTTCCAGTGCAAAATGAAGACTTCTGGATGGTGGATCAGATCAAAGTGTGAGCTCTTTTGTATACAGAGCCCTGTAGGGCCGCACTGGTCTTGAGCTGGTGGATCCGGGCCTGTCTGACTGACAGTCTTATTCCTCCCATGCCTGTACCAGTGTCCCTGCTGTCTACCGCAGAGGCCTGTGCTGCTGCGCACTGTGGACCTCCTCACTGGCTTCTCTACCCAGGCATTCGGATCCTCTTTGCATCTTGCACTCGCTATGCCCAGAGCGAAGGTTGTACGCTGTGATCACTTCCGCCTCTCCTCAGAAGTCTTTAATCGTGTCCCACTGATGGTGACTGTGGTTTTTAAGTCCTGATTGGCAGGGCCCCCCGGGCTTCAGGGGATGCAGCTGGGGTGAGAAAGGTTGTGCTCCTATCTTCTTTCATCCCCATTCTCATCTGCTTTGCATATATATTGGGCTTTCAGCATAAAGGTTTCATTTGCGGACAAGTTTCCACTCCTAAAGTAAAGACTACTTCTGGAAATGAACGGCTGCAGAACTCAATCTGAATTTCTTAGTTTAGCATTTAATGTTTTCAACGCTCAACTCAGACTTTGGCCAACGTAAGCCCACGGACCTGGTTCACCCCATGACATGTTTAGGTGGTTTTGTGTGTGTGTATGTGTGTGTGTGTGTGTGTGTGTGTGTGTGTGTATGTATGATACATGCATGTGAGGCCAGAAGGCAACCTAGGATGTTGTTCCTCAGGGGCCATCCACCTTTAAAAAAACGATGGAATTTTTAAAATTAATGTTCTCAAATTAATTTTTTCATATAATATATTTTGATTACATTTTCAACTCTCCCCAGATCCCCTCACCTCCTTACCTAGTCAACTTTTATGTTCTTTCTTTTCCTCTCTTTCAAAATAACAACAACAACAACAAACCCCAAACCAAAAAAGTTTTCATTTATTTTTTGAGAATTGCATAGCTATGTACAGTGTATTTTGATTATATCCCCTTGACTATCTACCCCCTTCTATTTCTCCCAGACCCCTCCCAACTTCGAGCCCCTATTTTCACTTTGTTTCTGGAGACAAAAATCTCTCCCACTTACCCATGATTCCCAGCCATCTCCTGCCTCAATTTCCCCAGCACTGAGATTACAAGCCTATGCCCGCATGCCTGGATTTTCTTAAGTGGAGTCTAGGAAATGAACTCAGGTCCTGTGCTTGTGGAACAAGCATTTTATGGACTAAACTGGCTCCTCACTTTGATGTAGTAGTTTATATCTTAAAGATTTATTTTTTACTTTTAGGTACATGTGTGTAGATTGTCTGTGTGAATGCACATGAGTGCAGTTGCCCATGGAGGCCTGGAAGAAGTCATCAGAATCCCTGGAGCTGGAGTGACAGGAGGTTGTAAGCTACCCTATGAGGGTGCTGGGAATTGAACTTGAATCCTCTGCAGGAACATGAAGTGCTTGCTGAGCCATTCTCCAGCCTCTTGAGTGGTTATGTATTAAATAACTACATAAACGCCTACGGAGCAACCCTATTTTTATCTCTTGACTTGCAGATACTAAATGTATATTATTTGCTCTTTTAAGAAAGTTTACTCACCCTTAACTCAGCTCTAATGTTTCTTTCCGTGATTAACTCCCAGGATTTTAGCATATTTATCTTTCTGAGCCTGGCCCAGTACCTTGCTTGTGAGAAAAAAACAAAACAAAACAAAACAAAAAGCTCAATGAATATAAAGTTGACTTTGTACTGTGGGTCTGGCTGTTGTTCTAACATCATTGTTCAGATTAATAGAGCCCTTCTCACCCCACTAAGTGTCTTTGAGAAGTAAATTATATTGTCATTCTGCATATAACTGACAAATGAATTGAAAGGAAGATGAAAAGCCACCAGCAAACCCCGTGATAAGTTACATTATCTTTGATACTAAGGCCATCTCCTAAAAAGACACCAAGTTCCGGCTGTTTGAGCTAATGCTCAAAAACGACAAGCATTATAAAAAAGAATGGCCTTAAAAATAATCACTACGCTTCTGTTATGCGTGTGATAGGTTCCTAGAATTGATGGCATCTTTGCTTGCCTAATTTTCTTAAAAGGATTTAACCAATCTATCTGAGTTTGAAAAGCAGCATGAGGTATGTTAACAGAAACCCATGTTGGGACACAAATGCAGCCTCATGCTATGTACTGCATATTTTGTTTAGATAAAGGCTATATTTAGAGAGTGGGGGAGGAGGGGGTCCGTTCATTTGATATGCCAGGAAATGAACCATTTTGCCTCTTTCAGTGCCTGGAGCCCAGCATGGGTGTTTATCTGTAACGGGTCCAACTTTTATAAGATGCCGACTCCAAATGACCTGGATATTATCCAAATAAGTGCTTTTAAATTCCCAGTAATAACTAACCGACCATGAAGAATAACTCAATTTCTGATGAATCTAATTTTATTTATAAACAGGCGCCTACAGAAAATTCCGAAGTTTAACATAATTTAAAAAGTTGAGGTGCAGAAACATGCTTCTTAATAATTTCCCTGCCATCCCATTTTGAAAAATACTCATTCAGTCAAGGAGCGCTGCTAGGGAAGAATGTTTGGTTCCAGGTTTGGGGACCGGGAAGGGTACAAGGACAGCTCCATCATGCTCTGCACCCCTGAACCAGGGCAGTGACCCTGGGGTCATGCTGACCTCAGTCCAGGCTTGCTCATTGTGATGAAGGACTTTAGGAGACCTGTAACAAAGTAGAGGGATAGAGATGGTAGAGATGTTGTTAATAGGTGAGTCTGCGAAGGCGACTTTGGGAGGGTGACGATGAGCAGAGAGTTATAATACCTTTCATTTTTAGTTAGTTTCTTCAGGCCTAGGAACTGGTCTCCAAACCTCAAACATACTGGGTAAGCTTCTGCCGCTGAGCTATGCCCCCCAGCTGCCTTTAACTTATCTTGAGACAGTCACTAAGTTGTCCAGACTGGCCTTGGACTCACACTTTTACCTAAGCAAGCCTTGCAGTTGCAGGTCCTCTTGGCTCAGTCTCTCAAGTTTCATAGGCCTACACAGCAGGACCAGCATTATTCTTGGCTGTTGATTTCTTGTTTAAACCTATTTGGTAGAAAGTCCTGGGCCCAGATCTCCCAACACAAAGAGACCAATTTTCTCTCAAAGTCCAAAGGGAAACTACAAGAACTTCTTGAGTAATCTGTTGATTTCTTATGCTACAACTTTACACAGGGTTCTCACCTGTAAGGAACTGAAGATGGTTAGGATTCCACCAGGGAGAAGAAGCTAGAGGAAGGACCAGAGTAGACTCTGAGGTGAGAATTGCTGCCTGCTGCTCAGTGAGATAAGATGGCTACAGCTATGGACAAGCACATCTATTGACTTTTTTTTTTTTATCAGTAAAAAGTTATGTACTATGGAGGTTGCAAGCTAAGATGACCAAGTCTCAGGATGGTAGCAGCCTGGGTCTCTGAGTCCCATTCTGCATGGGGGGAGTCAGTTGAAATCAGACTTTTTGAGAATGTATGGATATGTTTATGATATGCTACAAAGATCTGGCTATTCGTTTGTTATTATAACACCATTTTTCCTATCTTCACTAATGTATGCCCTGATTCCTAGACCCATTTACTATTGTGTTAACATCATTCAGCTCTCGAAAAGCAATATGCTCCAAGCCTGTTACCAGCAGGCTTTCTCTACACCCAGCTAGAGTAGACTCAGGCTATGGGGAAGTCTGAGAGCTTATCCTACAATTGCGGCAGGAGCTTGGACTCCGTTTGGCTCTCCATGCACACACATAGGAGATGAGAGCCCGGCAGAGTCCTGCAGAGAAAAGCCTTCTCTTCTCTTTTTCTTTTCCCTACCTCAGTGATCTTTTTGGTGGTCACAGCCTGTTAGCAAGGCTCCAGATATGGTTCTGGCAAGGTCTGGTTGGAGAGACTTACTTGTGAGGTCAGGTTGGATGTGGAATTTATTTTGAGATGGTTTAAACTGCAGCGTTTGAGTGATTGCTGAGAGAGGACAGAGGAAAACAAGACTGGCTTTAGCTTCATCTTATACAACTTTTGAAAACCAGGGGACACTTTACATACACATATTCTTTGTGTCAGTACTGTACCAGGAGATATCCCTCTACTTCACTTTCTTAAATGAGTGCTAATTCTCTTCTAGAATGGCTATCTCATCCTTTCTTAAGGCACACCCCACTGAGGATATTTTGTTAGTGTCCTAGTAACTAGTATCCTAGTTCAAGATTATAAATGGAGGGTATCATGAGCACTCATGTGTACATGACCTTGAGCACATGGCCAAGTATGTCCGTAGGACTGTGTCTAGGTCAGAGGTTGTAGCCCTTTTCATTTTGATAGGAACTGCCAAATTGCTACTCAAAACAGTTGCTATAATTTACACCCCAGAGCAGGGTGGCTTTTAACAGACTGGTTCCCCTGAAAAAAACTCAGCTTCTGCTTGTGGTCCAGTAGGAGGAGGTGGGGCTGCAGCCCTTTGGAATGTGTGTTTGGTTCAACTCCTTTAGTTTAATCTGTAGCTCAGGCCCTTCACAGGAGGGCCATCCAACCCACAGGTGCTTGCCCTCACAAAGCTCACATTTAAGCCCTGAAAAATGGGAGGACTTAATCCAGTCTCTATCAGATCTAAATCAGAACATTTTCCCCTTTTTGCCATTTTAAATTACCTCTCAGCTCAGCCCCAGACTGAGTAATTCAGATTTAATGGGATATGAAAGTCATGGTCCATGGCATGATTGTGGGTACCTAGCCAGAGGCGAGCAAGATTTATTCTCTTGGAACCCAACTGGGTTGAGAAGGGCGATAAATCAGCAGGACCGTTGCTAGCTCTCCTTCTGCTGCAAGATTCATTCCAGTTTATCAGAATAATCATCTGGGGCCGAGGCTGCAGATAAACAGCCAAATCCACAGTCCCGCTATGTGGTAAGGGGTGTTTTACTAAAATCCCCTTTCCTAGATGTATTCAGACAGCACTGCGAGACACGTAACTGTCTAAACTCAAACAAGTGCAAAGCACCAGTTTATGTAGGCCTGGGACAGAAGCTTGGATTCTGTACCACCAAAACCCGGCTGGCCGAGGCTACTGGTCTACCTGGGGAATGTGGTATGAAAGATCATTGAGAATACTTGCCAATCATCCATGGCAAGGGTGCACTTCCAGGCTGCATGTCTCCATGACTTGGCCATCTGCTCCTCCTCTCCATCCTCTGACTCTCAGATCTTTTTTGGTTGTTCTTCTATTCTATGGCACCATTCCCTCAGAGAACGTCATGCTTTGTCTTTGACTTTGTTTCTACCCTTGCTGGTGAGCAAACCTACTGATATAGTGCTTATGAAACAAAAGTCACAAATAGATCACTATTACCAGAACCCTAAGGATCCATTCTGCACACAGGCCTAGAGTGAGACTTTTGGTTTCTTTAACCCCCAGTTATGTTATATGAATATGTTTTTGTTTTAATCCCAGGTCTGGGATATGGGGCTGCTTCAGATTGTTCACAGCTGCTAACTATGATTGTCTCGTGCTCCAGGAGGGGTGTGATTTTTTTTTTTTTTTTGCCAGCTGCAGATAGTTTGTGTTTGGCATTCTGGGGGCTCCTAAGAGGGTATATAAATCAGAGAACCCCAAGAGGGCCTGTGGAGGCTGCTGTTCCCCTGCTGCTGGTCCCTGCTGTCGCATCTGCTGTTACTGGATTGCTGTTTGGAGATATCCTGATGATGGAGTTTGGACTTGTCCCAAGGAACCTGACACCGCTAATGAACAGGAAGTAGTATAAAGAAGTCTATGCCCCTTTTCCCCTCTCACCTAGTATTGGGAGATGGGAAGGGATCAGGGTAGAATAAAGTTTGGAAGGGTGGTAGATAATAGAACCCAATAAAATAGCCCCCAAAGTATACCAACACACGTCCATAGAAACACCTTGTATGACATCCTGAAATATCAAGTATTAGCATTCACTGAATTTTCTTTTTTCTTTTTTTTTCTTTTTTTTCTTTTCTTTTTTTTTTGTTTTTTTGAGAGAGGTTTTCTCTGTGTAGCCCTGGCTGTTCTGGAACTCATTCTGTAGACTTTGAACTCAGAAATCCACCTGCCTCTGCCTCCCAAGTGCTAGGATTAAAGGCGTGTGCCACCACCACCCAGCTCACTGAATTATCTTCCAGGTTTGTATTGCATGGTCTCTACAACCTGTTCTGAAATGTCAGAACTGCTACTGTGCCCATTCTACAGATGATGGGAGTAAAGCCGGGAAAGGTTTTTCAAGGATTGTTCAAGATCATAGAACCAGAGGGTAGCTCATGGTTTCTGCTCCCATATTCATATCTATGCAGATGTAAAAATGTATATACCTACAGATATACGTGTGCATAAAGGTTCTGATAAATGCATGCATTCACATGTATGTGCACATATAGTCAAGAATGGTTAGTAAAGGGCAGATGGTCAAGGCTTCCTACTGTTAATGACCCTAAGCCTTGGTCTCCAGCCATCATCTCCTTCAGCTTCTTTACACTGCTTACTATAGACAGATATACGAAGACACTGTAAGGCTGTTATTGGTTGTATGGCCTGGGAAAGATTGGTGAGCTGGGAACTCTGCCCCTGGTGTTCCAGAGTAAGCTTTGGTTTGGAATTTGGACTCTGGTCCTTCAAACTCGGATGTCTATTGCAGTTTAGACGAGCAGGGGCATCTCTTGGGCAGATTATGAGCATATTGAGCTATAATTTGTGGTGGGTTTTTTTTTATACAAAATCTTTATTCTGTGAGTAGTCTCTGGAACTAGATGCACGTGAGGGTATTCTACTTCATACTAGGAGAGGTTGCCCATATCCAAGATTACCATATCCAAGGGCTCCAAACTGAAGTATGCCCATGTTAGACTAGGGCTCATTTTGTCTCTAAGACTGGAAGGCTTCCTCTTCTACTGACCATGGACTCTTTACTGTGGACCAACCTGAGACAGGCCCAGGCAGTCTCTGGGGCAACATAGTCAGTGTTTCTTCAGTTGGTCCACACTCTTCATTTCCATACCTGATTCTTTAGAGGTCTTGCTACATTTGACTTGGCCTTCAGATGTGGCAGTTGTCTTGTCCTATTATCTCTCTGCACAGGTCCATGGATTCTCTTCCTGTTAAATTTCTAAGTTTATTTCATGCAGAGAGAGCTTAGTTTCCTCCTTTCCAGGTTCTCAAGAGATGTTTTGGTATAGTCACCAAATAATTCAGCCCAGTCCTGTGGTTGACAGCACATACTTGTTCAATTAGTCCTCTCTGGAGATATCTACAGACAGGGTTTCTGGGGCACTAAAGACCTCTAAGTGTCTCTTTACTTTAACACATTCCAGGGACTGTGTTTAGCTTTTGAGCAGGATGAAATGGAAGTGGTGGGAATTTATGCTGTTGGAATAGAATGAAGCTCTCAGTCTTGTTCCTCTGTGAGGCAGCCCTGGAAATGGCCAGCAAAAAGGAAGATATGCTAAAGAAATACTCTTGTCTCTCAATCTGACTATCAGACTATTGAAACAATGGACCTCAAAAAAATGGGAATTTCCTGAAGATTCTCCTACTGGAGTTCTAAAGCTTCCTCAGACCGTCTGACAGCATGAGACTGAAGACAAGCAATGATGTGTCAGAGGTATGTAGGACCACACCATGAGCAGGTCAGTGGTTGGCGGGACCACACCTTGAGTAGATTGCTCAGAAGTGCTCATCCCTGTTACTCTGTTTAAACTTTAATCACAAGACACTGAAGACAGACTTGGGCAGAGGAGTGGGGGTGGGGATTCATTGGTGCTCTTTGTTATTCTTCCCAAAGTGGCCACTTTCAATCTTTTTCCCTTTTCTATTTTCCACTCTTAATTTGGTTATTTTAATTGACTTATTGAGATGGGTGGCCAAGCCTGACTTGTGGTACAGACTTTGACCTCCAATCTCAATAATACCCCCACACTGTGTTCTGCACAGTCTGACAGTGTCTTCAGTAGAATGGTCTACAGTTACCTATAGTGGGTTAGTTACACCTTTCATTGGCTTCCTTCTTTCTCTTCCCAGTCTCAGTCCTCTACTCTCTTCTGGTATGTCTTCAAATTACCCTTCCCCCACAAATAAACCAAATGCACCCAAATCCTTGTTACAGGCTCTGATTTTGAGTGGGCAAAGACTAAAAGCTTCTTTCAGCCTTGATCTTGGGATAATTTCTATTGATCTCTTGTTGTCCATATGATCCAACATCATCGTCCTCTTGTCTGAACACCTTCTGAAAACCCTTGGGAAGTACTTGATGCTAGACATAAGAGGGTAGCATTGAAACCAGACAGACGAGAGGTGGAATTATGGTTAGGTCCCATATTGACTATGTGATCTTGGGCCAATTATTCTCCAAGCCCCATTAATCTTTTAAACAATGAAGATAAATATATACGTTTCACAGTTATCAGGAAGGATCAATGAGCTAATATATGCAAAAGGGCCCAATGCAGTGCTTTGCAATCAATAGGTGCTCAATAATGTCACTTGGACCTTCAGCTCCCTGTGAGCACAGTTGTACAGGTTGATGCTACCTTCCCAGGAAGGGCAGCTTGGATTGCAGCTAGGGCATGGCTGAGAGCTGAGTGTGGGGTTGGGTAGGCAAGAAAGGTAGCTGGGATTTTTCTGGTTCATTTTCAAATAACCAGTCCTTCCTCTTCTGGGGGACAGTCCTCATTTCCTGTGGGAATCCTTTAGCTTTGCACATCCACCTGCCTCCTATCCCCTGGGATGAGTTTTTATTCCCTACCTTCATCCGTTGATGTCTCCCTCAGCCTTTCATGGTGTGACATAGGTCAAGGTGCATCTGGCCTCTGTGGGTGAGATTTTCCAAACTCATGTCTGGAACTTACCTCTAGAGACTAATTCAGTAGGTCAGAGGTGGGATTCAAGTACACGTGCTTTATACTGGCATGCACCTCTAGCAAGAATTTCTGGTATCATCCAAAGAGTCCAAGTATTATAGCCAAATGAATTTGATCTGGCTGTTCTTATATCATTGCACAGTCTACTCTGCTGCCTTAGGCCTCAGTTTCCTCGACCATTAAATGGGTACAATAGTACTTATCTTATTTGATTCCTAGGAGGATGAGATCAGAGGAAAAATTAGACCCACACTAAACTATCCAGGAAGAATTAAACACATCTCTCTCATTTTCCTGTCTCTGTCTCCACTGTGGTACTTAGCAAAGGGATTCTTTCAGTAAAGTCATCCATGGGAGTTAGTCACTTCTCATATTCACCTTGAACTTGAATATGCCTGCTGAAGGCTTCAAGTCGAGGACTGGGGACAAACAGGGACTGTGCATTATCTGTCAAGCAGTCCATAGCAACTGACATAGTGTCTTACATGAAGCCTGTGCTCTATAAATTTTTGTTGAGTTGAATATAAAACTATAAGAAACTAATGCATGTGGTTATGCTAGGTACCTGCAGTAATGGGTTCTGAACAGGCTTTTGATTAGTCTCAGTATCTGAGAAACATTTTCTACTGACAGTGTGTTTAGAAGTTGCCAAGAAGGCAATAAATATGTGCATAAAAATCTGCTTTTCTAAGACCTGGGCAAGATCTTTTTGTTTCTTGGGGCTTCGGATTGCTAAGCATTTACAGTATCTGGGGTAAGTGGGTCCAGGGCTGTTTCTGGGCCACACCTCACTTTGGATTCCATGTAGAAGTCTAAGGACAAGGATTTAGTTTGCAGACATTATGGGTGCTGCGTGGGAGTCTTGTTATTTGTTTTGACCTTGAGTCACACTAGCTCTCCATTTATGTCTGGTAACTTGGGCTCTGCCTCCACAAGGAACCCTTCCCTTGTCTCACAGCGCGGCTATCTTCTGCAGGCTGCTGTACCTCCTGGGCTGCTCTGTGTCCTTGGGATAGAAGACACCAGGAGAATGTGGTCCATCTAATCAACTAAACAGGGCTCACGTGGGCTTACAGAGACTGAATCGGCAAGCGTGGGGCTTGCATGGTTCTGTGCCAGGCTCTTGGCGTATATATTATGGCTGTTTGGTGTTTCTGTGGGAGGCCTCACAGTGGCAGCAGGTGTATCTCTGACTCTTGCCTGCTCTTGGGACTCTTCTCCTTCTGTTGGGTTGCCTTGCGCAGCCTCAGTATGAGGGCTTTGGCCTTGTCTGATTGTTTCTTGTTTGGTTCTGTTTGACTGTCATCTCTTGGAGGCCTGCTCTTATCTGAAAAGAAAGTGGAGAGGGAATGGGTGGGGGGAGGGGCAAGAGGAGCTTGAAGGAGTGAAGGGAGGGGCTACTATGGTTGGAATGTATTATATGATAGAAGATTCTATTTTCAATAAAAAATTTAAAAAGATAATACAGAACAATAATTAAAAACAAAAATGGATCAAGCACCTACTATAAGACCTGAACTCACAAATACTTAGACAATAACAAAGGGCTAAAATATTTTGGTTTCCTTTTCTTAACATAATATTTTGGAGGTCCATTGCATGGTAGATGAATGTATATTTCATGCATTGCTATGTCTGAACCATATTTAATTGTATGGAATGGTATTAGATTTGGTACTGGAGTTTTAGTAAATGGCCTACAAGCACAGAAAAAAAGGGCATAATATAACACGTAGAGTGAATCAAAATTACCACAGAATACTACTTCCTAATTATGGGATGGCCATGATTTGAAAAAAGACAATAAAAATGGGAATTAAAGTGTAGAGGGTGCGGACATGTTGGAAGCTGCGCTCTGGTGGTCGTTGTAGGAACCTTCTGCTTGTGTAGGATAAAGTTTGAAAGTTCCTCAAAACTTAAATAGAGAATAGCCATCTGACCCTGTGACTTCAGTCCCAGGGGCATTCCTCAAAGAATTGAAAATAGATGTTAGACAAAACCATATACATATATTCATAGCAGCCGTAGTCATAACAACCAAATGTAGAATCAGCCTGAATGTCCATCAGCAGACTAGTGGATAAATTCATAGTGGTATATGCATACGGTGGGCTGTTATCGAGCCATAAAAGGGGTTTATAAAAGGGAACACAGATACAAGTTATAGCACAGATGGAGCTCTAAAAATCATGCTAAATAAAAGGAGACAGATACAAAACATAACACGATCTTATTTATATAAAATATCTGGAGTTGACAGATCTTTAGAGATGGATGGGAAGTCAGAAGGTGAAAAGGGGAATGCCTCTCTAATGAGTGTTTTAGAATTAGATGTAAGCAGTGATTGCACAACACTCACTTCCATTAAATTGTTCATTTCAAAGCAACTCATTTTATGTTATAAATGTATCTTGCCTTAATTAGTCAAGGAAAGTATCAAATGGAAATTATGGTTTATGTGATTTTATCAGTCATAAATTGGAGGCTTATAGATGGGGAATGCTGTGATCTTGAGTTCTCTCCTTGCAGGGAACTTCAACATGTCCTGCCAGAGATACTAACCCAGTGCCAACTGGGGAAAGCACTGGAAAGTCATTCCCTAAGCCCACGATTTTCTGGCATAGAGTTGTACATTAGCTTTTAGAAATAAGAAGAGAGAGTGGTTATATTGCTTGGGTCTTTGCCTATTTCCTGTGTGTATTTGTGGTTATGGTGGTTTGAATGCTTGATCATAGATAGTGGCACTATTGGGAGGTGTAGCAGTGTTGGAGTTGGCCTTGTTGGAGGAAGTATGTCACTGTGCTTTGAGGCTCCATCTAATGTGGAATGAGAACCTCCTCTGGGCTATTACCCACAGCATACAGTCCTCGCCTGGACTGATCAGGATCCCAACAAGTGCTTGCTGACAGGAGCCTGATACAGCTGCCCCCTGAGAGGCTCTGTCAGATCCTGACCAATACAGAAGCAGACGCTAGCAGCCAATCATCAGACTGAGCACAGGGACCCCAATGGAGGAGTTAGGGGAAGGACTGAAGGAGCTGATGGGGCCTTATCTGGCATCAATGGGAGGGAGAACCTTGGTCCTATGAAGGCTTGATGCCCCAATGTAGAAGAATGCTAGGACGGTGAGGTGGGAGTGGGTAGGTGGGTGGGAGAGCCTGCTCATAGAAGCAGGGTAAGGGGGGATGGGATAGAGGGTTTGTAGAGGGGAAACCAGGAAAGGGGATAATGTTTGAAATGTAAATAAATAAAATTTTTAAAAAAATGTAGAACTCTTGGCTCCCCCTCTAGCACCATGTCTGACTGCATGCTGCCATGCTTCCCACAATGATGATAATGGTCTGAACCTCTGAACCTGTAAGCCAGTCCCCATTAAATGTCCTTTTATAAGAGTTGCCTTGGTCACGCTATCTCTTCCCAGCAATGGAAACCCTAACTAAGAAAATGGTAAATCTTTTAAGTTTTTGTTAACCTGAGATATATAACGAGTGTTGTGTTGGGATAGAGATTTCCAGTCAGGGAGGGCCATCACAGCCCCTCTAAGCAAAGGAACAAGTCTAAGTAAAGGTTTGGAGGCATGGACATGGTAATGCTGTCCTAGGCACCACAAGGATCCTAGGGTGACTTAGAACAAGAGAGAAGGAAGATCTGGAAGGTGTTGGAGGCCTCCTGGGCCACTGTGAGTCCTGGCTCTACTCTAGTGACAGGGGAAGCTATAATAGATTTGGAGCCACGGAGTGACCTGTTGGGAGAACAATGTATGTGAGCAACTGTGGCCTTTTTTTTTTTTTTCCAGGCGTAACATGGTCATCATTTTGAAGCAGAGATTACCTTGGATGAGGAGTAGAACAGGGGTAGTTGGGTACATGGTAGTGAGACTGCCGACACTTCATAGTGTCTGCCCTTCTCCATCTGCACATGATCTGGAGATGCTGGAGGACACTGGAAGTGGAAACTTGACTAAACGACTCCATTGATGAAGCTCCCATGAGGTGATCATCCATGATGGAGTAGGGTTTTACGGTGATGCAACTGTTTGGGGTTGCTCCTGGGAGTAACTTCTTACCTGAGCCCTGTAAGCAAACTCCATTCATTGGTTTGCCAAGTTGGACTCCAGTAGAATCCTTGCTTTGATCTGTCCTTGATCCCCTATCAGGTGAATAGAAGTTGTTTCTGTCTCTTCAGGGGAAAAAAAAAACCCATGACATAACAATCATATAAGGCATTGTCTGGTGACAAAAGTGACAAGAGCTAGGATGGAGAGGGCAGGGTGTGATGGGAGTGGACAATACGAGATGGCTCAGTTGGGGGAGTGGGCAGAAGGGGGTCATATAGGGCTCAAGTGGCATCTGGGCCTCACAGTAAATAGGAGTCATCAAAGAGATCTAACCAAGGGTCTGAAGGGTTCAGCCCCAATGTTGATCTCATCCCTTCTGTGTAAGCTTTGGAAGATTCTAGGGTGGGCAGTCGGAAGCATTGACCTACCTGTGGGCCAGAGGACTGTGGGGGCCTGAAGAGGGCAGCTGGAGTGGGCAGGAGAAAGGCTTGAGAGCAGGCAGACCTGACAATCCTCAGGGAACTGTGAGGTTATTGCTGTGAGGTGTGTCAGGTCCTCAAAGACTCTTGTGGCTCTAATTGAAATGCTCCCTGTCACAGGAATGTCAGGGAGTAGGTGGCTCTGCCCCTAATGAAACCTTGGATAGAAGTTTGACAGCTTCTGAGTAGGGACAATTCAGCAGTTTAATGGCTCACTGACAGAACTTGCTATATGCGCTATGGCCTCCATTATCTTTTGGTCCATCCTCCCGTGTATTCAAGTAAAGCTGTGATCCCAGGCCTTACAACCTGAAACTATGGATCTGGCTGCTGTTCTCTGGTTGCTCTGTATCATTCCAGGGCTGTGGATGCTGATGCTGGCTGCCCATCACAATTAGGTTAATTCAGGAAGGAATGGATGCAAGGGCTGTTACGAAGGTATTAGTAAAGCATAAGCAAACCAAAAGACCCAAGGGAAGGGGAGAACACAGTAAGAGGTGTGGGGTAAGGGAATCTGGATGCTGAGCATCATAGAGGGAGGCAGGTGGTGGGTGAGGAGGTGGACTCTCATTTGGAGAAATAGTCAGATCCATCAGCCTTGTAGAGAAGGAGTTGTGGTGATGAATACTCTTGAGTCTGCCCAAATTCCTTTCTCTGGTCCCATGCTGGGATGCCTCCTTGGTGGAACCCGCTAGAAGCAGAGGTCCAAAGGGCTATCTATATAGGTAGAGAAGGATTGTTGAATGGACATGGAATGAAAATGGGAAATGCCCATGCTTTTCTGTGCCAGGCTTTGTTCTGAGCATAGGTCTAGAAGTCAGACGTAGTCTGTTTTCAAAGAGCTGTCAGCAATGTGACAGTGGGACCAGAATGACAATGACCATGGTACTGGGGCTATGACACAAGCATGACCAAATGCATGGGCTTTCTCATGACACTGGCCATTAAACAGGGAAGAGCGATGAAGGGAGTGGGGAGGAGGAGCAGGTATGATTGCTCTGTGGGTACGCATTTCATTTGCAACATGTTCAAACACTTCTATCTGATGGGTGGACATCAGAATTTCAGAGTATAATAACAGTGACATCAACATGGCCTCATCTGTGTACTGAGATTAGATGAGATACTTAGAGGTCCAAAGCAACCTGGGTCAGGAATCTGGGCAAAGCTCAAATGTTCTCACTTAGACTCTGCGGTGATGGTAGTCAGGTGTCAGATGGGTTTTGGCTCCATCAAGCATTGTTAGCTAATCACTGCCATACTGTTAGTCACAGTGTCTACATATGGCTTCCTAAGAATGGCAGTCCTAGGGTAGCATTCTCAAGCTCTTACATAGTGCCTTACATGGCTTCTCCAAAGTAAACCTTCTAACAAACCCAAGTAGAAGGTATGCAACCTATCCTGGTCCTGCCTTTGAAGTCCCACATCAATTTTATAGCATTCTACTGGTCACAATTAAGTCAAGAGTATTGACCCAGATTCAAGGGGAAGGGACTCAGAACCTCCTTGTCAAGTGTGAAAAAATTCACAGCCATAGTTTTTAGGCATCACCAAGAGGCAGGGAAGAAAAATGAATAAATAATATTACCTCCTTACTTCCCACTCTTTTCAGAAATCAATACCACCATACCTTCTTGCTGCTTCCATGGTTACTGTGTGGGTAGGACCACAGGACATAGATTTGGCCATGAGATTTATTTGGGCTGCTGAGATATGAGTAGATAAAACATATCATATGTCTAGTCAAAAATTTTAAAAAGTATTTATTTTTATTCTATGTGTATATGTTTAGGCCACATGTGTGCCTGGTGTCCAGTCAGAAGAGAAAGTTCGAGCCCATGGAAGTGTGTTAAAGATGATTATAAGCTGGTGTATGGATGCTGAGAACCAAATGTGGGTCTTCTGCAATAGCAACAAGTGTTCTTAAACATTGAGCCATCTCTCTACCCATCCCCGTCCCCAGTCAAAAACTTTGAATGTACTCAGGTTACATGGGTGGTCCTCTTACACTCCTGTGACTGGCTCTCCTAGGATAACAAAATGCCTAGCCCAAATAATTTAAGGGAAGAAAGATTTACTCTGGCTCACAGTTTGAGAGGGTACAGTTCATTGTGATGGAGAAGGCACAGTGAGGCTCATGGCAGCAATGAGGCTACTGTGACCCTTTCGTATCTTGGTGGCTCAGGAAGCAGAAAGACCTTGGATTGAAAGTGTGGCCTTGCTGTAAGCCTCTCAAGCCTGTATCACCAGCAGTGACCCACTTCCTGCAGCTATACCCATCCTCCTAAAGGTTCTACACGCTCACCAAACAATGTCACCAGCTGGGGACAAAGTATTCAAACACACGGGCCTAGGAGAAACATTTCACGTTCAAACTGACAGTGGCTGTGGGAAAGGCATACTCAGGAGAACTGCTTCATTTCATCGCAAACTGAGAAAGACATGGAAAAGCCTGAACTCAGCCTATGGCCTGAAGCACAGCCAGCTCTACACACCTGCAAGGAATACATGCTTGCTGAGGCAAACCATGGAGATTTGGAAGTTGTTTATTATCTAGCACCGGCACAGCAAGAGCTAAGATAAAGTAGATGAGAACCACCATTATTATTCCAGTTTCCCAGATGGTGAAATGGAAGTGTAGGAATAATAAATGAATTGCTTGGGTCTTAGACAAAGTTCGCATTGGTCACCAGGATCTCACTTTTAACCACTGTCTACAGAAAAGCACACGGACTAATTTGTCCGTCACGGGCCAAAATGTGCTTCCAGCATCCCTGCTCAGCCTCTGGCCCAGACTTCAAGGGTAAGCTAAACTCCTGCAGGAGCCAAGGATGCAGTGAAATACACAGCCAACGAAAGCCTGTTTTCTAGGATCCAAAGCTGCAACCTGGGAACTTCAGCTGTATCATCTCATCTGACACGGAACAGAGAGGGGCCAGCCAGGTGCTTAGGGAAGCCGTGTTCAGCCTGAGTGCATGGAAACCAGGTAGTATTTGTTTCATCCTTCATTTTCAGTATTCAGAAGGTGGCATCTTGAAAGGCACTTGTTGTGAATTTATACATGTTTTTGAACACTTAAAAGTTGGGGTAAAATATAAATGTTCATCTTGTGCTTGGCTGAATGTGAATATGTGAGTGTGTGTGCGTGTGTGTGTGTGGTGTATGTCTGCATATTCATGGGCATAAGCATGTATGTGTGCATATGGAAGCCAGAGGTCAACCTCAGGTGTTCTTCCTCAAGTACCATCTACTCTATTGTTTCTGGCACTGGGTCTCTCACTGGCCTGGGACCCACTAAATAGGCCCAGGTGGCTGGCCAGCAAACCCAGGCACCCAACTGTTGCCTCATCTCCAGTGATGGAATTACTAGTGTGTATCACCATGTCTGGCTTTGATATTTATGGGGTCTGGAGATCAAACTCAGACCCTTGTGCTTTCAAGACAGGCAGGCAGTTTACTGATTGGGCCACCACCCCAGTCTCTCATGTCAGCTTTAACAAACAGTGACTACCAGCTTAGGGTCTTCTGCCAGTTCTCACATCACTCGAAAGCTTCTCCCACAGGGCATGAAACAGGATAGGGCTCCTGCACTGCTTAGGATCTGGTTATAACAGCATCTCAGCTCAGTTGTTCCAATGTTCTTGGACGTCTTCCATGATTGCAGTCACCCAGAGCTCCCTTCACATTTTCTTCCTTGTACTTATTACAGACTGTGGCTTCATGTTTATTTGCATCAATATTTGATGAACAGTTGTCTTCTGAGGAGACAACACACTGGTGTCATTTGTGTGCCATCTGCTGCCCTGCACCCAGTGTAAAGATAGGCTCAGGGTGAAGTGGCCCATAATAGTGGTGAATGAGTACACGTGAGAAATAAATAAAGTGTGTCTATCGTTTACAAAGTCCTCAGTTCACCCGTCCTCAGTTTTATGGTCCTTGACTGTCAACCTCACTTCTTGCTTGACTTTTGGTGGGTCCTCTTAGATTTAGCTGGAGCAAGTATTCCTGGCTTATCATGAGGTAAGAAAGATCCTTTGAAAATGCCTTAGAAAATAAAGGGCCATTAGGGATGGATGAATTGGAATGGGGAACTCAGAGACAGGGAGACAAGATTAAAACAGTAAAGGGTTAGCCAAAAGGCTGTGAACTAATGACCCTTCATGACAGTGGAGGTGGGGATGACTAGTGTCAGGCACAAACCTAAAGCCAAATCATGTGATAGAGCAGATGTGGCAGACCTGGTATGTGGAAGGAAACAGCTAAGTATGGACCTCACCAGTAGCTCTAGAATCCCAACTTTGGGGGAGACATAAGGCCTTGTGACTTCTCTGGTTCCGAAGGGATCTGGATCCATATAGAATAGAATAGGTCTTTCACTAACTGGCATTTTGCATATGTCACTTCCTCTGCCCAAATGCTATCCTTCCACCTTACCTGGTAAACTCCCCCTCCCCATTCATGACTCAGCACCAAGGCCACTTGCTCTTCCCAGTAAAGGCTGTTGCTGACTCTGAGCTGCCTCTAAATTGTGGTTAGATTTTTTTTCTGTCCCATGCCATGTTGGGTTGTTGTCATATGTTTGGGGCATATCTGACCCATCTGTTGTAGCGGCATTAGAGGCTTTGTAATGTCTTCCTTTCCTCTCACCTCAGAGGGCTCCACATTTCCTTCGCTCTCCTTCTTTCTTCTTCTTCCTTCCCATTCCCCAGCATCTGTTCCATTCTTGTAATGCTGTAATGTGACATGTGCTCATTAAATGAGAACAAGAAGGGACAGAGGGTAAGGGGACCAGGGGATCTGGGCTTTGGCTTGCTGATAGCTTTCTTGAGATAAAGCCTGTGAGGAGAGAGCAAACTTCTCCCTTCTTGCTGTGGGTCTTGAGTATGCACACACTCTCACAAGTGTGTGTGTGTGTGTTGGTGCATACACATGTATATGCAGAGGCTGGAAGATGACCCCATCTGGCTGTTATTTCTCAGGTGTTTCCCAGGAAACTTGTTTTGTTTGTTTGTTTGTTTTTTGTTTTTTTTGAGACAGGGTCACTCACTCACCAGATAGGCCAGGCTGGCTAGGTAGCAAATTCCAGTGATCCACCTGTCTCTGCCTCCTCTTGCTTTGATAATTCAGGCATCTCCTCAGTCCCTACAGCTTCCTCTTTGGTTCGTGGCAGTGAGATCTTGCACTGGGAATCTTTGGATTTGGACTATTTGATTTTCTAAGTGTTTGAAGTTCACAGTGCCTGAATTTAGGGTAAGATCCTTGCATTATGCTATGGGGTGATGAGACCAAAATAGGCCTAATATACATACCTCGTGGATGTGGCTTCCTCTTTCATAACTCTGCCATACAACCCAGATGATGTGAATGGAGGCAGGCATGCTGCTGGCTTCCCATGAACCCCTCCCATGCAATGCCAAATGCTTCCTGTGTGGGACACCTCTGGGGAGTTAGGTGCTAAACATCATCCTTCTGGGCTTGTCATTCGGCTGCATCCTTGGTATTGACCCCAGTGATGGGAGTCAGGTCCTGAACATATTCTGGTAAATGCTCTCCAGTGATGCCAATTTATCTCAGGACTCTTTGGTTGTATTGACCCAAGGGGGCTCAGGGAAGGCACATAACTCCCTGGGATGGATTTCTCCAACTACTCAGAGAACATCTTCTGGTCTTCATCTGCTCTTAGGAAAAAAAAATCACATAATTGTGGCTCCTCAGTTTCCTTACCAGTGAAATAGATATCATCATAGCATTTTCTGATTGTGGAATGATAGATAATGGTGACTTGGTGCCTCCTAAGTGTGAGCAGTGATGTCCTTGTTCTTCCATGATCACCTGGGTCTTGATGATGTTCTTCAACCAATTAGAGCTGGCATTTCTTTATTCAAGAAGACAGTCCTGGAGTTCAAATCCCCAAGTTCCACTGCCTTTCTCCCTACAACTGCCATTTTTCTTTCTTTCTTTGAGTGACATAATGAATGAATGTATGAATGTATGTTCACATGCAAATATATAAGTGCTTATCCAAGTGGAGGCTGGAGCCTGACATTAAGTGTCATACTTTGTTACCCTCCACTGTGCTCTTTGAGACAAGGTCTCTCACTGAATCCAACGCTCACTAGCTCAGTGAGACTGGCTGGCCAACAAGCTCTGGGATCCTCCTCTTTCCTGTATTTTAATTAAAAAACTTATGGGACATTCAGCATTTTACATAAAAACTTGGGAACAAAATTCAGGCCTTCCGCTTGTGTAGCAGGCAGGTTACCAACTGAGCCATCTCCCTGGCTCACTCTGACAGATTAAAGCTCTCTACCCCACTGTGACACGTCTCCATCTTTATAAGACTGCCTCTATTCATGTTCTTTTAAAAACTATTTTTATTACATTAACCAAATGAATAGCTAATTAACAGTTACATATTTTTTTCCCCATGTGTATGCACTTGTGTGGGCATACACATGTATGTAGACAACTTGAATGAGTTGATTCTCTCTTTCCACCATGTGAGTCTTAGGGATTATGTGGTGAGAATCTTACCCACTTAACCATCTTGACCACCGTATGAGCTCACATTCTTATCTGCACCCGTATTTTTTGACTCCCTCTCCATGTTAGAATGGGAACATCAATGCCCATGTACTCAGGAGAGCTGGAAGAGTGTCACAGCATTTTGGTACTTATTGGATTTTCAGTGCCTTGTGGTAAGCCCCATCAGTCCCATCAGGGGGAATTCTTTGGGAAGAAATTCTTTTCCATGGTCACTGTAGTGCCTGGGTCCCACCCCTTGTTAGAGCCTTATTGTACCTTTCTAGAGCACCTGGGTGTTCTTTTACTTCCAGGACTGGTTTGGAAATCTATCATACTAAAATGTGAATGACTGATACAGACTTGAAATATCACCTTCTCTTAAGGGACCTGGGCCTGGTTTGTTCTTCTTGCTCCTCTCAAGGAATTACCTGAGCTTTATTATAGGGTAAGAGGCAAAGGTTCTATTCTAGTTCTTTTCATCAGTTGCATCATCTTAGCTATCTGGATAAGCTCTCTGAGTCCGGGCACCATTATGTTTTAAATAACTTGTTTGTCCTGTGGGGTGGTTTGAGTGTCAGATGCATACCTTGTATCTGAAAAATGACTTGTCTCATAGAAGATGTGAAGTAAGCTCTTATTGTTGGCAGCCATAACAGAAGGTAGAGACTGACCAGATGAGTGCCGGGTGGAAGCATGACACAGCAGCGTGCCTCTGGGATTCCTTAACACACCTGTGGACGAGAGCCTGCGGTCCGCCTTGCTTTGTTTCTTATATGACTCATCAGGTTAGTGTGGTTTGGGTTCACTTCCTTTCTGGCTACGTTGCTATTTTTAGTTGTTGCAATGACCAAATACTTAATAACTTCTCCACTCCCCGCAAAATAAACTCACCCACCCACCCACCCAACTAACCAAAAAACCAAATGAAAGTAGGAAAGCAACATCTGGCTTGTTCGTTGAATGGGTGCAAGCTCACCTTAGTAGGGTGGCCTGACTGCATGGATGTGAAGTAGCTTCGCACAGTGTTCACTACCAGGAAGCAGAGAGCAGACAGGAAGTGAGGCTATGTCATGAAGGCTCAAGGCCTGCCCTGCCCCTAGTTGACCTTATCCCCCCCATGAGGCTCTGTATGCTAAGATTCTACAGCCCGCCTGCTAAGGAAGCCAGCATTGGAGCGGGAGAGCATGGGGGAGGGGGTCACTTCATGCTCAACCACAGCGCTGATTCATTCTACTCTGCAGCGGCTTTTCTTTTGCTCACAACCTGCCTCTCAGATGTGTTCTCCAGCAGAGGGCTCTCACACTCCTTCCTTACCTTACAAGTCAAGTGGGGACTTTGCCCACCTATTTCCCTATGGCAGGACAAACTAATTGTACAGAACTCCTAGCCTGTGTGGTAACAATTCTTACAGTTTTGCCTCTTGAGTCTTTTTATTGCTTAGCTCGTTCTGTTCTCATTGGCTCCTGTAGTGCTTTATGCAAATGAAGTGACTCCTATGCAAATGGACTCTGCTGATGCCCTGCCCACACGCCCAGAAGTCCAGAAGCGCTTTGCTTCCTCTCACTGTTCAGGGAAAGACTGTTTGTCTGCAGGGTACAAAACTCAAAGCCCAAATTTCCAGGTACAGTGCTAGCTGAACTCTGGATACTGCTTGTGTTTGATCAATATTCCTTACCTGGAGCTGTGGAGGGATCTGGGGATCTGTACTTTGTTACTACTGCTGCAAGTTCACACCCTTCCCGTTATACTGTGTATCTGCTGCCTTTAGCTCACTGTTCTCTGCTTCGGGCTTCCTTTTGATTTATGGCTGCGGCCTTGGAGCCCCTTTTGAGAGGTGACTTCTTTGTGCCCATTAGCACTGAGCGGCTGGTGGATCCCTGTACGGGCCATTGTTAGAACTCATGAACACTGTAGAGGATTCTTTAGCTCACAGCTCATGTGAAGGAGTGTGATGATGGTGAGAACAGCTAATACTGTTTGAGCTCTTAGGCTGTGCTGGGTACAATGTGATCCATGGACATCTTCGGTTTTCATGGCTTCCTTCAGAGATACGTGTTAGCCGGGCGGTGGTGGCGCACGCGCCTTTGATCCCAGCACTTGGGAGGCAGAGGCAGGTGGATTTCTGAGTTCGAGGCCAGCCTGGTCTACAGAGTGAGTTCCAGGACAGCCAGTGCTACACAGAGAAACCCTGTCTCAAAAAGCCAAAAGAAAAAAAAAAGATACATGTTAAAAAAAATCTTTGAAATGTGTTACACTTTATTGAACTTATACCATATGTAAGGTAGACTTCCCTTGCTTGGATTGATTTGTTTAACTGCGTGGGAGATCTAGACTGTGAACATTTATCTGGGATGCACTTGACCCTCATAAACCTTAGCAGAAGGGTGAAGTATATCTGCTTACCTTGATTTTTCTAACGAAAAAGAATTGGCATTCAGAGAACTCAGCCTAGCTACGTTGAAGCCATTTTATTCAAATTTTACTAAATTAGAATAATATTTTTTGAGTTATGTATCAGTTCCCATTAATTCACAAGATTAGAAGTTCTTCTAAAAGCAAGAAATGGAAGTGGAAGAAAAAGAAATGTTAGGATGATTTTGTCACGTTAGATAATAATTATTATCATCTTACTATATATAGCCTTACTAATGAGGAAATGGACACAGAGATATGTTCAGGAGTTGGTTTTTTTTTTTCCCCAAATCATACAACTGGTGATACACACAGCCAGGATTTAAAAGGCTAAAAGACTTATTACCTCTGCTTATAACCACTAAGTGTTTTTATTTCTCTGTGTATGTCTGTATACCACGTGCATGCAGTACCTATGGAGACCTAGAGAGGGCGCTGGACCCCCTGGAATTGGTGTTAGAGGTGGTTACCAGGCACCTGGTGTGGGTGCTAGAAACTGAACCAGGACCTCACCCGGACCTCTGTAAGAGCAGCATGTACTCTTAACCACAAAGTAATCTCTAACTGCTCCCAATTATGTTTTTAGAGAGCAGGAAGGAGGAAAAGCAGAGTGACATCATGAAAAGGCAGGGGTGGTATCAGGTATTGAACAGAAAAATGAATTCCCAAACAGATGAAATCATAATCATAAAGTGAGCTCCAAGCCCTGTCATTCTGACTTCTTCATGGGTTCCTCAGACCCTCGCCACTGGGTTAAGTGAAAGAAGAGACCATGGGTACATTTCGTGTCCATCTGCTCTCCTGTGCCTCTGCGGGGTCCACACTGCTGGCAGGTACCTCTCTATGTGCTCCACTGCTGCCAGTTTCCAGTAATTTCCACCTCTTCTTTCTCATTCTAGGCGAGAGCGCCTATTCATCCCTATACCTCCAGTTATGCGTTCAGTTCTTTGTTGTCATCTTTCATCCTGCCTATCTTTGGAAATGTTCTCTTTAGTTAAGTGTTTTCAAAATTTCAATTTCAGTGCAACATTACGTTCCTATCATGACCGATATCTTGGACTTTAGTCTGAACCATTTCCAATATCCTAATAACCAAACTTTGCATACCTTGGCGCTGCTCACCCACCAACTGGTCCAGATGGGCTCCCTTCCCTAGCTCTTGCAGATGCATTGCACTGTGGGAAAACAATGGCTGCCAGGTTAGGGCTGGTTGCCAAGCCTGGATCTGAAACTCTATGACTTTGGCCAGGTTTCCTCATTTTCTTAACCCCTCCTTTCTTAGTGTTGGAGGGAAGTCTATACTCCACAGGTTTATCATGAAGATGGATTGGTATAATGAAACAAAACTCTTAACCCAGGGTCCAGCAAGTAAACATAGTTTTTCTTGATTTTCCCTTTCTGTGTTGGCAAAATTTGTTGGGCAGTTGTACTTGTCTGGCTCTGATCCATGGCAGATTGAACCATGAGATAGAAGAGATCAACCCTTGGCTCCTTGTGGAAGGAAGAGGGATGAGAAACTCAGGAGAGTAAAGCAGACAGGTCAACAATTTGAAAGAATGGGATAGGAGAATGGCCAGTGATTGAAGAAAGGCAACATGGGACAGGTGATTTAATACCCACATTCACATACAGCCCCTTTGCTGCCGTTGTAGCTCTCAAATAGGAGATGCTGAAATATTCGTGATAGACTAGCTCCAACGAGTTCTAATTTTCGATAAGAAATCCAGTGGTCAGAGATATTCTTGATTTCTATAAAATAGACAAAAAGTTCTGTTACTTTCCCTTTGGCATTTTTTTGTATCTATCCCAGCAGAGCTGTGTCTCCTCAGGGGAAGACATCACTCCTTACTTAGAAAAGGGCCTGAATTGAATTCTGGCTACATCTGCTCAAATCTTGTGGGATTGTGAGATGGTTTCCAACATTCCAAAGACTATTTTCCTCATCTTCAGAATGGGGATAATTTTCAGTGTGTGTCAGTCTTGGGATGAGGGTGAATTCAGTGGCAGGTGATGACTGTGAAAAGTACACACAGAACAGGGTGGAAAAGCACTGCATCCCTAACAATTGCTCATTTCTACGTCTCTTCTCCCCACTAGGAAATAGAGCTGGCTCTTATCATGCCAAGGGAAACCTCAACATTTACCATCTTCTATTTCATTTTTTTTTAAAAAAAATATTTATTTATTTATTTATCTTATGTATATGAGTGCACGGTGGCTACCTTCAGACATACTAGAAGAGGGCATCAGATCTCATTATAGATGGTTGTGAGCCACCATGTGGTTTCTGGGAATTGAACCTAGGACCTTTGGAAGAGCAGTCAGTGCTCTTAACCACTGAGCAATCTCTCCAGTCCCTCATCTTCTATTTCTAACAACATGGAATGAAATGCCAGTCCTCCCCTCTCACCAGCACATTTGTTGTTGAATTTTCACTTTCAGAGATGCTCTTGGATTCCCTGCATCCTGTTTCCAATGTGCACCAGGGGTCAATATCTGGTTGGGTTTGAGTGATGGAGTCCAAGGTATAGTTATTTGGAGTTTTATAGAGACTCCTAATTTTCTGTATTTCCTTATGGCTTCCTGACTTCTGTATGAACTTATTATCCTTTGGAATAACTTTGGCTAGGCACAAGGCTAGAGCTCAGTGGGAATGCTTGACAAGCAAGTGAGAGGTCCTAGGTTCAACACACAATACCGCAAAAATGAAAATTTGTTGGTTAGTTTCAAATGTCTTCTGGCCACAACCCAGAATCCTGAATGAGAGTGTGTTCAGGATAGATTGGCCTGTGGGAATGTTTGTGAGGGATTGCCTTAATTCTTAATTAATGTAGAACTGCCCAGCCCTTTGTGGGTGGCACCATTCCTTAGGCAGGAGTTCTGAACTACATAAAACAAAAGAAAGCTAGAACCAACCAAACAGGCAGCATGAGTCTATTAGTTTCTCTCTGTTCCTGACTGTAGATGTGATGTTAGACTAGCTGTGTGAGTTGTTGTCATGACTTTCCCTCAGGGGCAGAACTAAAATCTAAAGTTGTAAACCAAATAACTTTCTTCCCCTCTGTTGCTTTTGGTCAAAGTATTTTATCACATAAAACAGACATGGAACTAGGATCAACAACAACAAAAATCTTTGACCTAGGGACTTAGACTTCATATTTAATCCAAGGTCAACTTGGATTTTAGGAGAAAGAACTGGAGATAAAGGATGGAAAGACCACGGGGGAGTACTAATTCACTCAGAACTTTTATTCATTAAGCTGCAATAACAAGGGCAAGCAGTCTTTCAGATACTTGGGCCATGCATTTTTCACTTGGTGAGACATGGTATTCGTAGCTAGACATTTGGTTTAATGTGTCCTTTGCAAAATAGTGGTGCATAAAGATGCTTTAAGCTTGTTCTGGGTACTGGATATGATGCAGAAAAATCGCCTGTGCTCAGAAATCTTTCATACTCTCTCAGCTTCATATTTTAATTGTATTAGAATTAAGCCTTTAATGCTCACATAATACAATCAGTTACATTCCATTTCAGTTGTAATGGCTCAAATCCATGGGTATGATTCTTGGCTATCAGGAGAAGCTGCCTGTCTTCTTCCTGGCCTTCTGTTAGAATCACTTGTGCAGCTTTGAACAAACACAGATGCCAGGGCTCTGTTCCCTGGGACTTGATCCATTCGCTCTGGTGGAGCCTGGGAGTATGACTGTTTGTAAAGCATCTTTGCAGCTTCTGTCTGATGTGCAAGCAGATTTAAGGATGCAGTCAGACTACGGAGAATGAGGAGGGAAAATTGTTGGTGTCCTGATCATTGACTGCTACTCCTCATAGGATGCAGGAATTTTTATTTAACAAAACAGGGAGACAAGCCATGCAGCATTTATGCAGAGGCTGATGTTAATATTAGGTTTATTTAAACTGTCCAGACATCATTTCTGTCTCAAAGGAATGCGCCTTGAGTAAATAAGTCACTTTCCTTCCTCGAGTCTCGGCTTCTCTATCAGTAACATGGGAGGTGAAGTGCATTTTATGGGACTTTCAGTGTGGGTACTGTGCATTACTTGTTTTTGTCTTTGATGTTTGTAGACAGGGTTTTAGTATATAGTCCTGGCTGCCCTTGAACAGAAAATTCTCCAGCCTCACCCTCCTGAAGGTTGGGATTACAGGTACGCAGCACCATACATGGTTTATGGTCCTCCTTACAAGGTGGAATTGTAGCTGGTGGAATTCCAACCTGCTTCAGTGATCTCAAAAGGGAAACAGTCGCCTCAAAAGAGATGGAGGACTATAGCTACAGATTCAGCCTTGGAGCTGACACGAGAGTCTTGAATGAGCACTTGTTGCTGTGTGTGTGTGTGTGTGTGTGTATGTGTGTGTACACATGTTTGTGTAGGTATGCACTTTATATGTGCAGAGGCCAGAGTGTCACTGGGCGTTTTCCTCAGTTGCTCTCTATTTTACCTTTTGAGACAGGATCCTTCACTGGCTTGGAGCTTGCTGATTCAGCGAGTTTGTCTGGCCACAAGCCCCAGGGATCTCTGCCTTCTCAGCTCTAGATTTACAGACAAATCACCACTCTGGTCTTTCCACCCAGGTGGGAAGTTCAAACTCAGGGGATTCAAACTCAGGTCCCTGTGCTTGTGTGGCAAACACCTTACAAATGAGCCATCTCCATCACCTGCTTGTTGTCTATGGATACACCCCAAATGTCATCCCTGGCCCTTGACTTGACTCTTATGGGATGAAACCTAACATTCCAGGTTAGGCAGATAAATAGCTTTGCAGAGGGGCATCCTTTCTGATGAACAGAGACAGTCACCCACTGTCGCATGAAGGAGAAAGCTTAAGTTTCCTAAAATGTAACAGTGATGATTATGACTGCTTTTATTAACCCCTACCTTGCCATGTTAACTGGTTCACTTTTCAGTCCTAGATCTGCCACGGATGGGCTGTGTGTTCTCAGCCAAAGCCAGCCCCCTCTCTGAGCCCTAGCTACATCATTTGCAAAGTAGAAGGGTGAGGTGACATGGTAAGCCACAGACTCTTCCTAGCTCTACCAAAAACTGATCAAAAATGTGGAAATTAGGAGTTGGGCAGCCTGTGATCGGAGGCTCACCTTTCAAGAAGAAGACAGACGGAGAACTGCATATTTACAGAGGAAATGGAAGCTCTCTCTCAAGGGACTGCTGCTTCACATGGAGTTAGAGCGTCTGTGTGATTCCACGAGGCAGCTCACGATGACGGGGAAACACAGCGGATGTGCCAAAAGACGAGCAGCAAGTGGCAAGTGGAGCTGTTTGAAATAGAAGAACCTATTTTAAAAGGGACTAATAAAGCAGGGGGAGGTGGCCCACACTGAAGCAGCCTCAGCTGCCATCCTGTTGCCAACAACTCCAATCCCTGCCACTGTGCCAGAGGATGGCCCTTGGCCCTAACATGTGGTCTTTGAATCAGCACAAAGGCTAAAGCACAGATCTGAGTTTGGAGTTAAAAGAAGGGGCAGCCTGTGCAGACGTGCCCCTCTCCTGAGAGCCCAGCCAGGCTCTGGCCCAGGTACATTTCTCCAGGGTGTCCCACTGGTGCTAGGAAGCATTGAGACAACAGTAGTTAGAAGTACAGACCGCTGGGCTGGGCAGTGCAGCCCTTCAAACCCAGCTACTCAGAAGGCTGAAGCAGGAGGATCTGAAATGCAAGGCCTTTCCAGGCTATAGAGTGAGTTCAAGGCCAGCCCTGGCAACTTACTGAGGCCTTGTTTCCAAAGTTAAAAAGTAAAAGGTAAGCTGAGGGTATAGCGTCTTGGTAGAATGCTCACCGAGTATAGGTGAGACCCTGGGTTTGAACCCTAGTACTTCAAAAGTCAACAGGTAAACAAAGCAAGAAAGCAAAATACTTGGAGCCAGACTGCCTGGGTCTGAAGTCCAGCTTTGTCATTTAACAGTTGTGAATCTGTAAGCAAGCTGTTTGACCTCTCTAAGTTGCCTTACTTTTAAATTTAATGATAGTAGCCAACCACCCAGTTGCAGTGAGGGTATGAGTTAATATTTATGAAACACTCAGAGCAGAGCTTGGCTACGTAGTATACTGGGGATCTCTGTGCACAACTACACATATATCTGGATCTATAACAATCTCTGTAAATTGCTGTGTACACAGAAGAATAAAGTATGGCCTATCAGATGGGCTCCCTTTTCTTTTCAAGCAGAGGGATCAAGTCAGTTTAGAGCCCTGGGCTTTCTTGTCTTCTATTATATATGTGGTGTGTGTATATGTGTGTGTGTGCCTGTGCATGTACAGGTATATGTATGTACGTGTGTGTGTACATGTGCTTTCACTGAGCCTGGTGCTCACTGTTTCAAGCAGGTTGGCTGGCCAGGAAAGCCTGGAAAACCTCCGTCCTCATGCCTCAGTACAATCACGGGCATGGACTATCGTCCCTAGGTTTTACGTAGTTTCTGGATGTGGTGGTTTGAATTAAAAATGCCCCCATAGTCTTGGACCCTTCTACACTTGGTCCCCCAGTTAGTGGCACTTTTGTGGGAGGTTTAGGAGGTCTGGTCTTGTTGGAGGAAGCTTGTCACAGGAGAGCAACACAACTATATAGAAGTAACTAACGTTCGAGGATGTGAACTCCGGTCCTCACATTTGTGCAACACAGATGTTACTCATAAGTCATTTTCCCAGCCTAGGTGCCTGGTTTTGGATTGATTAATGACCCTCTGAAAACATGCTTATATGCCCAGGGATCTGCTAATCTCTCATTTGTCTCTGAGAACTGGGTCTGAACTGTGAGAATAGAGGCTTGGGTAGCCCATGTCACAACCAGAGACTCCCCAGATCTCTTTAAGGCTTCCCCTGAGTTCCAGCTTCCTAAATAAACATTGTTTCTGGGAGAGTCACAGACAGTGCAACCCAACAACTTCCCGAAGCACAATTCCTGTGGCATAATCCCTGCTCCTGCAAACCTCTGCGCTTCATTTCTGATCTCCACAAACTACATTTTCACCCAGAGCGATGTAAGACAGTGGTCCTTCACCTCCTCCATATCCCATGATGTATCTCATTTCTGGTAAGTCCTGCCCTCCTTCATCTTGTTCATCTCTATCTCTGGGACACCACTGAACTCTGACCTCTGTTTGCTGGACATCCGGAAGGGATGAATGAGTGAATAAATGGAGGTGATGCCTGGGTCTCACAGTAAAAACAACAATCTAGCACTTGAAGCACACATTAGGCACTGTCCTTAATACTTGACATAGGCATACTGTGCATCTAGGTTTTGAATGTATCCCATAAATAGATGCTTCCCTGTATATTTGTCAAGTTGACACAAAGTGCGCATAAGGAACTCGGG
Organism: Mastomys coucha; assembly: GCF_008632895.1. NCBI lineage: Eukaryota > Metazoa > Chordata > Mammalia > Rodentia > Muridae > Mastomys > Mastomys coucha. The sequence continues at coordinate 147,431,536 of NW_022196897.1, forward strand.
TCTTCGTGGGACAGGTGGTTGTGCCTTAATCCCCAGAGGAACTTAAGATCTCTAGAACATTCCGGGCTTATGGCTAGATAGTTCCGCATCCTGCGAACACCAGTGGTATTTCCCAACCTTACAAAGCAATCTCAGGGCCAGGTCCTACTGAGCTGTCTCTGGCCTGGTGCAATGCAGTTTCTGGGCTGTTTCTCCCTCCTGCAGGGAAGATGTAGAAGCTGCTGCTTCACTGAGCCCCCTAATAGCCAGGCCTTATTTTCCCTGCCACCCAGGGAGTCTTTGCTCACCATGAGCTTACTTCTGCACAGTGCTACACAACATACTGTAAAAGGAAAATGGTAATTAGAAAGAACGCTTGAGCAGAGGAACTTATGTGGAAAAATATGTTAGTTAAACGAAGCAGCAAAGATCCCTTTAAAGTGTTAGGCCCACATGCCTATCTCTAGTTCTCCTTTGAAAGGAAGAGGTGAGAAGATACACAAGGCGTGCATATATGGCTGCTTATCAGTAGCTCCCCACGTTCACAAGCTAGCGATGTCAGTCTTGTACCCGGGGATCACGCCCCTGTGGCTGATTAAGATCAGTCCCTGTTCACAACTCAGTAGCCTGGGACAAAAAGCCCAGCCCAACAGATGGGATTTACCAGGATCACATCCACATTAGGGCTGCCATGCGTATCCAGAGCAGGTGCAGGGAGGGGACTGTGGAGCCAGGGGACTGTGGAGCCAGGTTGTAAGCTGCTGCAAGGATGTCCCAGCTCCTCTTTACCTTTTTACATAGAATCTACTATGACCCAAAACCACATATGCTTTGTTTATTTATTTATTGCCTTATACAGAGCTAGAGTGGGAATTCATGGGCATAAAGATTTTTATCAGTCTGGTTGGACGCTGTACCAGAGCCCAGCAAGAAGCATTGAATGTTATATTCCCTCTAGGATATTTCATGAGGGAATTCTCTGTGACTACTCATCTCAGGATCCCAAGTGGGAATATTCTGGGATCCCCGGTATTCTAGCCGTTGTCTGGTATACAGTAGGGATTCCAGAGCACCAGGCCTAGGAGAGCAAGGGACTTGTTGTCTCATCCCTGCTGAAGTCTCAGTTGATGCTTTAAGACAAGGGATGGCAATGCTCTTCTGTGAGGAAGGAGACAGTTAACATGCTCAGCCTTGAGGGTTATTGGAGGCTCAACCTCAGCTCCTCAATAGAGTGGAAGCAGATTGACCAATGTCTCCAAGCAATCGGGCATGGGTAGGTAGTGATAAAAACTTTACCAAAATGGGCAGCAGGTTAGATTTGGAGGAGCTTGCTGACTCCTGCTACTGAATATAAACTCTATAAAGGAAGGGATTTAAAGAAAACACATGGATCAATATCCTGCATTAAACCAAACAGTGCCTTGCAATGAAAGACACCGAATGAATAATTGAATACATGAACAAGGTAGTGGAAAGGGTTTCACTTGACAGCTTCTTGTTTGGCAGGATTGGGATGCGTGTTACTGTGTTGGGCCCTGGAGACAGAGATTGCCTCTGGAAGTCCACGGAAATTTCCTTTTTTTTGCCTGTGGATACTGGTTTGATGTCATCTGGAATATTATTTCCGTGTCTGAGAGAGATGCATACATTGATAGTCTAGGGCTTGGGTGGGACAGGTCATATACACATATGAAGGAATGAGAGGGCCTGAGCCTGGAGGAGGCAGGGGTTAGGAAGGAAATAATTTATACACTGAGAGAATTCAAGTGGAAGAACAGTTAACTCCTTCTAAGAAACAGGGAGGATGTTTTTAGCGTTTTCTAGAAGCAACCAATTGGCAGACCTGGCCAATCGTTCATCCTGGTAAGCAAGTGAGAGCTCAGTCTATTTAAGCATTTAGATAGATATGGGGCTGCTGTGCAAGGGGGGGTCTCATATTGGTTAGGGGCAGTGTTAGATGGTCCATTCTGGCTTCAGGAGCCATTCTGAAACACTGTTTTCAGGAAATGATGGATGGGAATTACCCTCAGGCTGGTTCAGGAACTCCCTCCCACCTGTTCCCAGCTGGTTGCCTCACTTCCCCTGTTCCCATCTCCTGAATTCTGTCCCAGCTCCCCAACACACCAACCTCCCCCTCTGTCTCCCCATCTCACGTCTTTATACTGTCCCAGCATTCAGTGCTGTACTAGCTTAGACTTTCCCATAAGGAGATCTAGAAGCAAAGATTCCAGTGGGGATGGCTTATCTGAGAGTTGACTTCAGGAAGCAATGGAGGGGAACCGGAAAGGGAAGGGAGCCCTCAGAATATGGGACAATAAAGCCTGCGGTTGTCTCTGGAGTTGTCACATGCATGCTAACTTTTTTCTTTCACTGACAGGCCTGCCACTTAGATGGGTGCAAGTGAACTTTGTGACATGAGAGATCCAGACAGCTGAGAACAGCAGATGTAGGCTGCTGCAAGTCCGACAATGCTGCGGTTTAGGGTGAGAGGACATGAGCAGAACACTTGGCAATGTGTACTAATGCTTTCTCTAGCTTGGTCCTCTTGTCTATCTGTTCTGGTCTGATTTTGATCCTACCTTGTGGTTATACTGTCTGCCATTTTGAAGTAGAGAGATCCTGATATGATCTGCCAAGTATTGGTAAGCTCAAGAGTGATTTCATTTGAGGGGTTGACAGAAGCATAACTCTAGTTGCTGGTCCTAGAAAAATAGATGGAGAATATGTCTGGTGGCTAATGCCAGATACTGTGTATGTTCATGCAGCCAAGATTGACATGAGCTTCTGTCTACACTGGGACCATTGACTTGGACTCTGAGAAACTTGATGATTCACAGCCCAGTCAGGTCACAAGGTTCTGGCTGTTGACTTTCATGAGCCAGATGATTATAGCTGGTCTAAGTCCCTATCCATCCCCAATCTTGCCAAGTTCTGCTCTGCTAGCTCTTAACATACCCGTGGCTTAGTGTATGAAGAGACAAGGCCTGGAGAAGTTCCATTCTTTCATTCAGTCTTTCTGTAGATATTGAGGGCCTACTGTGTTGCCCATAAGCACCAACTCTGTCCTAATGGAGTTCACAGTCCAGAGGCGTGGACAAATTTTAGTCAAATAACCATATACATATGTAACTTCAAACTCTTTATTAAAGTTGCTATGGGGATCTGTGGACTGTGTGCTTCTTAACATTTGGAAGAAAATGCTTAGGCCTTTGCAAATTCTTCTGAGTAGCTTCAGTGTAGAAAGAAGCATATGGTAGAAAGCAAGGGAATGGAACAAGATGATCTTGGCCTGAAAATTATAGCTGGTACCTTATTAACAAACAAACACTGTCTCTGCCCCCCGCCCCCATGAACTGGTGCTTTGTTAAATTTGAACAATCAAGTCATGAACTGGTTGCTTTGTCTCCCAGTTAGTGGAGTCAGGATGACTACTGAAAGCATGTGACAATGTCTAGAACTGAGAGTCCCACAGGTCTTAGAAGGATGGTGGCTACTGATAATAGCTTTGGTATATCTGGTGGGCAGCTGAAGGCCCAGCTCAGATCTAAAATAAATGGGGAAAACTGAGGGGTAGGGAAGAGAGATACCATTAGCTTTGTCGTTTAAACATACCTATTTTTCCCTCATTGCTGTGAGTTCTTTTTTGGTTTTCTGGAACACAATGCAATATCAACTGCTTTGACCAGTGCTTTGTCCTCAGCAGGTGGTTGTCTGATGAGCAGGAGACATCATGAAGCCAGTAACAACAGCATTGACCTATGAGGTCTGTTAGACTCCGGGGAAATCTCTACAGCTGCATTCCTAGAGGCAGTCTCTACATACAACTCCTGGATGGATCTCTGCTCTTAGACAAATGGAGACTGACCTTGGTAAATGCAGAGGCTATTTGGATTTATCTGTAGACCATGCACTTTGACTTCTGAAAGAAGCTGGGCTAAAAAGAAGACTTAAATAAATGCTTAACTCAAGTAGGAAGAAATTCAGATGTCACGGGAAAAGAAGAAAATTACATGGTTTCTTTTTTGCATGTGCATGTATGTGTGTATGTTTGCATGTGTGTGTATGTTCATATGTATAGATGAATATACACATGTATGTGGATGCAGGTGGAGGTCAGAGGTTGAGATTGGGTACCATTAATCATTTAGCTCTTGGTCTGGAGACAGCAATAAGGTGAAAGGCAGAAGTGAACACGTATGTCCTGTATACCAACTGGGTGTAATGCAAGCACATCATAGGCATACAAACATTAGCTGGAGTCCCCTCTCTCCATCTGGATAGATATTGTTTTTATTATTGTACAGATAACAAACTAGAGGCTAGAGAAGTGAGTCAACAACCTTGAGGTCATACAGCTAATGGGTGGCAGAGCTAAGGTTCATATCTGGATTCAATTGCTTTCAAAATCTTGACATATTTTTCCAGTGAGGGGATGGATACTTAAGTTTCCCTTCAGACAATAGCCCCACAGAACAGCAGGATGGGTCATATCAAGGAGAGAGGAGTATAAAGAACACAAGACTATAGAAGTTTAGGTTGGACAGGCGTGTGTGGGCCTTGCATACACCCTACTGTCCACAGAGCTTTGGCTTCTTTACTACCCATCTACTTGAATGACAGCTATTGCATGCATCTGACCTCCACATTTCAGATTGCTGCACAGATCTCATGCTGAAGCCCAGACCCAAATACCTAAATGACTACTTATATGTATGCAGTCTGATGATCTACAAGCAGCTCAAGCCAGGGCACCTGTTTGTACCCAGATCCCATTGTACACTCCATCCTCTACTTATCTGTTGCTTCCTCTCTGTTTTCCAAATCAGTGACTGTCGTTTTCTGAAGATGATGCTCTCCACAACTCTCTGGCCAATCATGTCCTCCCCAAACCAGCCCACCTGCCATCTTTCATAGTTGGAATGTAGGCCATTTTGTACCAGGCCCATTGAAGTATTGCACCCCTTAAGAATGCTCATTGATTTCCAGCCTCCTCTTTATCCTGTTTGTACAGTCTTTGAGGAAGTTATAGAATAAAAACTATACAACAGAAGGCTTAGGAATTTATCATGTAGAAACTGGACAGTTTGGTCAGATTCTTACTGATCTGAGCATGGTTTGCAAGCCAACACCACCAGCAACCATGCCTGTTAGACACACAATCTCAGCCCTTTCTTTAAATCCAAGAATCAGAATCTGTGGTTTAACAGGATACCTGGTTACTTCATGTGCCATAGGAAAGTTTCAAAGCACCAGGATGTTATCAGAACTGCAAACGGTCAATCGAACGAACCAAAAACCTTTGAACGTTTGCTGGGAAATAGGAAAAGAATAGTTTGGCTAGTGGGGAGGGGAAATATGCAATTTATTGGCAGCATGAATCCTTAGCACTCCATGTGAGGTTTGGGTACTAGTTTATTCATCTTTTAACTCCTGATAGTCATCTTTGTAGGTCTTGTAATTTTCCAGGAGGGAGAAGCATAGTGTGTGTGTGTGTGCGCGCACGCGCGCGTGCGTGCGTGCATGTGTGTGTGTGTGTGTGTGTGTGTGTGTGTGCGTGCGTGCGTGCGTGCGTGTGTGTGTGTGTGTGTGTGTGTATGTGTGTGTGTGTGTATGTGTGTGTATATGTGTGTGCATGTGTATGTGTCTTGTAATGTCCATTAGGAGAAGAGGAAATGGTGGCTATATTAGCATCAGGACAGGAATCCAGACTTCCAGACTCATTGGTCCAGCAGCCTCAGCTGAATGGATGCTGTTCATCTCATCACTAAGCACTCCACTGCTGAAGTTTTAAAGTGCCTAGAGGTCTGCTACAAACACAGGTAGCTAAGCCTCATCCTTAGGGCTTCTGATTTAGTAGATTTTTGTATGGTGTTGGGGAATTTGTGTTTCTGCCAAGTCCCAGGTGACACTAATATTGCTGGTGTGGTCCAGGGACCATACCTTGAAAGCTTAACTCATGAGCTTGGCATCCCTAGGTAAATCTCTCGGAAGAAATGTCATATGTTTACAAGGACAAGAACTGTCATTAGTTTTCACACTTCCACTCATTTAATCCTAATTGATGCAGATAATATCACATCCCTTTCATTCAAGTTGCAAGTGTGAAGACATGATCTATGTACTTTGTGGGTTATACACCCGAGGCCTAGAAGGCTGATCCATCCAAACCCATGGGCCTTAGAGTGAACTGTCTCAAGATGGAATCTTCTCAAAAGCCCTTGACTCTACTTTCAGTTAACAGAGCTCTGCAGAGCAAAGTGAGATAGATGCCTGAAGTTCCCTGGTAGTGTGTGCAGAAAGCCAGACAGGAAACCTCTCCCTTGACACAGGGCTAGTCATTGTTCCTCCCACTAGGTACTGGAGACACCAGGGACTCTCCGTTCTTCCAGACACACATCAGGGAATATTGCTTACAACTTTATATACTTCCAGTGCCATTCATATTGACCTAACAGACCAGACCATTGAGAATTAACAATTTTCATGTACTTACTGCAGACCCCTGTTTAACCGTGTAACTTGACTGACCCATCCTTGCAGCACTGCTGTGGTGTGACTGTACTGCTAGGTGGAGGATGATGTAAGCCATTGTCCCTGCCCTTCGGGAAGCTAAGTTTAGAGGAGGGATAAGCAAGCACACAAATCTGTGTACTTAAATAATAAAAAACAGCGATGAAAGTTTGATGAGCATTGTTATTTAGCAGGTCTTCCTTTGGATTATTTGATTTGCTTTTTCTCAGCTACAGTCTGAAGGGAGGGCATACTGTAGTCATTTTTAATAGATGAAGACCCTCAGCCTTAGAGAGCTTTGTGCCTTGTAAATAGAAGGGAGTCTAGAGGAGCTGAGTGTAGATCATTGTGATTCCAGAGTCAGTACTATTGGTGTGCTCACTGTACCCTACCTCCTGTCTGCAAATGCCAATGTCCATGGAAAGAGCATCACCTTCAGCTTATAAAGAAAATAAAATCCAAAGTCAGGAATAATGCTTATCCAGCCAGAGCATATTGCTGCACAAGCAGTCAAGTCTAGCCTCAGATGCCTATAATTTGATGTGATAATTATAAGTTAACTGTTATCTGCTCAGTAAAGCCAGATCTGTTGTAGAAACCCTAGGTTAAATATGTTCTAATTTTATTTCTTGCAAATCAATTCTTTGAAGAAAATATTCTCTCTTCAGAGCATTGCATATAACTAATTACCTGTTACCTCTTTTCCCTCCGTAGGATCCAAGTGAGGGCACCAACCTATGGATGTCTTTACCCGTGTCTTGAATTGCAAGAATAAAGGTGATTGAATGTATGTAGCATTATTTTAATATGAATAAAGTGCCTCACACATTGAAAGTTATTATTTTATGATTTTTTTTGTTAATGAGAACTAATGAGCTAAGGCTACAGATTCCCTAATGGTAGAATACCTTAATATTGATCATATGTAGAAGCCTGACTTTCAAAGAGAAGTAGAATACACTTCAAGACGAGGCAGCAATTTTACGCCCCAAACACAACAAAGCAAAGCAAAACAAAACAAAACATTCCTTCAGTTACCCACCCACCCCAAACTCTGGGCATCTTGACCACAATCTACTTGGAGTTAAAATGTTATATGTTTACACAAATGCTTCTCTTTGTTCTGGGTTAATTGCCATTGGATACCTGCTCCCACATTGCTTTGCATTTTTCCCTTGACAGATACCTGATTTTTTTTCTGTCAATTAAGTAACATTTTTGAGCTTTGGAATACATGGATACTGGATATGAGAAGATACATCAGAATTCAAAAATATTTCAAGTTTCTAGAAGGCAAGAAATGAACAGAGACATCTGTGGGCATGATGAATTCATTGGACCCAGACTTGAGATACTCCTGATGTTCTATACAGAACTTGGTGCAAGAGCCAGCAGTTAGGTACCATGCTCTCAACATCCATCTTGATAGTCCACAGATATATAGGGGTTCAGATCAGCAGAGCCTTGTAATCCTGGCAGCTTGTGTGGGCTTTATTTTTCTAGACTATGGGGAGCTACTGAAGGTTTTTGAGTTGAGGGAGGAGTGTGGAATATACCCTTTGTGTTTGGGGGATTTTAACCTTTGCAGTTGGTATGTGCAACAGGAATAGAAAAATTAGGTAGGAGGATCTCTACTAATCTGTGACACTGCCACTAGGGCCAGGGAAGGAAGTTCAGATATGAGGGATTATGTAGGTAGAATGCCCAGAACTTAGTGACTAGCCAGCTCTTGGCAATGACAAAGAGTGAGGACTCAGAAACTTGGTGACTGTAGGTTTCTGGTTTGTTTCTGGGTGGATGGAGTCAGCCAAGATAGAGGCAATATAATGAGCTGCCTTTTTAGGGGGTCAGATGTATATCTACTGGCTTCTAGGACCATTTCAAAATAATTCTCTTTGTAGATTATGGGAGTGGATTGTGTTTTACAGAGCTAAATAGAACACAACAAAGAAAAATATGGTCTAGTCAGATAGATGTTCAGCAATCTCTTATTGAAGCCCCTTCAACTTAAAATTGAGGAGACCATTTCTGGTGGGTTTATACAACCCATCACCAACGTCTATATTTGAATATCTTCAGTAACAGGGAACTCACTCCTGAGGCAGAACCATTTAGGTTTCTGCTAGGAAAACTCCTTATTTAATGGATAGAAAGAACAGTCTGAACATAAATAGAAATAGTTCCTGACTCAGTGTTTCTGTAAAACTTTTAGGTTTTCCTTACTCTATTGTCCTGGTTAGTTTTTGTTTTGTTTTCAACTTGATGCAAGCTAGAGTCATTTGGGAAGAGAGAGCCTCAGTTGAGAAAATGCCTCCACCAGAGTGGCCTCGACAATCCTGTGGTGCATTTTCTCAATGTGAGAAGCCCAACTCTTTATGAATGGTGCCACCCCTTGGCAGGTATGCCTGGTTTGTATGAGAAAGCAGGCTGAACAAGCCTAAGGAGGAAGCCAGTAAGCAGCATTCATCTATGGCTTTTGCTTCAGTTCCTACTTTCATGTTCTTGCATTGAGTTTCTGCCCTGACTTCCTTGGATAATGGACAGTGATGTGTAAATGTAATAAACCCTTCCCTACCCAAGTTGATTTGGTCATGGTGTTTTATCATAACAATAGAAAACCTAAGAGGAACACTATATTTTATGTATGTGTCCTTAGGCTCATTGTATCTTTACAGAAGAAATCATAATTTGGGTATACATACTACTAGTTTGGCCCAGGAGAATCTCCAAAAGAAAGCTAAAATCCCATGGACTAATCTGCAGGATGGCAATGGAACTTTCAGAGAAAATTCTGCAAAATTTACACAATGAGAAATGTGGAACATGGCTGGAGGTGTTTCCCATGGTCCTGTTGTTCCAACTCATGGTGGGTGGATGATACTTCACTTGCAGGAATTTTATAGGGCTCAAGAGATAAAGGCATCTCACCAATTGTACCACCAGTTTTCACTCCCTAGTAGAGACAGAAGCAATCTCCCATGATCCCAACGGAGTCAGTTTGTGTTTGACTCTGATGCCCTCACTAGGATATGGAGAGTGAATGTACTGGGGACCTCCGTCCACATATGAGATGTGGTCACATCCTGGATGGAAGGTAGCAACAGATAGAGGGTGGACATGATAAAGCCTAAGAAGAGGTGGCGATTAGATGATCTAGGACCCATCCAAGGTTGGAAGGATGTAGGAGGAGGGGACTCTGTTCATGAGGTGAGGGCTCCAGTACCAAGGACAGAGACGTTGTCCCATTGGACTTGGAATACAAAAGGCAAGGGGAAATTATAATATCCAGAAGCTGGAAAGAACCCAGATGCCCCTCAACCGAGGAATGGATACAGAAAATGAGGTACATTTACACAATGGAATACTACTCAGATATTAAAACCAATGAATTCATGAAATTCTTAGGCAAATGGATTGAACTAGAAAATATCATCCTGAGTGAGGTAACTCAATCACAAAAGAACACACATGGTACGTACTCACTGATAAGTGGATATTAGTGCAGAAGCTCAGAACACCCAAGATATAATTCACAGACCAAATGAAGCTCAAGAAGAAGGAAGACCAAAGTATGGAGACTTCGGTCTTTCTTAGAAGAGGGAACAAAATACCCGTGGGAGGAGATACAGAGACAAAATATGGAGCAGACACTGAAGGAAAGACAATCCAGAGACTACCCCACCTGGGGACCCATCCCATATACAGTCACCAAACCCAGACATTATTGTAAATGCCAACAAGTGCTTGCCTGACAGGAGCCTGATATAGCTGTCTCCTGAGAGGCTCTGCCAGTGCCTGACAAATACAGAGGTGGATGCTCTCAGCCAAGCATTAGACTGAGCACAGAGTCCCCAATGAAGGAGCTTGAGAAAGGACCAAAGGAGCTGAAGGAGCTTGCAGCCCCATTGGAGGAACAACAAAATGAACCAACCAGTACCCCCCAGAACTCCCAGTGACTAAACCACCAACCAAAGACTACACATGGGGGGACCCATGACTCCAGTTGCATATGTGGCAGAGGATGGCCTTTTTGGACATCAGTGGGAGGAGAGGCCCTGGGTCCTGAGAAGGCTTGATGACCCAGTGTAGGTGAATGCCAGGACAGGGAAGCAGGAGTGGGTGTGTTGGGATGGGATAGGGGGTTTTCTGAGAGGTAACCAGGAAAGGGGATAACATTTGGAATGTAAATAAAGAAAATAACAAAAAAATTTTTTAAAAAGTAACTGCAGAAAACTAAATTGAAGTGAACAGCTCTTTTGGAACAGGCATAGAGAGTTGTGTTAGAGAGAAAGAGGTGGGGGGAAGGGGGGAGAGAAGAGAATTTCTCCTGAAGCCAAAGGAGATTTAACCTCTTGATCAGCATGTGTGCACACACAAACACACACACACACACACACTACACATGCATACATGCATGCACACACATACACATCAGTCATGCATACACACATGCACACACAACACACACATGCACACATACACAAACACAGCATGGTGCAGTGAGAAGAATGACTAAGTAGCTTTTGAACCCCCTTCCACTTGCAAATCATATCACCTTCCCAAGCTTGAGGCTACTCATTTGTAAACTTGACTCTGGCCCTTGTATTAGCTACTTCTCCTGTTGCTGTGATGAAATACACCAAGGAAAGTAACTTAGTTTATTTTGGCTCACAGTTCCAGGGTATAATCCATCATAGCAGAGAAGTCCCAACAGCAGGAGCTTGAAATAGATGCGTACATTACATCCAACGTCAGAAAGCACAAGGAGGTGAATGCTGGGGTCAGCTCCTCTTATTCAGCCTGGGACCCCCATGGTATAATGTCACCCACATTTAGTGTGGATCTTCCCAGCTCAATTAATTGAATTAAGATGATCCCTCATAAGCATGCCCATAAGGTTTAACTGATCTAAACACTTGATCTAAACACTTCCTTACAGGCCTACCTAAAAGCTTGTTCCCTATGGGTGATTTAGATCATGTCAAGCTGGCAACACTCATCATTACAGTACTTGAGCATGTAGTGGAAATGGGACCTGGATTCCTCTGGCTTTCCCTGGACTTTTGGCCACCTGCACTCCCTAGAAGGGAATCACGAATATCCCACTCTATTCTTTAGGTGCTCCTTGACCAGGAACTTGGGATTCTGATGTCTGCCATTTATCCCTACTGTCCCACTTGTCTAGCATCTGTCGTGGTCCTCACAGAAAACAGGTGCACTGAGAGGAGCAGAAGAAGAGAGTGTAATGAAGGGACATTTATAAAGGGGCAAGCCAACTGAGGGGAAATTAACAGGAGGTCCTTGGTCTCTGTAGAAGCTGCCATTATCACATTGAGGCTGGAAGAATAAGGTGTGCCCCAGCGTTAGGAGAGAATTGTCTGGCAGAGCTGTGAGCTGGGTGCTGTCAGGACTTGCTCTGGTCCAGCAGAAATGGAGCTCAGAAACAAATGCCTTGACTTTTTTTCTCCTGTCGGAGACATAGTTCCACATTGCTGGCTGTAGCTACCTTAGGGCTTCTTCTTAGAGACCTCTATTCAAATGAAGCTGGGACTCCAGACTTGGCTGCAGAAAAGAATTTTAGGATGAGCCAGTATGAAGTAGAGCTGGAGTTTATAAAGAAGTAAAGTGCTGGGGTTAACAGACAGAGGTGCTCTGGAAACTGATTAGACACACCTAAGTATGAATGTTAGCTTCATTAGAATGTTAGAGAGAGAGAGAGAGAGAGAGAGAGAGAGAGAGAGAGAGAGAGAGAGAGAGAGAGAACAGATTGCATGTCTTCACAGTCCTCATACATATAATTTTTCAGTGGCTTAAATTTGGTTTTGGTGGCTGTCAGTTAAATCTCAATGAGTTGCTAAGACTGCCCCCTCTTTGGTCAATGGTATTAGAGGGTGGTTCCTGGTGTCTCTTAGATAGGACCACAATCTTATATAACAAAATCATGGGTTAAAGGGTGGTATAGGGACTGAGGCATGCTTTTACTGTAACTAAAAGTTCTGGTGTGATTCCTAGAAAATTGTAGGCTTACAGCAAAGGTTATAGGAAAGGAGAGAGGGTTACCCTTGAAGGTCATGTATACTTAGGCTTTAAGCATGACTCATTGCTATTTAATATTCTTATTTAAAACATCCCTATATAAAAGAAATATCATATCTATATTGGTAATTTCAACACAGATGCTAATTGTGCTGGAATTCTTGACTCATAGCTGGTGGGAGACTTCAACTAGACTCCATGGTGGGGGAATCTTTGCTGTCCTACCTAGTGTCTGTCTTTCCATATCTATTCTAGATTATTCAGTCTATCTAAACCTGCCAATGCTGAGAGAGCAGGTATATCCCACAGAGCCCAGGCTGCTGGCACTCAGCAGAGTTGGAAAAGGTAGGGGAGGTGGGAGGACTGGAAAATGGAGCTATCTGCCTAAAACTCGAGCACACACCTTCATCACCTAATTCTTTGCTGTGAATGGCTCCACAACTGTATTATGTTTGGAACACATTTTTAGCTCTGCTCTTTGAGGCTTTACCTTCCCCATCCATGAAACCCGAGACTCAGGTGAGATCTCCTTATAGGGACCACTCTGTTCCCTGGGGTCATAAGTGGCCAGACTTGAGGCCTTGAGAACCATCCTAAGCCATCCTCTCAGTCACTGCCTTATGCCAGTCTTCGTCAGGATCTTCTAAGTATCTTTATGTTGCCCGGTGTCTGAACAACCTGTCCTTGGCCATTTGGAACTCTGAGCTGATGTGATCACTTCTCTCTCAAGGCTCCTGTCATTTGTGCTTTGCCAACCAGTTCTCCCTTCATGGTCATAGTTAAAACCAAAACCCCAGGTCTTTCTGGGAGCTGTGAACATTTAGATACTGCCTCCTTAACCCAGATGAGACCTAGAGCAGGCATCAGGGATGGTGAAAATCTCACACCTTATGGGAGGTAAGTGTGGACAACTGGATGAGCAGGAACCCCTGACACATACTCTCTCATAAGACATTGTTCACTGTGAAATTGAATAAATTCCTCTTACAAGAAGAAGGTTCTTATTATTTCCTTCTTGGTAAATGTAAGAGGCAGTGATGCCTCATAGTCTGGGGTGGGGTTATGTCTTTTGTGTTGGGATGCCTTAATAGGACATCTCAAGTGGTTGTTTTGGGTGCCCTTCTACTATGTCTGTTGAGCAATTTAGGCCTCAGCCTTTTCTAATTTGATCTTCTTTTGTTTGTCGAACTGGAATCCTGCCCTGGGAGTCCCAAGAGAGCTCTTCTCTCCTTCAAGATCTTGTCTCAAGAGAGCCCTGTTGACTGTCAGCCAGCATTCCATCAGTTACCTCCTGGGGTCTGTGTGGGAAGGATATTCTCAGGGCTTTGAGAAAGTCTTTAGATTGAAACAGATTTCCTTGATAATTAACACCAAATGAGCACGCAGGCAGAGCTTCTTGTCTTCCAAATTTGAAACCCACATTAGCTAATTAATTCTAATTAGAGACTGACAGTTCCATGTGGCACAGTAAGCCTGTAATAGGTGGAGTTTTTCCTGCCTCTTGACAAGTTAATTAATGAGGCCTGGAATACTTCTTCCCAGGCCCATGAGCCAGTGAGGCACTTGAGGCAGTTTCTTTCTTTGGTGTTATGGAAAGCTTACAAGGTAGGCCTACATGAAGCCCAGCCATTAACGTAAGTTTCTCTATATATGCAAACACACAATGCAAGTATGTACACTGGCAAAGGATTGGCTAGTTAGAGTCACTATCCCTATTATTTAAAAATCTTGAAGTCTAATGAGATAGGCACAAACAAATGACTAGACTTCCCACTGGCAGCCTAGCCAAAGCAGTATGACAAGAAAAAAAAAATGATAAATACTAGAGAGGAACATCCAAAATGTTACAGTTTATATGATTTCATTTATATAATGTCTTAGAAAAGATAAAATCATGCTGATGGTATAATTAGGAATTGCCAGGTATTGGTGATAAGAGGGGGCATTGACTAAAAAGAGAAAGAGAGAAATTCTAAAAAAGAATTTTTTAGAATTGAGATGACTACTGGTTATATTAGTAGTTCTATAGTAGTTATATATATATGTACACAATTTTCTTCTATAATTTTAAAAAACAATAAAAAGAGACTACAGGTATACATACCAACACATCTGCATGTCAATGTTGAATGAAAAAACAAATTTTTTGAGAAATACATATCTTGTGAGCCCACAACCCTCTGATGGTAAGTTTAAAAATCAGGTTCATATAGATGGTTCTGGTTGAATTCTAAACAAATAAAAGAACTAAACAAAACTAAGCAACTGAACAACTAACAGATAAAATAACTAAACAAAAGGAAATAAGAGAAATTGATTGGGAACAAGAAATTGGAGAACAGGGATTGGGAGAAGTTACAGGGAGATGAACAATGCATAGCATATATGTATAAAAGTGTGAAAGGACAATATTTCCTAGTAACATGATAATAATACTTAAGTACATGCATATGTTTTTACATAAAGGTATTTTGAATTGATGGCTTGACATATGAACCATTTGAGGTAAACAAGGGCAGTGTTATAACCTTTAACCCAGATACAGCTAAACACATTATCGTAAAGCATTGAACTGAGGCTCATTGGCAGTGACACATCCTCATAACATTTGAGTCTCTGACACTATTTGTTAATGAGCGTCTGGGCCTGAAGAAATTCCTCAATATCTTCATGATGAATTCAGCATACTTGCTTGAACCAAAAAGTCATGATTTATAGATGACTGGCTGGCTGTTTAGAAAATTCATGAGACTCATCTGAAGATATTTGATGTGACAAGGAGAGTTCAATAAGATTGCTGGATGTAAGATGAACATGAGGAGAAAATAGCATTTCTATTGACCAGAAACACGTAATTAGAAAATGTGATATGTGAAAGATCTGATTCATCATAGTAACAATAATGTCAAAAAGAGGAAAAAAACTATTGAGCATTAACTAGAAATGTACCAGGTTTATATGAAGGCAAACCATATTGCTGAATGTCATGAAGAAGACTGGAATCAATAAAGAGATAGAGTGTGGTCCTAGGATAGAATGTGTCAATCGATAGCTTCAAGGTGTCAGTCCTTCGTAAATTAATGAGAAAGCTCAAAACAATTTTAATAAGAACTTATGTGAGCAAAAGCAGAGGATGTGAGTTTGTTGATTCCTTGGGACAACTATGATCTAGATGGATAAGAGAGGTGAGAGGGATATGGCTTTGGCACCAGAGAGACTGAAGATCTTCACTTTCATATAGCAACTCTTAAGAAGCATGGGGTTTTTAATGGAGGTCATAGTAAGATCAGGACTATATTTGCAGTGTTTTATTCTAGGGAACAGTGAGTCTAAGGGCAGGGAGCCCAGTGAAAAGGCTGCCGTCTTGTTTGACACAAAGAGGTCTCTCAGAGAATGTTCTCATCTTCTTTGTCTCTTCCACATCATCTCCCTTTGACTGAAGAGGAGATGAACTTGGACAGCTGCTGCTTTATTGCTCTGCTCTGCTCTGCTATGCTCTGCTATGCTATGCTGTGATAAAACACCATTACCAAAGCAACTTGGGGGAAGAAAGGGTCTCTTTCAGCTTATACTTCCAAGTAACAGTCCATCATGGAGGGAAGTTGGGGCAGGAACTCAAGCGAGGGAGGAAACAGGAGGAGGTAGGAGCTGATGGTGAGGCCATGAAGGGGTGCCACTGGCTTGCTCTCCATTGCTTGCTCAGCTAGGTTTCTTTTTTTTTAATTTTTTTTTTTATTTTAGATATTTTATT
>NW_022196897.1:147449068-147540784 GCF_008632895.1 Mastomys coucha
AGGATGTCGATCATTTCTTTAGGTGTTTCTCAGCCATTCGGAGTTCCTCAATTGAGAATTCTTTGTTCTCAGCTAGGTTTCTTAAGACCCCAGGACCACTCAAACAGGGATGGCGCCACCCACAATGGGCTGGGCCCTCCTTCATCAATCAGCCTTCCAGCCAGATCTTATGGAGTCATGTCCTTAACTGAGGTTCCCTCCTTTTAGATAGTTCTAGATTGTGTTGAGCTGACAGAAAACTAGCCAGCACAGTTGCCCTGAGAGAAGCTGAGATATCTTTAGTAAATCATCTTTAGCATTTAGGGCCTTAGAGTAGTCTCTTGGGCAGGGTTTCCAAAAAAAAAAAAAAAAAAAAGATGCTACCTTCCACAGAGTGGATAATCCTGTGCCCAGAAGCCACATATTCTTGTCTGCTTTTGTTTTTCTAAACAAGTATTCAGTGCCAGGTGTGGGATATCTCTCTACGAGCCCAAGAGGCTCCCCCAAACAATAGAGGCCATTGCTAAAGTTAGCCAGCAAGGCCCCATTGCTGATGACACTACACACACTGGATAAGGCACATACATAAATCAAGCTGAAACGAGGCTAGAATCTTATTCTAGCATCCATCGTGCTGGCAGATGCTATGCAGGCTGCTTGGAGAGAAGCAGCATCCCTGGTCTTGCCTAGCTGCAGACCTGTGTGGCAACGCTGACCCTTTAGATGAAATGCACTTTTTGGTGCAATAGTGGTGTGCCTGTTTTGAGGGCAAGCAACTGCTTCCTGATTGGGTTTTGAGGTCTTCTCCATGAGAAGGAATGGATACCTAGTAAGACAAAATTGGTAAAACAAACAAGCAAACAAAACTGTGATTGGGGAGCTCATAGCCCCCACCTGGGGGAGGTACTGGTATTATGTTAAATGGACATGTAATCAAACTCCCTACTAAATATTTATATTTGTACCCTCAGACCAACTTTCTGCTTTGACCAGACAAGCTTCTTTTTACAGTGGACTATACTAAGTACAGAGACTTATAACTGCGCAAAGTACCATGAGGAAGTGACTGTCGAATGGCCAGGCCTGAGTTAGAACCTAAATCACCTTTTTCAAAACCCACAGAACACACTGGGAAAAGACCAGGAGGAGGATGAAGAGTTCTCCAAAGACTGTCTGTAGGATGCTCCACCACAGTAGCCATGAGCATAAAGCAGCTCGGCCACTCGCAAGGGCTCACCCGAACAACTGAACAAAAGCAAAATAAACAGAAGAACTCGTGAAAGGGGAGAGACTAATTAGTAAGAGGAACTGGAGTCTCCAGGAGTAGGAAGCATGCCTGGGAAGGTACTGGGGATGTGTGTATGTATGAATATATTCACAACACATTGTATACATGTATAAAATTATCAAAAAGTAAGTAAAATATCAATTAAAAACAATCCAGAAAAAAAATGAGATAGATGAGTCAGTAAAATGCTTACCACAGAAGAGAGAAGACCCAAGTTCAAGGCAGCACCCCAGAGTTTTGTTTTTAAAGCCAGGTGTGATGTATATACTCTGGTGACAATGGAAAGCTGGAATTTCTTAATAGGCCAGCCTAGCCTAATCGATGAGCCCCAGGTCCTAATGAGAGACTATGTCAAAAACAAAGATGAAAGGCTCCTGAGGATTGACACTCAAGGTTGACACGCATGAACACACACACACACACACACACACACACTGAAAAGAGAAAGGCTGGTGCCAAGGTTTGGAAACTAGGAACCTAGGTAGTCAACAATGATAATAAATGCTACTTTTTAAAAATTGAGCATCTACCTTCTGGGAGGCAGGAACATGTAATTCCCCTTCACCCTGACACACAAGAGACAAAGAGGTTAGCTAGGAGCTAAGACTATATTGAACCTGTGCTTTCATCTTTGGCATCCCAACACCTGGCATAGGGTACTCAAGGTATTTGTTGAGTCAAATTACCACGTGTTGCTTGCCTGGGAATTTACTTGCTGTCGGCTTGGCACATGGCTCATCTTTATCAGTCAGTTTTCTTCTTTCTCATAAATAAGTCACCATTTGGCAGGAGAGGGCACAGAAGGGTCTGCAAGGGTAGGGAGGTAGGAGCAGAGAAGAAGGGGCTGAGTAATGGAACTGGATACCTTGCTATAAATTAGGAACCACCCAGCTTGCCACTGACCCTGGCGTCTTTATCAATTTGCTACTCCACGGCCTGCCAGCCTAGCACAATAAAGCTTCCTGTCCATTTCAGGCCTAATCACGCAGAACGTAAATCCCTCAGCAGAGAGGCAGCTAGCTGCAAGGGATGGGGCGTGACTGCAAGGCTGTTCGTTTTCATCTTCTCACATATAATGAAATCAAGAATACACACCTCTGTTCACCAGACCTGCCTCACACTCAATTGTTAAGTAAGCATTCCCATCTCACCCTCATTAGACTTACAAGGTGTTCTGTGAAGGCGGGGTGGGAACCAACATTTATCGAATGATTCTGCTGGGGTTGACTCTTAATATTCAGATCAATCCTCTACAAAGCCCTGGGACACAGGTGCTTTTATCCTCTTTAGCACCAAAGAAGCTGTGCTCAAAGAAGGGCAGTAGTCCAAGACCTCGGACAGAAGTGATGAGCGGGTTCTGAAGGGGTGTGTCTGTGACATTTCAAATCCGATTCACCTGGGGTAACTTGGGGGTGAGGGATTTCTGACTAAGATCTGATGAGATTAGTGCCAGCATTCTTTCCACGATTCACTTCAGTGTTGCCAATGAAATAAAACATTCAGGGAGGGTCTGCTTCACATCTACCCTGGCTCTGATTTTTAAACATCCCTTCTCAGGAATCACACCGTTGATGCTAATCAAGGCAATGCAGTATTCTATCCTCCAGAGTCCGTGTCTGCCCCCTTGTCTTCCTGCTTACTTTCATGTAGCCTGTAATGTCCACTCTGACATTCTTTGGCTTTTTTCAGAAAGCAGCTTTCCTGATATTACTCCATGTCCCGTCGCCATCACTTCTTACCTGCTCCAACTCTATGCTGTTCAGCTACATCCACTGTCTCTGATGAGTGAGCTTAGGGGCCTGCCAATCCCAGCTGGCCAGGATGTACTCATCCACTTCACTTCCTTGCTCATCCTTCAGGTGAGACCTGAATACTCTATACTGTGGCTATGGAAGTTAAGACGTCACTGTTGCCCAAGACGAGCATGGATCCCTACTGGGATATGGACACACAGCATATTAGTGCTCAATGGACACACATAGAGTGG
This sequence comes from Mastomys coucha, assembly GCF_008632895.1. Lineage (NCBI taxonomy): Eukaryota > Metazoa > Chordata > Mammalia > Rodentia > Muridae > Mastomys > Mastomys coucha. The sequence continues at coordinate 147,452,323 of NW_022196897.1, forward strand.
CGTTATCCCTGAGCTGGTAGGTAGGACACAAAATGTCAAAATTAAGTGGCAGATGCCATGCAAGAGAAGCAGCAGTGGGCAAGTGAGCTTCCTGGAGAAGCTGCAATGGGGTACCTTGTAAAGGCACAGCCCCAGGGGTCTCGTCCTAGGACTCTTCTTGCTACTGATGTGCCTTCTGAGGTTTGGCATGTCTATCTATATTCTTTATATATCTGGCATGGTGTGATTGTGTGTGGAGAGAGACCCTCACTACTTATAGCCTCGTGTGATTACTTCCTGAGTGATAGGCCACTCTATTGGACAATTTTCCTGTAGATCAACACTAATTTTATTTATCTATGTGCAATAAAATAATATTATTTAGGTGAAATAATGATTTTATGGAATTTATGATTTGATTTAAATAGTTTTAGAAAGTTGGGGTAGTTGGTAGAAAGTTTAGGAGATGAATTGTTTTGCCAGAAAGATATAACAAAGTTAGAATGAAGATTAGAATGTGCCTCTCCTTGTAGAAGAGTAAGGGCTGCATAGGTTAGAAAAGGAATGCAGTGAGCTTTCATGTGTTACAAACATGTGATTGTTTTGGAAGAGAAAAATAGGCTTGAAGAAAGCTAATGACCAAAAATCATTTCATTCTAGGTTGGGTCTGAGTTCCTGGATTTTGTGATCTAGGGGTGTAGCCACAGGTTTTGGTGTGCACCATGAAAAGACAGAATTATGAATAAAGAGCAGATCATTCTGAGTATAGGATAGAGAATTGATGATTAGACAACTAAACAAGACTTCGAAAATAAAATGTAAGATAGATGATGATCTGTGTCTTGGTAAATACAAATTGTCATTAGATGAATAAAAGAAAAAAACCTTGCTACTATAAACTGGCTTGCTTAATTTTGTTAATCAATGACAAGAGAATTATTGCTTTGGGGTTATGATGACCTGTGGAGAGAAAGATAGATGGGAAATATTCAGTTAAGTATGAGTTTCAAAAGAATACATAATCAATAATCTTGTTGTAATTTCCTTTTGTGTAATGATTTTATTCTGTTTTTGGAGAATATGTTGTTATGGTGATTTAGAGAATATGCAACTTGTGGCTATGAGGTAATCTTTTTCCTACATAGAGAACATTGACTTAGATGGCATAAAAAGGCTAAGAGAAAAAATAAAGGTTGTTGGAGTCAACTTGTTTGAACATATATGTGTATATATGTATATATGTGGAGTTTGTTGCGTCCTGCTTGTTAAAGTTTGCTCTATCCTCCAAATGTGTGTATATATGTAAATAGCTGGAGCTTTGCTCTACCACCCAATGTGTAAATGTGAATATGAATTTATGTATGAATGTATGAATGTATGTATGTATGTATATATGTATGCATGTATGTATGTATGCATTCATGTTATGTGTGAAGTTGTTGCAGCTTGTTTTGCTTCATCCACTCTGTGTGTCTGTCTGTCTGTGTGTCTGTCTGTGTGTGTGTGTTTGTGACTTCTCCCCTCTCTTTTTAATGATCCCCATAGAATTTAAGAGTTCAGAGACTTTCTCACCGACCACAGGGAATTCTGGCCCTAGTGAATCAAACTCTATTCTCTCAGAGAAAAAAGTCTTATAAATGACCAGTTGCTGACTTCACACAAGACCCTTCTCAGTTTACCTGACCTGTCGAAACTGGCCTTTGTAATGTAAGTAAGTGCCAGGATAAATTACACAGAAGAACTTGAGGAAGGAATGGACTGGAGGAGCAAAAACTAATTTTTTTTGTTGTTGCTTGGATTTTAATAAATGTTAGGAGTCCCTCGTGAACCGTGTTCCACTATTCCTATTAATGTGTGAACTCTTAGATCTTGTAAATGAATTAAAGGAAAGGGGAGAAGCATTTAGCTTCCCTTGTAGGGGGTTATTTATTTGATCTGGGTCAGCATCGTTATGTTTTATAAAAGGAAAAAGAAGCCAGGGATATGTTTAGCAGAGCACAATATGGTGTGGAGGAAGGGGATGCCTCTTTGAGCCCATGTTGAGGCATCCCTTCCCCCCTGAGGTAGCAGCCACAGGACAGTATAGTATAGAATAGTTTATTTAGGGCAGGGTGGAGAGGAGTTGAGGGAGTAGAGACAGAAAAAGGCAGAGAGAGAGAGAGAGAAAGAGAGAGAGAGACAGAGACAGAGACAGACAGAGACAGACAGAGACAGACACAGAGGCGCACACACAGAGAGACAGAGACAGAGAAAGACAGAGACAGAGACAGGGAGTAGAGGAGTAGAGGCAGGCTCTAAGCAGGTGGAAAGAGAAGTGGGAGGGGTAATGGGGAGAGAGGAGGAAAGAGTAAGGGAGCAAGAACAAGAGAGAAGAGAAGAAAGTGCAGAGGGGGGAAGCAGCTCCTTTTATAGTGCGTCAGGCATACCTGGCTGTTGCCAGGTAACTGTGGGGTGGCACCTAGAAGGAATGCCAACATTCCCGTTTTGGTTTAATTAAAAAAGGAAAAATTAGAAAGAGGTGATGGTGGAGCAAGAATAGGGTTAACATGATCTTTAGCTATGAGACCCTTAAAGGCAGCATGGTTTCTGGTTGAGCCTAGGTTGGAAATTGAAGAGACCCTGTGAAGAACAGTAGGACTTTTGCCACGTTCCTGAACACCAGGCTCCTGACATGAGGCCTCAGCTCTCTGTAGTTCTGTGGCCATCAGTCATGTAAGAGAATGCCCCAAGCCCCTCCACAGGTAGAGGAAGTGACCACAGATCTCCATTTTAATGAGGCACCTAAAGGCCTGACAGGCTTAGCCAATTAAGCTCTCCTTCCCAGACACTCCTCCCTGCAAAAGGTATTCAACCTCAGGCCTGCCCTGAGAAAGGGGATATGGTTTTACTCATCATAACTCTCCTCCATGACAATAAATACCTTAAAGCCATGAACTGTCTCTTTTCATCGGGATCTGCCATGGGGAGCAATGGAGCAGGCCTTCACCTAAAGAGCCGGCCTCTCAGCGCTCCCAGCCACAGTCTCCACCAAGCCAAGCTGCCAGCCACCTAACAAGCCAAGAACTCTCTCACCCAGCCAGAGCTCTCCTCCCTCCCTTTCCCTTTTGGCCCTGGGTAGATCCAGCCAGCAGAAGGGGTGGGGCACTCCGTTCTTGGCTCTTCCACAGCATCCAGCGGCATCTGGGGTGTCCAAGAGTCTGAGAACCTGACGTCCTGGGACTCTGTGCAGGTCCAGGGACCCCTGAGCCAACTCCACCAGTCCCCCAGAACCCCACCTCTGGAGCTTCTCTTAGCCTGGGTCATGGGGAGAGCGAAGTCAAAACATGCAGGCCATCTTTTAACCCACATTTAGGGTTTTCCTGCTGACTTCGGGGTGTCATATCTCTGGGAAACCTAAGAAAATGGGTATGGAGATGTTGGTCCAGTCTTAGGAGAGCTGGCTATTTCCTTTCTGTCTAGGGTCTTTGGAATCCTCTGTGGATAGATAGGAAGGAGCAGGTCCAGTAGAAGTGTCTGTCTGTGAGAAGTGCATCTGTGAGATTGCTTCTCTGGTGCTGTCCTGGGTGTAGTAAACACCTGGACACGACAAGATGCTGAAACACACACACACGCACATATTACAGGTAAAGTATAAACTTAAGTACATTTGAAAGTACATTTGAAGTGGTTGGGGTAAGGGGAGTTCCAATCCTAGGAATGGGAGAGGAATCCCATCCTCTGGACTAGGTAGCAAGTGGGAATGTGGGGGATTGATTGAGAGGTGTACTTATCTGGATGGAGTCTATTTGGTTCACGAGAGATAGATCTGACTGGGTTTCCTGTAGCTTACAAGTTTACAAAAGAGATGAATTTGTTAACAACATGATAATATTTTAGGATGAGCGTAGGGAAGACAAAAACCTTTCATAGAGCAGGAGCAAGAACGTTTTTTTTTTTTTCCTTTCTGTCTAGGAGACTGAATATATTACATTTGGCAGAATGAGAAACAGTTTTAAGTTTATAATTGAGAGACAAAGGAAACCCAAAACCTTGACCTTGTGAATATAGTTGATTATATTGTTTAGCAAGAGAAATACCTTAAGTCTATAATTATAAGACAACCAACCTATATTTGTGCATGATAACTAATAATGTAGATTCAGCATGAGAAACACTTTATCTTAAAAGCAATCAAAGTAAACCTAAAATTTGAATTTATGATTATACAGTTGGATCGTATAGTGGAATGTTTTATTAGAGTTAGGCTAATTTATAAGAACTATACCAATTAATGTTAGGACAGTGGCATAGCTAGGAAAGGAAATATGAAGCTTTTAGTCACTGGAAACTGAGTTGAGATAAGGAAGTAACAGAAGGTTACATCTGTGAAAGCTTACATTTGAACTTGTGTATCGTCTAGGGAAGCAAGCCATTAAGCAGCACCCCTCCGTGGCCTCCACATCAGTTCCTGATTCTAGATTCTTGTCTTGCTTGAGTTCCTGTCCTGGCTTCCTTTGGTGGTAAAGAGCAATGTGAAACTGTAAGCCAAATAAATGCTTTCAGCCCCAACTTGCTTTTTGGTCATGGTGGTTTGACAAAGTAATAGAAGCCCTAATTAAGACACTTTGTGGTCTCAATTGATTTGTACTCTATAAAAGATAAATAGAATAAAATAATAAGAGTAAAAAGTTGCTGAGATGAAAACAAGATAGAGAGAGGGGAGAGAAATATAAAACATAATAGCTTAATAGAATGTCAAGTTGCATTTGTATCAGTAAAGGGATAACACCACAGAAGATGGAATTGATGTTAGGGTAAGCATAGTTACGAAGGTCTCACTGGATGCATTTCTTAGAACCTATAAGGAGAGGGGCAGTGTAGGAGGGAGGTGTATAAGGCACAGAGAGTGGAAGAAGTCCAGGACTATAGGAACAAGACATGAGGTAGGGTGACTGAGACCAAAGGGAGAAGTCACTGAGTGGGAACTGGCACCGCAGACAGCCTGTTTAGTAGAAGCAGAGACATGGAAGGAGCATGAGTTTCCCAAAGGCTCGTGTTTGTATATATGCTTCCCAGATGCCCGTGCTGTGTTTGGACATTGTAGAACCTTTGGAGGGAACCTCTAGAGGTAGAGATGAGCTGGAGGAAACTGCTTCTTTGAGTGACAAATACTGAGATTTGTAGCCTCACCATTCTTCTTGTCCTGGATCTGCTTCCAGACCCATGAAAAACATCAACAAGTGCTGTCACAAGCTCTCTTGCCCATGGCCAGAGCGCTGCAGCTGTACCCCACTCCTACCATGAAGCTGTGTTAAAACATATCCTTCTTTACCTGAATTGCTTCCTGTTGGGTGTGTTTGGTTGTATTGCCATGAAAAGTGACAAACACCTTGCTAACTTCCATTCATCTGAATCATTCTCATCAAATATGGTATAAGATGTTCAAAGGATTCTATCAATGTCTCCAAGAATGTTCTTGAAAAAACTCATGAACACTATGCGAGCATCCCTTAATGTGTTTAGAGTCCTCTGAGCCAATATTTACTGAACCCCCAGGAACAAATAGTTTGGTTATTGAGCCAATCTAGGTATCCAACAACAAAATGATTGGTAAAGAAGATGTGGTCTTTACACAACAGGTACATTTTTTCAGTTATAAAGGAGGGTTGGAGTTACATAACTAGCAGTACTAGCTGGAGTTACATAACTGGAGTTACGTAATTAACAGGAAGATGATTGCAACTGAAAAAAATCACATGAGGTAGATTGTCAATAAGAGAAAAATATTTTATTTTCTTTCACTGATAATTTTTGGATTTCACATAGATACATAGAATTATATATGATATGGAAGGAGAATCTCCTGTTGAGAAACAAAAAGGGGCTCACATGAGGAGTGAACCAGGGGTAGTGTGACATGGGGTAAAGATACTCAACACAAATGATACCACGTGTGAAAATGTCCGTGTTACACATGTGCAATGTCCATGTTACACAGAGCCATCTTCAATGAATATTCCCTAGTGAGTTAAAAGATAAATCATAACCTCACAAACACCCTTCATATTTGGGGGGTGTGGAATTCCTTTTCTACATGATCCAGAATCACCATAGATGGACATACATTGCATCCTTTAGATGTGAAGACAACAGAAACTGAAAAACCCAATTCCTGTAACCAAGCACCCACAGCCTAAGGAGCCATTGTATAGATTTTGGCAAATGGCAGAAGAGAAAATGAATGCCAATAACATTGATCCTTGCTTTATTGAATTTTGATTATTTTGTGGTTAATAATGGAGCTAAGAATTTCTCTTTGTTGTTCCTAGAGTATTTACCAGCAATTAACCTATCTAGTACCTTTTAAAAAGAACCTGCTGAGAGGGTTGTCAGAAAGGCTCTGGTCAAGTTCTGTGATGGGAATAAACTAAAAATAAAGTTAGCATAGAGCACCAATAAAAGTTTCAAGCCCTTGAAAAAACAAATCTCTCATATTTTTAGAACCAAGAAAATACTAACATTGTGATTATACATTATTTTGGAAATTAGGAAAATGACATTTCTATATTTTAAAACTCTTAGAAATGGCTGAAGGTATAGGTGCATGGAAGTAATTTATTTTTACTATTTTCAATTCAAACAAGATAGAGTTTAAAAGTATTAAGTATTAAGGTGAAGAGACTCAAAACTGATTCAATAAACCAGGAGGAAGAAAACAGTGCAGAAGAAAGCAGAAAATAAAATTGATATGGAAACCTGAAATGTTTTCTGTAAATGACAATAGAATAAATAAGTCTGGCAAGTATAAATTAGTAAAAGAGAAAGTTAGCATAAATGCACAAAATTAGGACTGGGATAAAAAAAAACAAAATATGTATTTAGAGATTTATATGTCATTTTATTATATACTGCCTAATTCTAATATGTTTGCTCATTTTAAGGAGCACATTATTTGTAGAGCACTATCAATTATTAAAAATGACTAAAGAAATAATCCAGTTGTTGTTTCTTCATAGAGACACCACTGATTAGCATTTGGAGAATTTATTTCAGTATTTAAAACTATTGGCATTCTCTACTTTGCACTGAGATGAGAGGCACTTCTTCCCAGAAGAAGAGAAGATGGTAACTGTTACAAATGGCAGTTGCAGTGAGTTGAGAACAGGACTTGACTACACACTCAGGAGAGCCTTCTGTTCATGCTTTCTGGTACTCTTCATGTTCAGAGAATCTTCTCACAGTAATAAAATTAACGAACCCTGAAAGTATAATCTTCAACATTGTTGATTAATATATAGTAATCATATATCAGAGTTCAGTCTCGCATTTCAACACCTGCATAACCACACACACTGATCAAATACAGCCTCCTTTCCCCACTATAACCACAGTACCATCCTCAAACTCTACATGCAGGCAGACTTTGCTTAACTTCTGCATAATGAAAGGAATATGTACACTTGTCTTTGATATTTGGCTTGTTTTATTTAACATGATATCCTCCAGCCCAATTTACTTTGCTGAAAGAACATTTTCCTGATAAGGTCTCTTTCTTCATTGTGGGTGAATAGTATTCAATGGTCCATATGTACCTACCATATTGTCTTTGCCTGTTCATCTCTTATTGAATGTCTAGGTTTACTCCATGTTTTTGAGAATAGCGTCACAGCAGACACATGATGGGTTATATTTATGTCCTTCAGACATGCCCCTGGAAGTGGAATAGCTTTGAACAGACCCTTCTCCAAAGAAGTATAAATATCCAAGAAACATATGGAAAAAATGCTTGATATCATTAATGAACAGGGAAATGCAAACCAAAACTATAATGAAATCCTCTCACCTCAGTTTGAATGGCTATTTGTAAAAATACTAAATGCTGGCAAAAATGTAGGGAAAAAGGACCCATATTCCATGCTGAGTATCAGGTTGGTGGCCATGTAAACAAGTCATTCTTTAAAGAGCTAAGGGAGGATTTATTTGTTCTGGGTCAGCTTTTGCTTGTAACCACCAAAGAGTAGGCAGGATGTGACCTTAGTCAGGATGGCCACTTGCTAGCTTCATTTCCTTTGGAGAGAGTAATTTCCTTTTCACAGTGTCTTTGAGATGATCATGTTAAATGATGACCAAAGACTGCTTAGCACAAATATGGCATGTCATATGTGTCCATTGTGATGGTCACTGGCCTTGAATAAGTGTTGGAAATAAGTTGTCAAATGCTTTGAGTCTAGATAGATTAATGAATGCATTCCCTATGCAATGTTTGCATGTTTACACATCAATGGAAATGACTTGGGCATTGTTATCTTATAGTAGATTTGAACAGAGGAAATATAGAGCTTTCTTAGATGCTGCACAGGTAGGTTATCCTAAGTGGTCAACTCTAAACACATACATATGTGGAACACTGAATTGACTCAGCAGGTTATATATATATGGAAATATTGGAGAGGTTGAAGTGAGGAGATGGAGAGATGGCTGGAACCGATGTAAACGTAGCATTCATATATAAAATCTCACAAAAATAAAATTAAACAATATATGGATCAACTCTAAATAAAATGCTATCAGTAAGTCTATTGGTATGTTAAAAAGAACAATTACGTTTGGCAATGATGAGAAATTGCTGCCTATTGTGTGATCATCAGTGTGTTAGACATTACAAACTAAATTAATCAGCGATCACAGGGCATATGAGTTATCAGTGTCAGTATCTTAGAGTTAAAGAAGCAGAAGGTGAGTGAGACTGGCTGAGTTGATCAACGTCAACATGAACCTCAGGGCTGACATTGAACTCCAGGTCCCCTTCCTCCAGAGTGTAAATGCTCCTTCCTCATATCATTCTGAGGCTGACTTAAGGAAGGTCTAAGATGTATTAGATGCGGCTTGAATTCATCACTGGTGCTTTAATTACAAAAGCCATGCCCGGTTTAAATAATATGTTAAAGCATGTATGTTAAGTGTTCAGCTTCCCACTGAGGAGTAAAAGTTCAGGCCCATCACAATAATTTCTGTTACTTCCATTAGATGCTACATGGGTGAGCTGTCTCAGAGATGGCAAAAGTGATGACAGCCAAGACGGACAACTCGAGTGCAATCTGCTGGAGCCACAGGGTAGAAATAGAGAACCTCTCCCACAAATTGTCTTCTGACCTCTACACCAGGATAAGTAGGCACCATACACATATACACACCACAGGCTCTGACCTCTACACCAGGATAAGTGGGCACCATACACATATACACACTACAGGCTCACACAGACCTGAAATAACTGCAATAACTATCTAACCAACAAACTAACCAACTATCTAAAACGTTATAGACACTATGGTCAATGTAATAAGACACAGATCAGAAGTAAAATATAGAGCAAATGACTATTTCTGTTGGCACATGACACAATTATTGGTGCACCTTATATTAAACGAACAGCAGAGAACAATAGCAGTGACAAGAAAGTAATTCCGCATGACAGCTGAATATTTAAGAAACACTAGGGCTGGAGAGACGGCTCAGCAGGTAAGAGCACTGACTGCTCTTCCAAAGATCCTGAGTTCAGATCCCAGAAACCACATGGTGGCTCACAACCATCCATAATGAGATCTGATGCCCCCTTCTGAGGTGTCTGAAGACAGCTACAATGTATTTACATATATTCTTTTAAAAAAGAAATACTAAAAGCAGCTTTTATAACAACCTAGTTAAAAAATATAATGGAAAAAGAGCTCAGATTTCCATTAGCCATGTAGATACAAATGCTAACTTTAATAAGGATTATATGATTTGGAGAAAGTGACAGTGATCAATTGGGAGAAATAAAGAAAAACTTGAATAAACGGAGAGGCATACCATATTACTGCTTAAGGACACTCAATGTTATAAAAATGTCATTTTCCCCAAATTAATTTATAGGCTTGACTTAATTTTATCCTCAATTTTATTCATGGGGGTCTATGTCTTGAAATGCAGCGAGGTGATTCTAGAGTTCATGTGGATGAATAAAAAAAACATTTAATAGCTTTTCAGGGGAGTGTGATGAGAGCAAAAACATTCACCAAATGTATTCATTGATTCTAATACTTTCAAAAACATTAAATTATATGCCTCAGAATGGAGGGAATATGATAATCAATAAGTTCAAAACTTCCATGAATCCTTAAATTAAGACTTCAACTACAGCACATACTTTACTATCATAAAATGCGGTAAAATTTAACTGAATAATGCATGTTTTCCTTCAGTGCCTTAATGATTGTATAAATACATGATAACAGAGAAATATATAAAATAATAGGCTTTTAGACCCAGGAAACATGGCTCTTAGTACTTCCCAATGAGTTATTGTAAGGATATAAAGAAATAGAAAACCACAGGACCATGGTGATAGGCGAGTGCTGGGGATTGCTTGGGGTTTGGCTGCCAAAATGGCTTATCTCATCATCATCAAGCACTTGATCAAAACCCCAGGCTTCAGGATAATTAAAATCCAGTGGTTGGTAGAGTGGGGTTCCCTTTAGGCAGAGCCTGATCTAAGACTTAGACCTGGGGGACCATGAAGAAAACAGTTTGCTAGGTACTTCAAGTGTGACAGCTATGAGCCACTAGCCACCAACACTCACAGAAGTTGAGGGGTTGAATGCCCAGCCAAAATCTTGGACTTCAGCTGTGTCTTGTAAATGAGTCAGAATTACAGCAAGAGTCTAGGGTAAAAATAGCAAAGATTTTTCAGTAACAGTTTCTTGGTGATGGTGTTAGGATTAGTGTATTTTTAAAATCAAGCCAATAGTTCCTAGAACTACTTAGTCTTTGGCTATGTCTATGACTAGAACTACTTAGGTGACATATCTTTGGCTATGTCTATGACAAAGTTTCTTCATGGGGTTAATGGAGGTAGGAGGACCCATATAAATGTGGATTGCATTGTTTTGTGAACTGGTGTCCTACACTAAATATAAAGGAGAAAGGGAGCCAAGCTTTTATCTCTGAGCTTCCTGGCTGGATGCAAATGTGACCAGTGGCTTCATACTCCCGGAGTCATGATTTCTGGGCCATGATGGACTGCGTTTTCAAACTGTGAGCTGAAACAAGCCCTTCCTTCTTGAAGTTGCTTTTGACAGCCATTTTGTCCCAGCAAGGAGAAAAGTAACAAAGTAACAAAGGTGGTCTTTCACATGGTGTCCATATCCTGCAAATTAAAAGTATTGCAGTAGTTGAGCAGTGGATATGACCAGAAGGACCGGGCCTAAAGTTTAGCTTTGCTTCTTTGAACGTGAGAACTTGAGCAGCTTGCAAGCTTGAATCTCTCTCATTTCAACAAACAGGCTTCACTAATGTGAAGTACAGAATTAAACAAAACCCAAAAATATTGTGGTCTGTGGGAATCCAATCTATTTTCTTATGCTTGCCTTGAAAACGGCTCAGTCTTACTTCATGTAGTTCTTTCTGTCTAGAATTGCAGTAACTCTATACCACAGACTGCACTGAGAGTTTGAAATCAGGTGAGTTCTCCCTGATTCCTCCCATGGGAGGGCCAGGTCTGTTGTTCTTGGACCATGGGTTTGAAGGTTGTTACGAAGGCTGCCTCCAGCCACTGTCAGGGTCCCTGAGAGGTGAGTATCATTTCACTAACTCCTGAAGCCACTGACCACTATAGTCTTAGGTAGGCTTTGAACTTGGTGACCCTCCTGCTTCAGCCTCCATAGTGAGTGACTACAGTGCTGCACCATCAGACTGGCACTGTGAAATCTCTCTCCCTCCCTCTGCCCCTCTCTCTCTCTCTCCCTCCCTCCCCCTCTCCACCCCCTCCCCTTTCCTTTTCCCCCTCCCCTCTCCCTTTCTCTTCTCCCTCCCTCTCCCCATCTCCCTCTGTTTTAAGAAGGGTCTCTCACTGGTCTGGAACTCACCAGGTAGGCTAGGCTCTTTGGTCACCCAGTTCTAGGAACCTGTAATTCCCTGCTTTCTTAGTTCTGGGATTACAAATAATGTCACCATGATTGGGTTCTGGGGATTAAACTCAGGTCTTTTATGCTTGTAAGGCAAACACTTTGCATATTGAGTCATCTTCCAAGCCTTTACTTAAGAACTTTTAAACAAAAGACACAACCCATTACAGACATACTCTCCTCAAGTGTTCCCTGCCGCCTGCCCCCACTCACCAGAATCATCCCTTCCTGAGCCAGTGCCTCTATTCATATGTATGAATCCTTCCATGGTATAAACTAGTGTTCTTTGTGTTTCAAAAATTTGCATATCTGGTATGCCACCACACATATCAATTGCAGCAAGCTGTTTCTTGCTCACCCAACATCATATATTTTTTCAGACTTACCCATTTGATTCATATAAGCTAGCCCTTTTTACTTCTAATGTTGTGTGAATAAACATAGTTTTTCTGTTCTGCTGCTGAGAAATATTTAGGTTGTTTGCACTTTGTTATGTAAATTGCAACACTGAGCAGGGAACATGTCCTTGGGCACACAGTAAGAGTAGCTTGCGGCTGACTGTGGCCAAGTGCAATGGCTCCATGCACAGCAGATACATCTTCAAGTGGGCGGAGCGTGGCTGGGCTGCTTAGCACCCACCACACTCCCATCCACACTGCCAAGGCTCTGTAATCATTTCATCTTCAACAGAATTTGGCATTATCAAACCTTAAAGCTTTACAAGGCATTATCAAACCTTAAAGCTTTATTTGTAATAAATGTACAATTGTGCTTTTTTTCTTCTTCTAAATTTTACATTCTGTTTTTTGTTTTTTTTTTCACTATCAAGTCTGGCCTTTTTTTTCCTCTTTCTTTTTAATGTTTGTAGACTTTTTGGGGTTTTGTAACTTTGTTATTCATATCTGTATCGTCTCATTTTGTGCTGTTTGTTTTTATCTTATCGATTCTAGATTCTAGTTATCAGCTGTATGGGCTGTAAATATCTTCTCTCAGGCTATTAATTTTGTTCATCACATGTTTTGCAACTTGTTTTAGAATTGGCATTTTTTTTTGTATGTGTGGAAATGCCCTTCTTGCAATTTTTTTTTTTGTAATGGTTCTCTTTATTCTTAATGCTTTTTACCTTAAAAGGGATTTCATCTGATATTAAGAAAGCAAACTACCCTCTCGGTTGCTTGGGGAATCTGTTTTGTGTCTTTATTGTCAAACTACCATCTTTGAGCTTTAAGTATTTCAATTTTAAATATCTTATAGCTGGGCTAGTTATAAAATCCAGTTTGAAAGTCTGTGAGTTGAAGTCACTCTGTGGCATCTAGGAACACTTCTGCTCCCCGCTGCTTCGTTTGTATTTGTTACTATGTTTTGTGCTTTGGTCCTACTGTGCTATGTCTCATTCCTCTTTCCCCCAAGTCTAAAATAAGTTGTCTTTTGAATTCCCCCCACATTCACTAGCTATTCTTAAATTTTTTTCCGATTTGTGTGTTCCATTGAAATTTTACTATTTACCCTGACATCGGTCATAATTAGCCACCTGGTGCAAGACCTTGGGACTAGCTCTCCCTGAGCATGCCCTTGGTCTTCCTGGTCATGGTTGCCTGCAAATGATGAGCCTCACACTTGACTCTGTTACCACCAGACTCATCATCCGTACTGAGTTTATTTCCTGAAGACACTGCTTAGTTTTGTCCAGAGGTTCACTGGTCTCTTTCCCCATTCCTGTATTTACCTACTTTCTTTTTGCTGTCTTTTTCCTTGACTGCACCTTTCATTTCCTGCAGCAGAGCATTCCATGCATGGGGATTAATGTCTAGTGACCAGGGCCTTGGACCAATGGCACAACCCCTTTTCTTCCCAGGCCTTCTTATTTTCCTTCTGTTTTAGATTTTTCTTGTTTCAGTCCTGAGGCCTGAAGTATCTTTCTGTCCTTTTAGTCCAGCTGTTTACTTTCACACTGATATTTTGTCTCTTTCATGCGTGTGTGCTTGAGCACATTGTTTGAACCTCAGGTCACTGGGAATGTTTGAGGGGATTTAATATCTTTTATCAGAAGGAATAGGAAATGCAAATATGTATAGAATGCAAACTCCATTTTCAGGTTTAGAGAACATATCAGTGGCGTTTGATGCTTATATCCTTAAAGAAAAGGTGTAAATCAGTATTTGTGTGTATGTATGCTTGTGTGAACATGCATGTGTGTGTGTGATCTTATCCTGTGTATGTGTGTGTGCAAGTATGTGCATGTGTCTATGATGTGTGTGGAGGCCAAAGGTTGACAGTAGTGCCTTCCAAGTCTCTCTCCATCTTATTTTTGAAACACAATATCTCCCTGAACTTGGACTTTACGATTGGCTAGACTAGCTGGCCAGCCAGCCCCAAGGCTACTCCCATCCTCACCTCTCTAGGGCTGGGATTACAGGCACTTGTTATCCTTCCTGGTGTCTCATGTGAATGCTGAGGACCTGAATTCAGGTTCTCATACTTTTGCAGCAAGCACTTTATTGAGTCACCCTACGCCCCAGGTTATCTTAATTCACCAGTTTAAAGATTCCAGGGTAACTCACTTACTCTCCATCCTTTTGAGATTCTAACCTCGAGTTAGTATAAATAGACAAAGTTGGAGACTTCACCTGTCTACTACGAGGCCAACAGAAATTCACAGGGCCACTAAGTTTCCAGGGGACACAATTTTGAAGTCAAGTATTTCTTATTAAACTGCCTGTCATTGCTGTCTATGAAGACAGGTCCTGTTTTTCTTTGTAGGAAATAAGTCCAGGGCAAGGATGGGCAAATCTTGATGAGCATCTAAGTCATTTGATGAGACTCCAGGCTTTTGCAGGAGTTGGTGCTAATTGCTAAAGCATATTGAGACAGGACAACACCTAGGCCAGCATACTGACTCACCATCCAGTGCCATCTTATTGGGATCACTGGTTCTCGATTCTATCCTCAGAATCACCTCAGTGTAAGCATGGTGTAGTGAAGTGAGATCAAGACATTAGTTACTTACTATTGTTCAACTCTGAACAAAACACTTCCCCTTCAGAACCTTTTGTGTTCTTGACTGTAAGCATAGATATTATGATCTATGTTTCATACTGTGATTATTTCAATAAAAGCTAAAATGTTATTGGAAGTATTTTTTTTTTTAAGACTTGAAATTCTCTACTTAAGTATTATGGAATATGCAATTTCTTCTAGGTCTAAGAATTTCTTTCTGCTTTTAGCTTTGTAAGTTAGTCATTGACCTCTTCCAATGCATGGGACACTAACCCTGTGGAAAATATTATTCCCAGTGTTTTGATTTTCAAAAGGCTCTCTTTCACAAATTCTTGAAGGCCAGTGGATTAGGAGAGCTTTGGCAGAATGACTTCAGGAACGACAGTAATTATCCAGGTCATTCTGATCCCTTGATCATTTTCTTCACAGAAATATCCAAATAATTTAATTCAAGAGAAAATCTGAATTAAATCTATTTACAGTATTGACTGAGTCTCTCCCCTCCACCATTCTAATAGATGAGTCTTACAAAGAGGAATCAGACCTTTATATAGACTTTGTATGAAAGGATATAATGGCTGCAAGAAAACTTACCTTTTGAAGTGGCTTAGTCTCACATTCCAACTATTTAAATATTATGAAAGAAATTTAGAAACCCATGAAATGTAAGTACCGCTGGAAGAATGTTGTATTTTGACATGCCTTATAATTTTAACACACCATTTTTCTAGAGCAACAATTAGCTTCTTCGCTCCAGCTTCAGGTCTGTACGTCCTAAGCATCCGTCATTGTAACAGTTGGATGATGTGGTCAGACAAAATCCAAGGAGGTGGTCACTTCAGAACAGAAACTTCTCCAGCCTTATCAGCAACATTTCAACTGAAACCAAATTATCAAAAAATGACATCAGTCCCTATAAAAAAAGCATTTGCCTTTAACCTTCTCTAGCCATTTAATTTAATTTTTTCCCTGCCACTCCCTGTAAGAATAAAAGGAGCAGAAACAGTACATTTTGCTTCTGTTACAGATCAAGTCACAATTGTAAAATTTCCAATTAATGTAAGTGGATGAAACTATCCTTCCCTCATTACCGTGAGAAGCAACCAGGTACACAACACAAAGGCCTGTCCCTCCTCTTCTCATTAACCTCACTGAATGGGGGAGGAGCTACAGAGAAGAGAGTGGGAGCCAATGAGTGTATGAATGGCCCCCATTCTTTCCTCTGATGAAGCAGAAGGCCACTGGAGACTTATAAAGCTCTTTTCAGTGTAAGACAGAAATCTCAGGATATGGTTTCTTTCTTTCGCTATCATGCATGTCCTGAGAAGGAAGGAACATCCTTTGAGCCGCAGTTGATATTGGGTTCCTTTTACAAAGATTGTCTTTACCAAAACTTCACACATCTCCTGTAAGGGAGAGACACTGTCATGCCCATTTTACTGATGAGGGGACATAGGTTTAGTGGTGTCATATCACTCGACTGAAAGGCCTTTGTGCTGGTGACCAGAAGAATGGGGATCTCTGATTCCAGACTCATTGTCTGGCCCTTACATGTGAGTGTACTTTTCTGAATCAAAATGCTAGCTTTGCATTTGGCACAGAAGTCTGAGGTATCTATCACTGGGGCTTTCGAAGTGATTTCGGGAAAGAGAAATAAGTGTGATTCAGCACTGCTTCCTTGTTCATTCTTTGTCTTTCTCAACTCGGTGTGTCATTGTTTAAAATTGGTCCCACCTGTAAGCACGGGGCAATTTCACTGCAAAGATGAATGTTAGCAGGAAAACCTGAAGAGTAATGAAGCATGCTATGACCTGCCTTACCCAGAGACTTTGAGTATTATCAACTCAAATTTGATAGATAGACGGATTCATTCATTCCCTCAGCAAACATTTACCAGGCATCTACCATGAATCAGATTCTCTTAAAGGCACTAGACTCTGGTGACTAGACAGAGAGTGATGGACAAGACAGACACATTTACATTTACTGGGTGCAAGATAGATAGGTAGGGATAAAAAAAGGCAATACTTGGGGATGGAGAGATGGCTCAGAAGTTAAGAGCACTTACTGCTCTTACAGACAGCTTGGATTCAGTTTCCAGCGCCTGCATGGTGGCTCACAAACACCTGTAACTAAAGTTCCAGGGGATGTGTGGCTTTCTTCTGACTTCCATGGACTTCTGCATGCATGCGGTGCACATAGATATACCCTCAGGCACACATACACATACACTTCAAATATATATATACATATACACATATACATACACACATATACATATATATATAATATTTATCTATTTACTGTGTACTTTAATTTAAAGTTAAAATATCGTGTTTTAAAATATATTTACATTTTATATATTTAAATATGTAATATATAAAAACATAAAAAAATATATATTAAAACACAATGTTTATTCTCAAAAACTTTATAATTAAGTTAAACAAGTAAAAAATTATCAGTTAACTTGACAGACATGCAATGACGGTAAGTGCTAGAGGCATATGCAGACAGCTTAGGGGAACCGAATTGGTTAGTGAAAAATGGTTATTAAGTTTCATCACAGAGGTTCAGAATTTGCTGGGATAAAATATTTGTCATGCTTTCAAACATGGAAATGGACAGAAGTGTGCTGGACCCTGCTACAGAATCTTGGAGACCCTTGAAATTGACTAGAACTCTCGCAGGCTCTAAATGGACCAGCTGCGTGTGGTGCTAGGTTCTTGGAAACAGTGTAGCTTGGACATTTCAGGTCTTCACTTGTCTCCTGAGGAAACAAATGCCAGTGATGAGACCATCATCATTGTAGAGAAGACCATGAGACTGTCATAAAAAACTCCTCTCTTCAAATTTCTGCCTCTACTGTCACTGGAACCCAGAAGGTAGATGCACGTACTTCCTGCTCTTTTTAAACACAATATTCTATTTATCCTTTGACAACTTCATACATGTATTCAATGTTTCTTGATCATGTCAATCCCCGGACTCCCCTTCCTAATTCCCCTAGGCTTTTCTAACAATACCCCAATTACCTGCATATCATTTTAAGAATGTGTGTGTGTGTGTGTGTGTGTGTGTGTGTGTGTGTGTGTGTGTGTATCAGCAAGCTCAATTAGCACTACCTGCACAATATTCAAAACTTACTTGAGGTCACATCTCTGAAAAAAAAAAAAAAAAGAATGACTCTCCTCCCCCTAGCTGTCATTCCTTGCTAGTAACTCCTGAGTTAGGGACAGAATACCCTGAGCCTTCTTCCATCCGTACTGAAATCCCTGGCTGGCTTGATTTTCCACAGATAATGTTCTAGCTGCTGTGAACTCATGAGTGCAAAGACCGTGTCATGTCCGGAAGCAGTCAGTGCTTTCTAGTACTCCTTCCAATCCTATGGCTTGTACATTCTTTTTGCCGCCTCTTCTGCCATGTTCTCTGAGCCTTGTAGGGCTCTATATAAATGTCTCCTTTAGAAGGGAGCACCCAAAGTCATGTGATCTCAGCACTTTGACCAGTTGGGAGTCTGTACTGACTGCTGCCCATCGCAGAAACATACTGCTTTGAAGACTGAGGTCACTCTTCCATTGTTATAAGCACAGTACTTAGAAGGCAGTTTGCAACACGCTAGCTCAGTAAGACGATAGCAGTGTGCTCCCCTCCTGGGAGCCTATGACCTCCATGGCAGTGGACTTTTGACCAGGTTTATCGTATCAGGCAGGAGTTCTCTCTCCCAGAACAGGCTTCAAACCCAACCAGAAAATACTTGTTTTTCTTGAGACAGAATCTCATTCTGCAACTCAGTTTGATTCAAAATTCATAGCAATTCTCTTGCCTCCACCTTCCAAGTACAGGAATTACAGACACGAGCCTTCATGACAAACACAAAGTTCTAACTCGGGCTGCCTTTGAACTCATGGTTTTCTTGACTCACCCCCTTTAGCACTTTGCCTATGAGGGAATGCCACCCTGTGGGCTCTTTTTTTTGCATTCACTACCAACCTCTTTGAACTCTTTCTAATATCTAGTCACACAGTCCTTCTATTTCTCTTCCTGACTTTCCAACCCTGCAAGGTTCTCTTTGTAAATATTCTTCCCCGTGCAGTGATCTCTGTTATTTTCTCTCAGTCTCCTCTTTTCCATCTTCTCCACAATAAAGGTTGTGTCAGGGGTCTTTCCATAGAGCAAGGGTCATTTTCCTCAGAGTCTAGAAGGAAAACAATCATAAATGGCCTCTATATTAACAATAACCTTCGTCCTTGTTATAGAGGCATTAGACCGATTGCTTTGTGAAGGGCCTTCTATCCCAGATGTTTAGGAGGTTCTGCAGGGTTATCTGCTGGGAATTCTGATTCTGATGGAGGAAGTCTTCAATTGTGTTATTTTGCGACAGGTTCCTTGAACTTACAGGTCCAAATTTCTGGGGCTCCTTGTAGCCAACCCAGGGATGTGCCTGGATTCCTCAGTTGTGTGTCATCCACCATAGACCTCAATGAGGGCTTTCCAGCTTCTATTTTATAGTGGGTAACGGTAGCTGCCATAACAAGTGAATACAGCATTCCAATAGTTTGGCCCATGGTAAGTTTTTTTTTTTCCTTTACCTCAGAATCTAGCAGGTTCCTGGTTTACTTATGTTCCTGGTTGGCACATAACATTTCCTCTACAAGTTAAAGACATGGAGGAACATATGTGGGTTTGTACAGATAAGAGCAGGAGGTAACTATTATATTTATGGCTCATTGCTATCCTAGGCTGGGTTCCCAGAAGCAAGCCCTGAGGTGAGAATTTGTTTATAGGAGATGTCTTCAAGAAGAGTTCCAGGGGAGAGCAGTAAAAAGGCAATAGGGTTAGTGGTTCGAGGAAGGCAAGCCTACTATGACTTTAAGCAAGGTCTATCTATCTATCTACCAACCTACCTTCCTACCTACCTATCTACCTACCTACCTACCTACCTACTTTTCTATCTATCTATCTATCTATCTATCTATCTATCTATCTATCTATCTATCTATCTATCTATCTATTCACCATTTAATCTATAAACCTACCTACCTACCTACCTACTTTTCTATCTATCTATCTATCTATCTATCTATCTATCTATCTATCTATTCACCATTTAATCTATAAGCATCAGACTCTCCAAAGGGATTCAGAGAGTTCCATTTGAGGAAATACTTTCCTGAAACACTACCTTCCCCTGCCTTCCAACAAACTCAGTATCATCTATTATCTGCCCTTTTAATTTACTTTTTTCTTCCCCTCCTCCTGTCTCCTCCTCTCCCTTTTTCTTCTTCCGTCAGAAAACCTGTCAGATCTTTAGCTCTGCCTTTCCCACCCAGACTCTGAGTAAGGCTGACTGTGTCACCAGCACTAGTTTCTGGAGAAACAGCTTGTTTAAATCTCCAACTAGAGCCTGTCTCCTTCTGGAAGCAAGGGTGATAAATGGTGCAAATTATCCTTAGTGTGCTTCCATTAGGGCTCCTCAGGCCCCAAGAACTGAATCCATGGGCATGGCTAACAATGGAGTGGCATAGCTGTAGTGAAAGGCCCAGGGCAGAGGAACCTGACAGGACAGCCTTAGAGACTCAGCCTGGAACTTCTGCAGTTCCTGGGGTTCAGCACATTCTAGAGAGGCTTGATTTGCTTGATGCCTTTACTGTGGACAACTTACCTCTAGTGTCTTGTTCTGGTCTGTGTGGGAAGTGCATGCTCACTTCAGGGTACCCTCAGGCTCTCGAATCTTTTCTATGGCCAGGAGTTTAAATTCTAGAGCCAAGATGCCTAAATTCAAACCCAGACTTTGTCATTTACCTGGTGGGTGACTTAGGGCAAGGACTTAATTTTTTTGTGTCTCAGCTTATTGTAAAATGAGAACAAAAATAGGGCCTTCTTCATAGGATTTTGAGAGCTTCAAGGCATATGATCCAGGAAAAATATTTAACAGAATTCCTAACACATAACAAGAGCCCGAGAAATTCTCATTATGATTGTGGATACTAGGTATTTTGTCTAATTGGTTGTCATTATAAGCCTACATGATAGAAGTCATGGAGTCCAGTTTTTATATGAAATTGCACAGGTGGAGGGTTAGGAAGCCAGGACTGAGGCTGAGGCATGTGGGCTAAGCGCAGTGGTCCTCCTACCACCCTCTGTTGGATACCTTCTGGCCACCCTACCCATGGCTCATCATCATCGTCAGCAGTCTCCTTTGCCTTTAAACTTTATGTCTTCCTACTTATCACAGAGTTATAAAGACCTTAGCCTTTCAGAATGGCTTGGGGGTGTTGAAACTGACAGTTCCAGTGGGCACAGGGTCCTAGAGCAGTCTAGTCTAGCCTACAGGACCCTTCATTCCTCAAGCCTTTTCTTTCTAACATCTCATGTAATACTGAAACACTCCTCCCCTTTGTAGGCCTCAGCTAGAAAACTGTCTTAGCAGGCCTCCAAGATATAAATAGAAATGCTTGAACTTTTGGTTTGGACACATGCACTAGGACCACTCAATTAGCATGGCTCCTCATAGCGAGAGACTGGAAACAGTTTGTTTAGCCATCACATTATTGCAATAACTAAAGATAATGAAGGGAAACTCTCTATGCTGACATACATTAAGAGAAAGCCTGGGAAGTTACATTGATAAGTACCAAAAGCAAGTGAGAGGATTACAGAACATCATCATACCTACCCACAAAAATCTACCCCTAAACTTTAGACATGTGCAGCCATGTATGTTAGCACACAAGAAGAGGCAGAGGGTGACATATTAATTAACACTCACCTCCTGGGAGAAGGAAAGATGTGGTACTAATCTACTGAGGGGCTTTAGCTCTGAAACCAAAGTTTTTCTTCTTGTTACTATGACCAAAATGACTGACAGACAACTTGAGAGAAGAAGGGAGGATTACGTTGGCAAACACTTTCCATCATGAAAGGGAAGGCATGGTGGAGTGGGGAGAGGCAGGAACAAGTGGAGGGGTCCCCTTAAATGGTAGTGGCCAATAATCAGAGACATTAGGTCAGAACCTGAAGCCCAGTATGACCTTCAGAGTCATCCTACTAGCCCATTTTCACCAGACTGGCTATGATGATCAGTACTAATTGTAGATTTGTTAAAAATCTAAGAAACACCTGGGAGATCAGCCTCGAACATGCTTGTGCAGAATTATTTTGACTAATTAATTGATGTGGGAAGACCCATCTTAATTATGGGCAGAATCATCCCCTAGGTAGGGGATTCTGCACTGTATGAGGTGGAGAAAGCAAGCTGAACATGGTCACATATGTACTCATTGCTCTTTGTCCCTGATTTTGGATTTGATGTGACCTGCTTCCTCCCCCCATCCCCCTTTCCTTCCCGCAATGGCAGTATTGCTGATAATGTCCTAAAATAAAGTCCTGGGCCCAAACCAGGCAGGACTCCAACTAGGTAAACAAAAGGATTGCCGTTGTGTCAACAGAAACCTAAACTCAGCATTCCTCAGGATGACCTGAGGTGGGTTCCCATAAGTCTGGAAAGTCATAGATTCCCTTATCCGACCCCCAACAGGCTCTCTCTGGTAAAGGGCATATAGTTCCTGATTAATCTGAACAGGCTACAGCAGTTCAAAGTTCCCAGGCTAACTGCCAGGCTAGCCTGGCTAGCTCTCCATCCCCTGCCTTTCTTTACCTGTCCCAATAAAATTGACAAGGCTTTCCCCAACAACTCTTGACCTCTATTTTCTGAGGCAGCTCAGCAGTTGGTTTCTCTGCATATCATTTACCCCAAGTATAGTGGACTGCAACATGGAAGTGTGTCTCTTTTATCCCCACTGTGGTGGACTGTAATGTGGAAATGTGAGCCCAAAGAAACTGTTTCTCCTGTTGTTTTTGTCAAGGTATTTGATCTCAGCCACAGGAGGAAGGAACTAAGAAGACAGAAGCCCTACCTCTGAATTGCTCCACAGCCTTCAGCATAATACCAGCATCCAAAGCATGAACTCATGGGGGTAATCCTGGATGAAACCTGCAGCATTAATTCTTAAAATGTTTATACATTTTTCATAACTTCAATTTTTATGTCATTAAATTAACATAATACTGGTTCATTACTTTGTTTGATCCTCCATTCTTTCCCTCCTTCCTCCTCCTCTTCCTCCCCTTTTCTCTCCTTCCTTACTCTTCTCTCTTCCTTTGGGTAGTAAAATGAAGGGGAATGCCTAAGGGTACTTGCAGTATTGGCCACCTTCTAATGATGCTGTACTCTGTACATGGGGGTCTCTGGCAGTACTGAGATTCCAGACCTCTGGTACTCCTCATCACTTTGTCCAAGGATGCAGTCTGACCTTGACTGGTTGCTTCAGCGGTAACGAGACTGGGAGACATGAACAGACAAGAACTTGCTCTCAAGTTCTCTTGCACTGTCCCTTTAAGTGTGAGGGAACAGATATTTATGTTTACCAAGTTGAGCTGTGGAAGCCACTGAGCCCACAGTGTGGAGGAGTAGACCAGACAACTTCATCTTCCCTGGTCTTCAGTTCCTTCTGCTCATACACTAGACGGCTGTAAGAGCTAAGGCTTTGGGAGAAAAGAAAATGACTCAGGAGAAACTCAGAGCTGGCTGTGGCTTAGTCAATCAGTGTGGCCAGTGGTCTCTGTTCATATAGAAAGACTTCTGGATTTCAGGAACACCACTGTTCCTGCTATTCTTCTCTTTAGTCTCCTCTAAAGTGGAAATTTCTGGTTTCTTTGGAGACTCAGGTTATAATGATGTTTTGCTATGGAAGACAGGTGAAAGAATATTTTGCTGAAGCAGACACAGGTGAAAGGATGTTTGGATTTAACAAACACATGGAAAAAAATGCATGATGTTCAGAAAGAATACAAATATGACCCCACAGACAGTGGGAGCCTGCACATTGGTTCACTTTGCTCTGCCTTGCTATTTTTCATTAATGACACACATTGTATTGGTTCACCTTACATTGTGTTGCTGAGCTTCATGTGTGGTGACTTCATAGAGGGAAACTCACCAAAGAACTTCTCTCGAGATTCCTGCAGCTTCTTGTTGATTAGCAAGTCTCATAGTTTCTTCTGGATTGAACTGCACTTGCTGATTCATGTGTGGTGTCTGCTAGAGTGAACTGGACTGCAGCTGCTGATTCTTGTGTGGTGTTTGCTAGTGGACAGGATTGAGAACAACGAAGATTGGAATTGCCCCCAAAGAACTATTTCTAAACAGGTCTACTTCCTCTATATCCTAATAACCTTTCTTTTCCACTACCTCTGGTGGGTGGTGGAAGGGGCTAGAGGGGAGGTTGAACTCTTATTAAAGTACAGTAGGTTGTAAAAAAAAAATATGCCTACATTCCTACCTACCTAAGAACTGGCTTTGCTGAGTTATTGCCAATATTGTAGACATTAAAGGACCTTCAGAGAGCTGGTGCATCGGATTTGGCTTTCTAGGGATTGTATAGGATTCAAAGCAAATGATTTCCTAGAAACACCCTAAAACAGCCAACAGGCAAAGCCTTTGTGCTGAATCTTACCTCACTCAGTTTTCAGAGAGATACTTATGTTGGTTCTGAGAATAATTTTCCTCTGGGTAGGATGTCCTGCTATATTGAGGTCCTTTAAGGGGCAGAATTGTAGAAAACTAGGATTTGGGATTGTGGGACAATCAATCCAGTAAAGGGAAACAGTTGAAAACTGTGGCCAAGTGGAGCCTTACTCTGGAACTGATAACTTGCTGAAATCCACTCCTCTCCTCCCCTTCCCTCACCCCCAACACCTCTGGACATTGCTATCTTCTTTTTTAGCAGCATTCTGCTTTTGATGATTTTATATCATCCTGACTGAGCTATAGACTGTCCAGGTTCCTCCATAAGGTAAGTTTTGGACATGTGAGGGCATTTCTGGAAGATACTAAATAGCATTTCAACTGTAGTCCAAGGAGAGAGTATCCAAACTGATGAACATGGATTTCTCCAATTTGTTGAGCTACAAAGGTGATTGTGCTTTTGAGAGCTTTTGGTGCTTCTTCTAGAAATTTGGTGTTTGTCACTGACTCAGACAAGGAAGTAGGCTGAGATAAGAGTAATAGAAACAGTGACCAGGGGCTTTGTCTACTGCTTTGCTTGATTACTACCTTGTGTGATCTCTTTGCTTACTACTTTACTTGATTACTATCTCATGTGATCTCTTTGTTTATTACTTTGCTTGATTAGTTTGTCTTTGATCTAAGAACTGGCCATGTTTTTTTGGATGTACCTAGAATAATATAAAAGCAGAATGGGAAAGAATAAAGCTGCTTCAGCTTTAGCACTGGCTGAAGTCATGTTATAGTTTTGTCTAATCATCTTTTTCTTTTCAATCCTCACTCCCTCCCTTGAGACCTGGTTGACTGACTGAGCTGGCTTGGTCATTGGGCTTAGTCTTCCTGATGTGTATGTATGTGCCCCCCATTGTCTCTTGATCTTGGACATCCGAGTCCTTAGTTCTCAGGCATTGCATTTGTACTGAGTTCTACCACTGTCCAGGTCCCATGAGATTTCTTATACATGATTATCTTCTTTTTCACTATCGCTGTTTCAACATCGCTATTGGTTCTGTTTTTTGGCTAGCCTTTAAGATTCCTCTTTCATAGCTCTTCCACTTTGCCCTTTTTCATTTGTCTGCCTCCTCTTTGAGTCTGGTTTTTATGAAGTAGTTCCTGCCTGCTGGCTGGCCCAACTTCTCCTCCTTTCTGTGGTCTCTTCTATAATTGCGTATCTTCTACTCTATTTCCTTTCTGATTCTCTTCCTTCCCCTTTCCTTCCCTCTATTTTTATGTGTTATAATTTAAAGGTTAAATGTATTCACACTTTGCTACATTATTTCAGTATTATCTAATGTTTTCTGTTCCAAGTTTAAAGGCATAAGGAATTGAGAATTTGTTTTTATACTCTTGGATTCACAATAAATAAAATTTCAACCTAACTGATAGAAACCCCAATCTAAGATGTTGTCACTATGGACTTTGGGTGTCACTATGGACTTTGGGTGGGTTTTTTTGAAGGATGATAGAATCTGAATTGCTGAGAAAAAAAAGGTCTATAAACTTTAGAAATATAGTCTCACTTCTCACTCTGATTTTAGATCTTGACTTGCTTAAAGATTATATATTAATGGCATTTCAGAAATGTAAGGCAGAATAGAGGGGAGAACTGGCTCTTTCTTCTTCCTTTTTAAATACAGTATTTTCATTAACTTTCGAGAACTCCTTACAGTGTGTTTTGATCATATTCAATCCCTCAATTTCTCCCCTAATTCTTCCCAGATTGACCCCACCTCCCCGTCCCTATCCAGCTTTATGTCCTCCCCACCCTCCTCACTCTCTCCTTCTCTTCCTCTGTTCTTCCTTCCATCTTTGAAACAACCAAGTCCAATTTGTGCTGTACCATATACTCATGGATGTTGGGGTCATCCACTGGAGCATGGTGGGCCTAAAGAAGACTGACTTTCCCTCTCCCAGAAGTCATCGACCATCCATAGATCCTCAATTAGGAACAAAGGCCTCTGACCTCCCCTCCACCTGTCCCAGAGTATCTACTGGCTTGATCTTGTATAGGTCTTATGGAGGCAGCCATACTGCTGTGTGTTCATGAGTGTGATAATGAGTGTCATGTCTAGAAGATACTCTTTGCCCTCCCTAGAATTTGGCTCTCACAGTCTTTTTACCACCCCGACCCCTGGGCCTTGCATTATATTGGTGCCCCATAGGTGCCTTTTGTTCCCCCCTTTTTCTTAACAACTCAATAACTCATTGTTTTCTTTTCAAAAATATTCAAAGGAACAGAACAGAGAGAGACATGCCAGTTACTAGAAAATCCAGATTTGACCACCAGTTTTTACATATTTGCTAGTTTTGTGATTCTGGGCAGGTCAACCTCTTTGAGGCTCTATTTCCTCATGTGAAAGTGACTTTACCTGCTTATGAGGATCCAGTAAGAAAGGCTGTGACAACACACAGGACTCACCCTAGGGGGTAAATGAGCTATCTGTATTCTTGGGCCTTTTAAGCCCTCAATTATTCTGGGCATGGGGAATTTTGTGGGCTTTCAAGATTCTACAATCATTTCTGCAGGGGTGAGAACAAATAGGAGACAATAAACCCAGTTTAAGTCTTATTTCTCCAGGAAGCCTTCTTTGATTTCATATCCTTGGCTGCATTGGCTGAACTCTATTTTCCTCCATAGCACTCTGTTCATAGCCCACTTGAGCACAACTTTCCAAGACTGACACAAGACTGCTCCACAGAGGACTATAACTTCTCATGCTTGTTCCCAGAAAAGGTTGCCCACAGGAAACACAGAGCAAGCCTTTAACCAGCTCTGAAGACTTCACAACTCCCTATTTTGACCTTCTTACTGTACAAGGTAGCCAATCATTACTCTCACTTTATAGATAAGAAAATCGAGTCTACAGGGAGGGGTAGAGAAGCTTCTGCATGATCACATACGATGCTGACAGAAAGTTTTTGAACCAAGTTTTCCATCCCCAGCACTCCTGCGTGTTATCACTATCATCATAGAGAATGAAGGATACATAAACAGCAGAATAAACTAATGAGCCACGTGGCCTTGGAGGAACGACTTGGACCCGAGGAATACAATTAGTTTCATTTTGAACATGATGATAGTAAAGTTATGGCAGCGCAAGAAACCAAATCCATGCTGCTTCCCTTCTTTCTAATAAGAGATTTGAATGGCCTGAAATCCCTTTCCTGTCTTCATAAATACAAATACAAAGAAATAAATAATGCATTAGGTTCTCTCCTTGGCAATGGAGACTTTGCTGTCATAATTCTGCCCCACAGCTAGGAGAGATGGGGGTGGGGGAAAGGAGGACGGCGAAGAAGCTTCATAAACAGGTCAAAATAAATTTCCCAGGATAATTACGAACCAGAGCAAATTCCATAAATTTGATTTAATTGGCACCAGGCACACAAAATAAGGGAGGAGAATACTCCTCTCCCTCTAATCACTGAGAGCATCTCCAAGCAGAAACTGGGAACAGCAAGAGAAGGCAGAGGCTGGGCCCAGTCACCCTCACCTTCAGGGGTGGGAAGAAAGAGCCTCCAAGGCCTTGGATTTCCATCTGTGTCAGACACTTTGCTCAAAGGTACACACATGATCTAGTGCAGTTTGAATGCAGAGGCAGAGAAGTAGGTACTTTTTGACTGTTGAGTCTGTTGGCTAGTGGTGTGTAACAAACCTCCCTAGTGCTCAGTGTCACTTATATTGTCTGTGTATTGGCTAGAACAGCATTGCTTCTCATTGGGAGCTCCTTTTTGGGCTGATTGGTTTGGCTCTGGGTCACATCTCTCTCCTCCTCTTGTCAGTCTGCCAGATTGTGTTCCCACCATGTGGACTGCATTTCTACTTACAAGTCACTAGCCAAGCAAGACACACCCTAATAAAAAGGGGGATGCCCACTCCTGAGGAGGCCATGGCAAAGATGTGGATACAAAGCAGAGTGAAAAATTCAGGACAACAAATGAATAGTGAATACTGATTCGATGACATGACAACCAAGGAAGTGGTACCTTCATAGTGCAGATGAGAAATTTGATATCAAAGAGGTTTAAATAGTCACCTCAATCACACAGCTAATATGATATGGAAGAGAGATATAAACTTGGGGTTACTGGGTACCAAAAGTCCCACTTGCGCTCCTAATTGAGAATCTCAGGGTGAGCCCCATGAGCTTCCACTTCAGGAGGCCTTTGAGTTCCCCCTGACTTCTGCACTTGTGCATTTGTGTTCTGACATTAATGTCTCAGATGAGTGAGGTACTGGTCAAATGGAAGGTTCATGCATCTGTCTAGATTCTCCACATCACAAACTGTAACCTTGTCTGCATTCATTATGCACAAAAGCAAGGCCAGCGACATTTGCCACTGTCCTTTTCTTCTACTGCATGGGTCCCATCAAACAAGGCTCCTTGTGGGTTATATCCTAAAGATAGGGTATAAGGGTAGATCCCTGGGGCCTATTCTAGGGCCTGCTCAGGTTCCTGGTACGGTCCACTGTCCTGAGTTAACCCATCAAGAGACTAGCCGAGTGAATCCAGCTGTAGGCAATTAAAGGGCTCAATTGGTTCAGGCAGCTCCTGTTCTGGCTTCCTGCCTCCAGTGTACTGGGGAACACACAACACACAGAACACAGTTAG
Source organism: Mastomys coucha (assembly GCF_008632895.1). NCBI lineage: Eukaryota > Metazoa > Chordata > Mammalia > Rodentia > Muridae > Mastomys > Mastomys coucha. The sequence goes on from NW_022196897.1 coordinate 147,481,404, forward strand.
ACACTGTCGGCATACTCTCAAACCATAACATTTTTTTTTTCCATTTGCTTTGTCAATGGCTGGAGATTTTATAGCTGGAGATTCACAAACTCTTATGGGCACTAAGATTTTTGTATAGCACTGCAGCTTATAGGGCCCTTTATACAGTCTTCTGCTGTGTGAATTGGAGACAGGTCCCTGTCCTCACTGTATGGATGCTGAAATTAAGATGCCAAGGGAGTTTCTGTTCTACCCTCATGTCTCAGCACTAGAGCAACACAGCCTTGCAATGTCTGAATTATTCATCTTTCTCTGTCCATTTGTCCTCTCAACAAATAGAATTTGGTTAATTGATCACTTTAAAGTTCTTTGGGGACACGGAGAGGAAAATACATGGGGGGGGGGGTCACAGCCCCACAGAGAATCTAATCACACACGTGAGTATTTGGCCAGGGCAAGGTGAGCACACAAGTAGGACCAATAGAAATTGAGAAGTCCTGGCCAAGAGGTTCATCCATCCACGGATGTAACGAATATTCATTACATGCCTATTATCTGCCATGCACACTGTTTAGCATTGGGATTCAAAAGTAAATCAAGCAGACTGCATCTCTGCCCACATTAGGAAAGAAGATAGTCATTAAAGAAGTAAACAAACAACAGAGCCCATAATTATGAATTGTTATGAAGGCGATTAAATCAACCAATGAAGGAAATATTCAGATGGAATAGTGGGGACGAAGGGGGACACTTCAGGTGAGTTGATTAGGAGTGGCTTCTCTGAAGATGTGATATTTAGGCTAAAACATGAAAGCTGAAAGTTTGCCCGGACTAAATGATGGGACAAGGGTCTTTTAAGCAGAGAACAAGAATCAAGGGCCAAGGGTCAGAAAGAGCTTGGCACAGTGCAAGAACAGCAAAGGTTCTCACATGGGCTGAGAATAATGAGGTAGTGGGGAATCTTGGGAGCTGGAAGGACAAGACTGGCCAAAAGCCAGAGTCCTAGGGGTGATAGAGGCTACCATTTGGACCTTGATTTCCTTTTCTGCATTGCGAGTTTCTCACAGGAGAGCTTGGTGTACAGCGAGTAGCTTAGCTTCTCACTGGACACCCTGGATGCATGTCACAAGGCAAGTGGGTGCTAGTAACTTATTTGGGTGCTCATCTGGGGAAGTCCTGCTGAAAAAGGGAGCTGAAAGGAAGCCAAGGTGTCATTGAACAGGTTACTGCTGGGGGAAGTGGGAGCTTGCTCATCTAGAAGACCCATTCGAGAGAGTGTACAGTACCGTTTAGAATTATTCTCATGGATATCAAAGAACAGAGGCATTTATCAACCAGTTGCTGCCAGACAGAGTGAGTTTCAACACTTGTCATGTGTCATCAAGGTCCAGCAGGATGAGTCACAATTACCCGCAGTCAGAAATCATCTGGTTTGTGCACATGGGAGTCGGGGAGGGGTAGTGAGGGAATATGGGTGAGCTACTTGAAGGTATGTGATACAGTGAACACCAATATCCCTTCAATTCATTGCGTGTGTGTGTGTGTGTGTGTGTGTGTGTGTGCAAGGAATGAGAGGAGCAAGGAGTAGGGATTTGAAAGATGCAAAAGGTGATTGACAGAAAGGAGAAAAAAGCTCTAACCTCTACTGGGGAGCATTCTTCTAGATTGGAGGAGACGAGGACCTAGAGACTGTACTAGCAATATATGGACTTCATCTTCCGAAAAGCAAGCTGCATCCCCAAGGGACATGTTCCTACACTTCTGAATATGGACTTTACTTCTTCATTTCCTGCTAGGGGAATTAACCAGGGACATTTCACCTGTCTTCGTATGGAGAAAGCCCTCATCCCTATTAACAGCTAGGATCTTCTTCACTGGCCTCAAATCCTAACCTACCATGCCACCAAAGATGGCCTCTTCTAGGGTGTCCTACATTTCATTCTTGCATACATTTGCCTCTAGTCACACTTAATCCTCGGGTGCAGACTAGGAAGCATTCACATCAGAAGGGCACATGTAGAATTCATGAGCAGAACTGGAATGTTGGAGCTGCGTCAGAAACACATTCAGAGTAAGAACTCATGTGCTCTCAGAACCTTAGGTAATTAATAAGGAGGTTCATATACCCCACCCTTGGCAATATAGGTAATAAAAGCTAACATTACTAAACTTGTTTTTGTAGCTCTTGAAAGGTTAGCTAATAAATGGTCTCATTTGTTTCCACAACAACCCAGGGAGGCAAATGATACTGTTAAGACCCACCTGACAGATGAAGGAGCCGTGCTTCGGGAGCACTAATTGCCTTGCCCCAAATAACACAGCCAGGGGACAGCTGACTCTCTGAGAGCATTTTTCTTCTGGTGGCTAGGTAAGCTCTTTACCTTAGGGACAACTTCATGGTTTTGTGTTGAATGACATGTCTTCCCTGTAGTACTGCTTAGGATAGGGATTTGGGGTTGAAGCTGTTTGTGCAACAATGGAACATCAATTGTGATGAAGCCAAAAATCTGAAGATGCTGAGATCTGAGCACATAGGTAGGCCAATGGAAAGACAGCTTCCACAAGGGTACTGTAGGTTTGGGTAACATAGTAAAGGTAAAAACATAGTAAAAAATTTAGGCATTCCAGATCCTACAATTTCTAGGACAACTTCTCAACTCTGATGCGACAATGTAAAATAAAGCCCTAGAACTTTTTTTGATGATTAAATATGCTTCATGACAATGCAACTTTATTTGTAAAGTCGGTTGGAGGGCAAGACTTAGTGTTCAGATGGTGTTTTGAACTGACCCCTGTGGTGGTGGGGACTCCCTTACTGAGACTAGGGATTGCTATTTTGGACACTAGATGGTGCCCTTTCATTAGTAAGGTGAGAAAGAGAGTGGAGCTGTTTTAGCACAGGTAGGGAATTGGTGGAGGAAGGAATGAATTATGACAGGGGTTACTGTAGGAGATTGGGACCAGAGAAAATAGTTGGAAGATAATCCAAACAGTAGAATGTGCACCTTCCCATTACACACATGCGCACACACACACACACACACACACAGAGAGAGAGAGAGAGAGAGAGAGAGAGAGAGAGAGAGAGAGAGAGAGAGAGAATTTACTGTGTTCCAGAAACAGATATAGCTATGTGCTGCTCATGGTGCAACAATATACTGGGGGCAGGGAAGATAAATAAAAAGAACAGCATCCCAGCATTCCTCTCCCTGACAGAGGCTAGAGAAAGACATTAGGACCCCTGGAGCTGGAGCTACTAGTTATGACTCCTCTGGTTCCTGGAACTGATTTTGGATCCTCTAGAAGAGGATTCACCTTTCTGAACCATTGAGCCATCATCTCTCCAGCCCCTTCATTTACTGGATTCTGTAGTGAAACATTTACATCTGATAGGAGCTGATTTCAAGCTCCTAACAAGCCGTCAGTCTGTTTGCAAAGTTGCTAACACTGAATAAATGGAACACTATAAGCAAAGTCAGCTTCAACACATTGCGAGCCCAAGGTCTTTTGTTTTAATTATTGTAGCACCCACCTGGCAAGGTAGGTAGAAAAGAAGAAAAATTAACATTTGTTGAGGAATTATGATCTGCAGACAGTCTGTGGAGTGGTTTATATGTATTTCTCCTTGCTTCAGTCTTCCCAGCTCTGTAGGGACAGCTGTCAGATTATACTCAGCAGATGGAGACTGAGAGAATCCCAGTGACTGATTGAGATGCCATCGCCAGGATCCAACTTAGGGAAGTAGACTATTGATTGTGTGTATGTGCCATATGAGTGTGTGAAGGTCAGAGGTCAACTTGTGGTGAATCGGTTGGTCCTCTCCACTGAGCCATCTCACCAGCTACGCATCATCTGTTTTATTGTTAAAGAAACAGGTTCAAATTTAATGATTCAGTTAACATTAGACAGGCAGGTATTATTATGATGGGACAGACCCAGTTTTTTTTTTCTGAGTTTAGTGCCTATGGCTTTTCCAAAAATCCAAAGAGCTAGAGAATACACTCAATCAGTTGTTCCCAGAGATGTTGCATTTAAAGGGAGATTTGGAGGCAGAGAGAGAGAAAGAGAGGGGGTAGGGCTCAGATGGGCAGAGGAGAGGGACATGGCTGTTCATTTTAAGATTTATTTATTTTTATCTTATGTATGGGTATTTTGCCTGCACATGTGCATGTCTGGTGCCCATGGAGGCCAGAAGATAATAGTGGATTCCCTGAAACTGGACTTACAGATAGTTGTATGCAGGCAATCAAATGCAGGTTCTCTGGAAGAGCAGCCAGTGCTCTTCGCCATGGAATCATCTCTCCAGCCTTACGATGACTCTTCTTATTGAGGTCAATACAAACAGAAGAGGAAGTCATAGAGGAAGTGATTTGGAGAGTTGTGGATAGGTTGTATTTTGTTTGTTTGTTTGTTTGTTTGTTTGTTTGTTTTTTGGTTGATTGATTCAGAAAGGGGAAGTGGAAATGTTGGCAGGAAATGAGAGTAACAAGGTAGAGAGGCCTGGATTTCAAATGCTGAAGGAAGACCTGTCAGTCTCTTTAGAAGCCTAGAAGCCACACTCTAGAAGAGAATGATGGGAACATGCTAATGATACCCCTATATCCAGTTTGATTCCTACCAGAGTGTGAAATTTCCAGGTTCCTCAGGGTCTTATATAGAATGGAAAGAACATTGAGCTTCAAATATGAAATGTGGATTATAGCTCCAGGTCTGTCCAATTCTGGCAACACAACCTTACGTATTCCACTAATTTTCCTGAGAGTCTCATCTGTAAAATCCAGCTAATGGCCTCTGCCATATAGATATTATAAATGTGGTAATTGATATTAGAGCATCTGGCCTAGTGCCTGGCACACAGCTGGAACTCTAACAGCCTTTGCTCTTCCATCCATCTCAAAACATTGCTGTACTTTGGGGAGACTTCTGTAGTGTCTCTGTAATAGAGTAACATATCAGCAAGCTGGTTCAGGATACGGCTGTCCAGCACCTCCTCTGCTCAGTTCCCTTGCAAGGGCTTGGCTGAGCATAAACTCTGACTAGAAACAAAGCCAATCTTTATTGTTCAATAACTGAGTGTGGTTAGAAGAGGTGTAAGAAATCATGTCAGTCGTGCATGTATACTTTCTACCCAGGAGAGAGAAACTCATGAACATAGATCCTAAAAAAGCTGACCTCACATCCAGGTGTTAGTTATTTGGGTGTGGATTGGGAACTCAAGGGACTTTTTTTAAAGTTTTCCAGGTTTCCCTTAACTGTCTACCATGCTAAGATTATCCCAGACCTCATTTATCTGGAAATGGGTTGCCTAGCAACTTCACTCATCTAGAATAGATCTTAACTCCAAGAGAATAAAAATGAATTGCTTTCTACCAGTACAGCAAAAACTGATGTTGTCATATTTGTGTACCTCAATGGAGAAATCAGATACTGATGCAAAGGGACCTCAGCTCTCCAGTCAGTGTCTTATATCTGATGTTAAGTACAGTTTTGGTGAGAATACATTTCTAACCTGGAGACTAGAAGAAAGAAATTAGAAGGAATGGTAGGACCAAGTTTCCTGAAAGCAAATCATTTGAAAGCAGTAAGAAATATCTCTTGAATGCTGGATGTCTGAGACATGTCAAAGCAATTTCAGAAGCAGAGTATTTGAAGCTCTTTTGTGTGGTTGTGGAATATTCTCCAGACTTTATTTGAATTATATTGCTGTATATGATCACATTCATTCATGGCTACAGCAAGCTTACCCAAGTTACCTAGCAGGTTTTTAATGGAGCTTAAGAAGGTAAGCCACAGGGGCTGGAGAGATGGCTCAGTGGTTAAGAGCATTGACTCCTCTTCTAAAGGTCCTGAGTTCAAATCCCAGAAACCACATGGTGGCTCACAACCATCTGTAATGAGATCTGACACCCTCTTCTGATGTGTCTGAAGACAGCTACAGTGTACTTAAATATAATAATAAATAAATAAATCTTAAAAAAAGGTAAGCCACTGGTCAATTCATTTTAGTAATATTTTTCTTCTACATGATTTATTATTTTTGATTATTTTTGAATGAAGTGTGTTCTGTCATAGAAAATAGATGAGATGAAAAGATTCTTTTCCTAGTATGGCTGGAATTTTGAGACCATTAAAGTAATATCCTCAGCTTGTTTAGATTTTTTGCACAAGATGACAGCCTCTTTTAAAAAATATCCCTTTCATCTGTGCTGAAACATTTTCTTCTCTTTCCTTGGTTTGATGCACAGACTCATTTCCACTATCTCTCTAGGACTTAGGAATCCATGGACTTTGATTAGAACCCCTAGTGGTCTCCACCATCACAGACTTAGAATGCCTTTTCAAATCTATCCTCCTTCATAGGACATCCTGTCTATCATACACCTCCTGCCACTCAATCTACACTGACTGCTGTAGGTTGTTTGTGAAAAGCCCTCTGCAGATGGTGGCCGTGTTTTGGAAGGTCATGGAACTGTTAGGAGGTGGGGCCTACTAGATGAAATGAGTCACTGGGGTGAGGAACTTATGGCTTATATCGAAGTCCCAGTTCCAGCTTGAATTCTCTGTTTCCTCATCTGCCAAGATGTTAAGAAGGGGCTTCACACTCCTGCTGCTTCAGCCACAGCCCACCAGGATTTTTGCCATGTCTTCACTTCCATGACAGATTGTGGTCCTCAAACTGAGTTAGAATGAGTCGGTCCTCCCTTAGGAGACTTCTTACCAACAATTTAGTTACAGTAATGGTAACAAGAACTAATTAAAGCCAAGGCACCAAAGAAGGGTAATTACTGTGATAAACCTGACCATGTGGTTTATGTCTTTGGGACCATTTCGCAGGAGAAATATGGAAGAATTTTGAGATTTGGGCTAAAAAAACCACACAGTATAATAAGCAGAGTCTAATGAGCCATTTGGATGATAATGCCTGTAGAAAGGTGGGCAGAAACTTCTCATGAAGTTTCAGAGAGATATATTAACTCTAAGAGGAATTGGGCTAAAGCTATTCATAATTACTTTGTGGAAAAGCATCTGGCTACATTTCTCCTTAGAACTTGAGTGAGGCTGAATTAAAAGGCAATGGACTGACATTTTTAGATAGAAGAATTTTCAATGCAGCATAGTAGTCAGCTTGTGGAGTGGTTACTGCTCATTGCTTTTAGCCAGGTTTACAGTGAAAAGAACAGAAACTGGAACAGAAAGAGGTGGAAAATATACAGTTTGACAAGGAAATCAGTGAATTTACACTGGAGGATGTAGCAGCTCTAAACAAAGCTGTGCTGATTGTTAAACATATTTTTATGGCTCAATAGAAGCCATTCACTCTGCATTGGGACAATAGGAAAGATGGTTTGAGAGCAAGATCCCACGTGTTGAAAGGCTTTATGGTGTAAAATTCATTAGTAGGCAGAATGCCAGCATATCTGCCCCAGAGGTTCTGTGCTTGAACATAGTCTCTTACAAAAGTGTGTTCAGGTTCAACCACTAAGGCAGACAGAGGCTACTGTGGTTATGGTAAAAGATATATGAGGGCATATACCTCAACATGGTAGCAGAACTTGGCATTAGCAGCCACAGGATGGATGCTGGCTTTGAAGGCATACAAAATGCAATAGTTGTGGGGTGTTAGAGGCTTGTGCAAGGGCTCCAGAAGGCTAATGAGACCAACCAATGGGTAGCATAGAGTTCCTGAGGACAGACACCATGAATTTTGTGAAAGTTAAGGGTTAAGTTGCAGTGCAGATGCCAGGATATTGAAAATGCTAAGAGAATTTGCAGGTATAAAATGGAACAGAACCTTTTTTTTCAGTATGGTTTCCATAATTATCATGGTACATGAAACAATACCTGTATGCCTGTTAAATAAGGGGTATCTTTGGTGACTTGTGATTATCACCATAGATTCTAAAGGGACCCAACTGCTGATCACAGGATCTACTGTTTACCCGAGCCAGGTCTCCCCACTGAGGTGTTCTGCCTGTTTTAATTTTCTGTTTCTGTCTTTGATGTTAATGCTAGATCTAGGAGGTATCTCAAAGAGTACTCTTTGGAAGATCTTCCAGGCACATAAGCACCAGGCTGCTCGATGCTGGGAATTCAGAGTTAGACCAGAGTGCTTTTTCTCAAGGTGAGAGCAGTCCCAACTCATTTTACAGATGATAAACCAATTTGGTAACAACCTCAGCAGCACTATTATGAAAAAGGAAATACAGGAAGCTAACCTACAGTGACAGCTGAGGATTTCTTCAGAATGGGCAGGTGTGGATCCAGCCTGAGTCTTTATAGCACCTCCTGGGCCCCCTGTCTGAGCTGTCATAGACACCAAGATTTCTCTGACTAATCAACATACGGAAAAAGGATTTTTTTTCTGAGCTGACTCTAGCAACAGGGACCACATGCTGCTCATTTAATTGTTGATTTAGCATATGAGAAGCTCAGAGGTGTAGGAGCTTGAGAATGAAGCTAAGCATGAACCTCATGGAGCAACTGATTTTCTGCGCATAAATGATCAGGTTCTGGAGGTCCAGGTCTATACCCAGCTACACTACTAATTCTGAACATGGCTTTGAACAGAGACTCAAACTTCTCTAATATCCCATTGTTTGCAAAGTTGGATAATGATATAGTCTACCTTACTATAATGTTGTTATAAAAAATGTGAGGGTCTTTATGTGAAGGCACCTTATAAATAACTGAGCCCAAGGGAAAGAAAATAATAGCTGCTGTTTTTTTCTTAAGCTACATTCTTTGGCAAGTTTATCCATTAATTCAACAAGCATCTTTATAATACTGTGCTTGTGCGTGCACATGCATACATGCATGCATGTGTGTATGTGTGTATACATACTCAGGCATGCACACACATACGTGCACACACATGTTTTATAGTACCTGAGTGGAAGTCAAAGGAAGACTTGCATGAATATGTATGTCCTTACACTATGGGGGACAAGTTGCCAGTCTTAGTGGTAAGTGCTGTTGCCTGAGGAGACATCTTGCTGGCTCCACTCATGAGATTTTTTAATTGACTGTGAAAAGACACTGAGAACTTGGAGATTTAACATCACTGCTAGTGACCTAAAATTCCTAGGACTCACACTGTGTAGTTCCCTTCTTTTGAGTGACATGTAAGATTATCTATCTATTTATCCATCTATCCATCTATCTATCTATCTATCTATCTATCTATCTATCTATCTATCTATCTATCTATCTATCTACCTATTATTTATCTGTATGGCTGTCTATCCATCTACCTATCCTCTCTCTTTCTTTTCTCTTTCTCCATTCTTTTCCTTTTCTTCTGTTGAGTGCAGCCTTATGCCTCCAAGAAAAGGTGATCAAGTACTTAGTGGAATAGTCCATGAGGAAATGAAGCCTGTCTACAACCACCAGAATAAGTCTAGAAGTTGGCTCTCCACTTCCAGTGGAGACTGTCAGTGACTGCAGATTCTGCCTGTCTTGACTGTACAGAAATATCTTTCACAAGAAGCAACCAGTTAAGCTGCTGAAAAACTCCCAGCCCCTTGCAACATGTATCTAGATGTGGGTTAGTACAGAGAGGAGAGACGTGAGACTTCAGAAGTAGACAACTGTTTACCATGAGGTGTTCAGGTAGAAGGTCAGATGTGTCCTATGGCATCTCTTTTCAATGATTCAGTAGGTCATCTGAGTGAAAACACATGAAGATCAAGTATCTGAAAAGTGTTTAGACTTCCAGACTCTTCAGGTCTGTAAATTTATCAGCCCTCTCTGCAATTGATTTCAAGGCTACACTCTCTGCCTCGGGGATTTTTATGTTATTCTTCCTCCAATCATTCTTTATTGTCACTAATGTTATAATAAAATGCAATGCATGTAGCTTACTCCATGATTACGGGGCTCACTGAAGACTTATCAGACACTGTTCTCCACCCAGGCTCCGGCATCACTTAGGAGGGGTCTTTGTGAAATGGCAGTGATTCATGTCATGGATGTGAAAAATGAGTCTCAAGTGGACCTTTGCCCTCTTTCAAACAGCTTGTAAAATGCCCTGACCTCCTTTGCGGCCTAGTTATAACCATAACTAGGAGGTTAAGCTATAACCATAATGCAGAGGTTAAGAAGGAAGGTTCAGAAATCAGAGGGGCTTAGGCTCAATCACAGTTATGGGGACATTCATTCCTTCTCAGGGTGTTGGGGCTGAGGGCATCAGGTTCTTGCTAGTGACCGACTAGGATCATCCTGACCTCAGTTCTCTGCCATGGGGACCTTTCTAGCTGCTACATCAGCTAGTAACCACAAAAGAACCAGAGTGAGGACTCTAAGGAGGAGTGGGGGGCAGAAGAAATGGGAGAAGAGAGAGGAGTGAGTCTCATGGTTTTTGTAACTTAATTCAGAAGTGGCATCCAACCTGCTTGTCGGATTCTATTCATTAGAAGCAAGATATCAGATCTAGCCCACAATCTAGGGGAGGGGCTTATATAAAAACAATACAAAAGAATAAATAACAGATTATCAGGGACTATGCTAAGAGCTGTTTACTGCACTAGGGTAGCATATTCTTCGCATGTGTATATCCTGCAGAGAGATGGTTGATATATTGTCAGCATATCTGTTAATAGTAATGACTTGTGTCCACTGAAAGATGAAACCTACCATCCAGATCCATGACATCCATGGTAGGAGAGCATGTTTGCTTTTGTTATCCTAATGCTGGAAGATTGACTCTTTGGCTGAAGGCTGTGACCCTCACTATAATAAGGGTCCTTGTGTGGAATTCTTTCCAGGACATAGAACTTTACCAAGGAGAGAGACATTCTCAACCTCTATATAGGTATTCAGCAAGGTAGCCTTCCAAACAACTCTATCCCCCACCCCCCACTCCAAATTATGTGTCTGAGGTATGTATTAACAGACAGGATTGCTTTGGATAGTTTAGATGGCTTAATGCTGGGCAATCTGTTATATTGAAACCTTCTTAAAGGTATAAATTATTTGAGAATACTACTTTGTTTTGGTTCTTATTTACCATGTCAAAAGAGATAGTATGAGTATATTGAGAATCAATGCAGATCTTCAAGTTTTCTGAGACTCTGACAGTGAGCATTCAGTCCATTCAGGATCTATCATCATGTGACCACTTAGTGCATCAGTGTAGTTCCTTGAATTCCAGCCCAGTTGGAACTTTAGGGCCCTGAGTGTCTGGGGACTCTGGAGCTGGCTCAGAGATGAGCGTTCAATGAAATAGTGGTAACCCTATATTTTAAAGTAGGGTTTAGAGGTTAGGTGGACTCTTGGTTTCTAGTCACCCCATCAAAAACCCAGCTCTAGTGCAACTCACAAGAGGTCTGTATTCTACCGGAGATAGGAGAAGCCAGCTAAGACAATGTATGTATTTGCATTGTCTTCTGTGCCTTAGTCCTTAGTGACCTCTCAGTGTAGATTTCCCTTAACTCTGGGGCTCAGTTACTGTGTGTTGACATGCCACTGGTTTTGTTTAATCTGCATGACAATCAGAAGTATAAATTGCTGACTGCAAGTAACTGAGCTCCACAGACATGAAGCAATCTTAGTAGCAAGAAGCTAATTTCGGGCTGGATTTTAATCCTGTGATGAAGTCTAATGCTTAGGCTATTTCTAAAATAGAGTTCAATCCCAGCTCCCAGGAGTCGGAACTCTGGGTCAGTTTTAACCATGGGGGAGATTGTTTAAACATCTATCACTTCAGGTAATGGCTTCAACAGATGATAAGACACAGACCTCCCCTCCCCACTGCTCAGCTAGTGTCTGTCTACCCCTCAGCCTAGCTCATCAGTCCTGTCTCTGACATGGCTCCCCTCCCACAAACTCTAAGTAGATTCTTATGGCAGCCTTGAGCTTGTAGTTCCATTTTCTACTTCCCCGTGCTTGGTGAGTTTCTGCCAGGATAGGAACTGGGTATTATTGTACCTGGCAGAGTGCCTGATACAAAATAGACACTCAGTAAAAATTGATGGTGCTTGAGTTTGACTCTATCCTTTTCCTAGTGGGAGATCACAGAATGGGTTGCTTTTATGCATCCCTTAAGCTGGAACGAAGCCCGTAGTTTCATGGTGGTTCTTTGTCAAAACATTGGCTGCCTGGTCAAGAGGGGCAGGTATGGCAAGGAATAGAGGACGAGAGAGCTGTGAGTAACTGGAAGTCAGTCTGCATGAGCCTTCTGAGCAGTGGGGTTGAACGTAATTAATGTCTCAGCATTGTGATGAAGATAGAAAACGCATGCACCAGCTCCTGTCCGCATTGTTTGAAGCTTGTTTCCAGGTGTTAGAGTTTTGTTTTGGTCCTGTAACCTTTGACATATATAGAAATAATTTGTAGATGACTTCTGGGCTAGATCAAGGAAACTACACCACTTTACCTCTCTGTGTTTTGACAATGTCCTCGCTTATTTCTTTTTGCCAATTTTGTACAAGCCAGGGCCATCTTGGAAGAGGGGGTTTAACTTGAGAAAAATGTCTCCATCACATTGGCACATAGGCAATTCTGTGGGGGAATTTTCTTGATAAATGATTCATATGGGAGGTCTCAGCACATTCCTGGGCAGGTGGTTTGGGTGCTATATGAAAACAGGCTGATAAATCCATGAAGAGCAAACCAGGTAGCACTATATCATGGCTTCTGTTTCAACTCTCTCTCCAGGTTCCAGCTCTGGTTTTCGCTGATGATGAGTTCCAACCTGGAAGCTAATTAAACCTTTTCCTTCCAGAGTTGATTTTGGGCATAATGTTTTATCACAGGCAGTAAGGCCTTTGATAATATTCATATTCATTTATTGAGCTTGTTATGTAGTAGGTATGCCCTTGATCTTGTGTCATTTTCATAGTAGTGCAGTAACTATGATTAACCCTATTGTATGGATGGGGAAACTGAGGCTCAGTGTAGGTAACTAACTCATCCATGCTGATGAGTGGCAGTGCTTAGCATTTTTCCTGGGCATGCCTGATTCTACATCTGGCAGCCTTTCTGCTTCACTGACCCACCACAGGGCTAAGCACAGAGGATCAGGATTGGGCTTGGATGTCACTACCCACAGAAATCCTGGAGAGCATTCAAATGAGGAATTAGAGGTCCAGGCCTGGAATGGATTTACTGCTGAGTGAGAACTTAGGGGGAAGGAGGTGCAGAAGCGGAAAGTCCAGGGGTAAGGTCTAGTTAAAAGGTCTAGGGCTAGAGCCAGCAGAGCCAATGAAAGTGACAAGACCCACCAAGTCCCCAGGGTGTGGAACAGACGGTAGAAAAGCCCTATATCTCCAAATATGTCTAGGAGTACCTTCCAAGCCATGAAGGGGATGTTTATTCACTTATTACATGTTTTAAAAAGGTTTTTACTAAATCTTTGAGGATTTCAATCTCTTTGATCATATTCATCCCAACTCTTTCTCTTAACTCTTCCCTCATCCTCTCTCCTCAACTTCATCTCATCCTTTAAAAAAGTAACCCATGGTGCCCAATCTGTATTGCCCATAGACTCTTGATTCCCCTTTCGTCCCATGCTAGAATGGATTGGTCTTGTGTAGGACTCATGTGGGCCAGCATGGTTGCTCTGAGTTCATGTATGCAGTGGTCCTGTCATGCCCAGGAGGCAGTATGTCATCCTGGTGATCTCCAACCTATGGCTCTTATTCTTTTTGCCACTCAGGAAGAGGTCCACCTCCTCCATGGGGAGATGCCTTGTCTTTTTTTTTATATTTTATTTTGTATTGGTCATTTTATTCATTTACATTTCAAATGATATCCCCTTCCTGGTTATCCCTTCACAAATCCCCTATCTTATCCCCTTCTCCCCTTTCCCCTTTGCCTCTATGAGGGTGCTCCTCCAACCACTCACCCATCCCCACCTCACCCCTCTAGTATCCCCCTATACTGTGGGTATCAAGCCTCCACAGGACCAAGGGTCTCCCCTCCCACTGATGCCAGATAAGGCCATCCTCTGCTACATATGTATCTGGAGCCATAGATCCATCCATATGTACTCTTTGGTTGGTGGTTTAGTCTCTGGGAGCTCTGGGTTGTCTGGTTAGTTGATATTGTTCTTACTATGGGGTTGCAATCCTCTTCAGCCAGGAAGAGGTTTTAAACAAGTCAACAAATACAATAAATAATGGCTTATATAAGACTCCCCAGCTTGAATACTTATTTGAGGTAGCTTTGGGTCATAGAGCACGTGATTACCCATTTCTGACAACCAGGCAAAGCTGAAGGGATATTCTCTTAGAAGTACGGATTTTTTTTTTTTTTGGTGTTGTTGTTTTACCAAGTTCGCATCATAGCCAAATGGAACAGATTTCTTTTGTCCATACAAAAGAAACAAATGGGACCCAACTCCTTACTCATAGTACAATGATTTCTACTTATAAATGACTAAGTGTTGGAATCTCTAAGTTTTCTGATTCAGCTGTGGTGAGCATTCTCTTCTCCAGTCTCCTAGCTTCTTCAATCCTGTCTGTGAACAGGATCAATGACACTATGCAGCACTGAGCATTAAAGAAGACACAGGTGTGAAACTGACCCTCATAGCCCATCCCAGGGGTGGTATGGAGCCTGCATGAAGTTCTCTCCTATCCCTGTTCCACCCAGAGACAGAGTACATCAGATCCAGAGGTAACAAAGTAGGAGTGTCACATGGGATCTCTGAATAGCTACACCACCAGCATTGGGGGTAGCCCTCTTTACAAGACTCCTGTTCTTGTGTAAACCATCTATACCTAGATGTGGCTATCAAGTGTCAGTGGCCATCCAGGAGCTGAGAGAGGAGTGGGTGAGGAGAGCCACCCATCTCAGTAATGAGGCCTTCCATGTAGGGAGACAGGCTAAGAGAAAAGATGTCCACCTTGCTCCATCACATCACGGTTTGCATTTGAGCTGCCTCTTTTAGCCTCAAGTTCCCTGGCGGGGTGGTGCTATTTTGGGAAGCTGCAGAGCCTTTCAGAGGTCAGGCTCTCATGGCAAAAGAAGGTCTATTTTGTTATTGAAGAATTTCAAACTTAATAATAATGGTTGTATTAATTTATACACCCATGGATAGCATATTAGTGCTTGAGTTCTTCCCCATTCTCATCTTTGCCAAGGTTTGATTTCAATCTTTACCTGTTCTATATCTCAGGGCTTTACTTTGTTTTGCACTCTTCTTCCTTCCTTCCTTCCTTCCTTCCTTCCTTCCTTCCTTCCTTCCTTCCTTCCTTCCTTTCTTTCTTTTTTTCTTCCCTCTGTCCCTCCTCTCCCTCCCTCCTTTCCTTCCTCTTTCATTGTGTATCTATATACATGTGTGTGAGCATAGTGAATACATAGGTGTATGTATCTCTGTGTGTCTGTTTGTGTGCATGCACACATGCATGCATGTGCACATGTGCATATATATGGAAGCCAGAGATGTCCCGTTCTATCACCTTCTGCCTCATTCCCTTGAGACAGGGTCTGTTTCTGAACCTGGCCCTAGACTGGTGGCTAGCAAACTCCTGTGATCCTTCTGTCTCTGGCCCTTTGTGATTCTTGGGTTACAGCCATGCATATGGCCATGTTAAAATTCTTACATTAGTTTTGAGATCCAGACCCGGATCCTCTTACACAACAATTCTTATGCTCTTATTCATTGAGCATGTGTCTGGCACTTTGCCTTGTATTTTCTTAAGGATTGGTGGCATGGTGCTTCATTTTAATATGTCACAAGAACTACCTTCAAACCTAACTATGAGGACAACCTTGTGACTAAAATCCAGTTCCATCCTTTAGTAGAGCCACTTTAGAAATTGACTTTAGATATTGACTAGGGTGTCTTTGTCCTCAGCCTCACATGTAGAGAGATTGACATGGATAGGGTACTAATATATTTTCTAGTCCAAGTAGGATAATTTGGGATCTCCTTAACTAAAATTACTTGAATTTGAACAAATTCCCCCTTTGGGTTCCCCTGGGGTTCCCAATGTCTATTGAATACAATGATGTCTATTTGTGATGTGAATGGAGAGGGCTCACCATCTCCAACAGTGGCCCCCAAGAAGTCCAATTTACTTTCTCTTGTGGTCCACACAGGAAAACCATGAGGGCCAGTTTTGCAGTTCATGATGAGATGTCATCAAGATATTTTAGGAAATGCATACAAAATAGAGTAAATCGAGAACTCAGTTTCTTAGCGATAACATGTGTTTAATTTAATGTGTTTGGAAGAAAACATCCGAAATTGTAGGAAAGTGTGATGATCAAGATTTGACATAAATATATCAACAAAGACTAAATGTAGACACAGAAATCAGGAATGCTTGCTCCACATGCTGCATAGCTATCTCTCATGCCTGGCAGAGATACAGGACCACATAGAGCAGTTCCATTGCACCCCATTCTGGCTATGGTGCAATGAAATCCTTCTTTGCTTGACCTTTGAACACTAGTCACTTGAAGGAGGAGTTTTCAGTTGCATCTGGTACTAGGGCATTTCTGGTGGGTAAAACGATGGATTTGGTTAGACTACTTGGGACTGATGTTCATGTATCTAACTCTGACAGCAATCTCAGTTTCTAGGTATGTCAGTGTGTCAACATTTTGTTCTGAGTGCATCTTCTGCTCATGTCTGTGTTGCTCTTGGCTCTTGGTCCTCTTAAACTGAGACTCTATCATCCATTAGCGCTGAATGAGCCCAATCAAGTATGATACTGTACGCTTTATTCTTATCTTCTGTGTTCAGCTCTGGCTTTAGCAATATGCTTGGTTTGATTTTTAGAGACTTCTAAAGTCTGACCCATTTTGTGATCTTCAATAGAGAAGCACCTAGGTCAGCATTTGTTGCTTGGAAGCATGACTGGGATGCTGGGCATGATGTATGCTTCTTCCCACCTAGGGGGAGGTCATGGGTTAAGTAGCAATTTCTTTAAATTGCCTTTTCAGTTCCTACTTGTTTTTTCTTACTTTCTTCTACTTTAATACCTTGTCTAGACAGCCAGGAGCCCGGTGATACATTGCATCGTTCAGCACTTTACAATTTATTTAGTAAAACACTTTTACATATATTAAAGGGCAGTGGTTTAGAACATAGACCTTGAAGGCATGCTGCCTAAATTCAAATCATGACTGCCAGTGCTGGCTACATAACCTTGAGTAGTAATTCACTCTTTCTGGGCTCGGGTTTTCATAAAAGAGGAGTAAAAATATAACTACATCATGCATTGTTTGGAGGATAAATTAATATATGTCAAGTGCTAAGTGCAAGGTGCACACATAGTAGGTCCACATGCTTTTATTTTTCATAATGACTGTTACTACTGCTTTATTCCTATACCAGTTTGTTTACATGGTGTATGCCAGGTGATCTCTCTGCCTCTGTACATCTTCTAAGCCCCGACTCTAACATTAGGGGAGTTCCTAGGTACCACTTGACCTGCATTCATCAGCAGTTCTCACATGTCCCATCCTCTACAGCTGATGGCCCAGTCACAGTCCTGCCAGGTGCTGCTCTCTGCTACCTGTACATCCAGGGGCAGCAGTTCTCTGAGCATCATTTTTAGATTGAATACCTGTAGACTGAGGACTATCCTGTATAACGTTGGGAGAATGGCTTACTTGAGTTGGCTTTCTACTCTTTTTATTTTTATTTATTTATTTAGATGTTTTATCTACTTTATATTCTGGTTGCAGCCTCCTCCTCTCAGTCCCACCCTTACAAGTCCCTCCCTCATTACTCTCTCCTCTTCTTCTCAGAGAAGGGAAGCCCTCTTTGCATACAACCCCACCCTGGGAGATCAAGTCACAGCAAAAGTTCTCCCACTGAGGCCCAATCAGGTCCAGTTGTAGGCAATGGAGTCCAAGACAGCCCCTGCTCTACTTGTTAGGGATCCCACATGAAAACCAAGCTGCTCATCCAGTACAAATGTGCAGGGGGCCCTAGGTCCAGCCCCTGAATGCTCTTTGGTTAATGGTTCAGTCTCTGTGAGTCCCCATGGCCCCAGGTTAGTTGATTTTATAGGTCTTCTTAAGGGGTCCTTGACCCCTCCAGTTTGCTCAATTCTATCCCCCACTCTTCCACTTGACTTCCCAAGGACCACCTTATGTACCTTTCTACTCTTAATATAGGATTTAGACCCTTTACAAAGAAAAGGTACCCTGCCAAGCATTGGTGATTGCAGAGAGTTTTATGATCATTAGTACAGTTACATCCATGTAACAAAACACCCAATAAACTCAATGCCCTTTTCCCCAGTATCCCTCATTCCCTTCCCAAGCACTCTCTCTGGGTGTTCCTCAGCCTGACTCCTCTTTCTTCATCTCACCACTCAAGAATAGCTCATAGTCACCTCTGTCTTCTGTGTGATCCTTGGAATCTTGCTTATGTTGGCAGCTAGGTGTTCATCAGACTTGTTTCCTTGCAGGAAAAGTACTTCTATCAGAGCAGATGCTGCAAAGTTAAATGTTTCTTTATATGTTGCATGAGATTTTGCACCTCTGCTCTGGTGCATTATCTTATTAATCCATTGCCATCAACCTTAGAGGCAATTTTTTTTTAATTGTTATGCTACTTTGGATTATATTCTGGTTCCTAGAAGCTTGTTGCTATGTGACTTTTCCTGGAGAGATGTGGACAGATGACTGCTGACCCCAGATAAGTTGTTGATCACAGACCAATGAAATGATTCTACAGTTTACTTGGTCAATCAGTGAGTTTATTGGTGAGTTACTTGTAGGAGTATAGGTCAAGGGACAGGAACACAAATAACTCGGAGGCAGGCATCCCATCAAAAACCATAGCCTGCTTGGGTGATGATTCACAAGTGCTGCATGTCTTGAGTTTCTGCATAGTTTTAGACAGCTCCACCAGGCAGACAGTCTCCTCCCTGCAGTAATTGTTTTTGTAACTCTGGAGAGAGGGCTTTTGAAGATCATGTAGGTTTCAGGGTCTTCCTGGGTCTTGTAAGTTTTATTCACTTCCTGGGTCATGCTAATCACCCTTCTCCCTCCAGAAGAGATTGTTTCAATTTTGGAGAACACTTAAACTTTGTCTGGGACCACAGTCCTCACAACTGAACAAATACCTCCATGAGCACATGCCTTCAAAGAGTTCAGAGGGACCACTCCAGAACTCTACCTATCTTAAAAGAGAATGGCTGGTCTGGCGGGACCCAGTCATTATATATTGCTTCTCATACTATGTACAAAGAGCGCCTGCAGTACATGGGAAGTATGCAAAAATATGTCTAAGCTTTCCCCAAAGTCCCAACAAATCAAGCTAGAGTTGGGGGAAGTGGCATGAAGAGTATGAATCTCCCAGATGCTGAGGATAGATCCCAGGGCCTCAAGCTAGGCAAGTGGACTATGCACTCACTTTAAGAATATAAGTTTTTGTTTTGTTTTTGTTTTTGCCATTGTTGTTTTGTTTTGTTTTGTCTTTTTCAATTAGTGTCTCCTATAGTTCAGGCTACCCTCAAACTTTCAATGTAGTGAGAATGACCATGGAATCTTGATTCTTTTCCCTTCACCTCCCACATGTGAAGGCTGTAGGTAAATACCCCCATGCCTGGTTATGAAATGCTAGCAATTAATCACATGGCCTTGTACATCTTAGGCAAGCGACCTATCAATGAAACTACATCTCTAGCACAAGAATCATAATCTGTAAACACAAGCCATAGTAATGTTTCTCTATTGTATTCTTGGACATACTGTTCTAGACAGGATGGTCCTTCGGTAGATGATATCGATTTCACTTTTTTCCTCCTGGTGGGCCCATAAGCATACTTCATTTCCCAGCTTTCTTTGCAATTATATTCAACATGCAATTATCTTTAGCTAGTGACTATATGTAGGATAAGCTGTACCACTTCTGGGCTAAAATACAGAGCAGAGGAAAATGGGGTAAGACCTGCTGTGCTCTCATTTTGCCCTTCTATGGTCATACATTCCAGGCGGTGCAGCTGCAAGATGCTGAAGCTTGGGTCCCTAGGTAACTATATGGAGCAGAGCCCTTTTTCTGGGCCACTATGGTCACTCGTTGGAACTGAGAAAAGGACATCTGCTCTGCTAAGCCACTGACTTCAGGATTAATTTGTTACCACAGTATAGTCTAGTTTTATCCTTACCACTGGACAAGCCAAAGTGGGATAATTGATTTATTCATCATTAAGAAGTTTAATGAGATTTGCTTTAAGCTCCAGTAGCAGTTGCTAGAGAAATCAGATCTGACTGCAGTGGATAGGGCTGGGATGAGGGTGAGCAATGGAAAAGGCCCAACTTGCTTAGCCTTGCTTTGGAGAGATCATCATTTTAGAGAAACAAATAAAACTGATTTGTAATCTCACCCCTCATTCATGTAACGGAGTCTTACTGAGATCCACATGTCAGAACCCAGCACTAGGACAGAGGGGCAAACAGCTGTTGTCCTCATCTCTAGGGAGGTCACAATGAACTAAAGAGCCAGATGAACAAGGACAACATAGAGTGTTTGATTTCCAGGATGAGAAGTGGGCCAAGAACTTGGGATCTTGGATAGAACGGAGGCTGGGCTCTTCAGCATCCTTGGCAGATAGCTACTATGAAAAAGCTTATGTTTGAAAAGAGCTGGGCACTGGGAATGGATGCCCCTGAATGGCTGGTGACTCCTAACTGGGATTTTATGAACATTTTAGACTCAGGCTTGCTCTGGGTTTTCCAGATGAAGTCATTCCAGACACATGCCATCTGAAAGAACACATGCCAGGTGCTGGTCATGGTGCCCTGCCTAGTGCTTAATTATGGGAACCACTCATAAAGGTCAGCTCTTGTTTCTCCAACTCGGCTGGCCATAATTAAGCTTTGGGAATGGTCACAAGCAGGAAGGAGACAGAAAGTTCTATAATGAAGAGACGATAAAACAACTGCAATTGAAATCCCTCCCCCCTTTTAAAAACATGAGTCTCACTATAGAACCAGACCTATCTGGTCTGGAACTCACTCTGTAGACCAGGCTAGTATCAAATTCAGAGATCTGCCTGTGTTTACTGCCTGAGTGGTGGGATTAAAGACATGTGTCACCACACATCTGCCTGTATGAGCTTATCTGTAAGAGCTTACCTGTAAGAATTTACCTGTAAGCACTCCATACATCCTTATAGAACCCCTAATAAGAAATATGCTTGTATTTCTTTCCTACCATTGCTGTGACAAATCGCCACAGTCATGGTGGCTTACAGCAATGTGAATTTATTATACTGACAATCTAGGAGCAGGAGCCTGATGTGGCTTCCACCAAGGAGTGAGAAGTCTGTCTTCTTCTCTAGAAGGTAAGGGGAAGGCACATATCCTCACCTTCTCCAGCTTCTAGAAGCTGCCTACAACTTACTTGTTCGTTTTCTTCCTTCAAAGCCATCTTCCCCCTTTGCTTCTTTATCTTTTAAAGTTGACTGTGGTTACACTGGGTCCACTGGGACCATTCACTGTGGTCTCTGTAATCTTATTAGAAAACTTAATCTACTTTTTCTTTTTCTTTTTCTTTTTTTGTCAGTAATCTAACAGATCTGGGGGATGAGGACACCTCGAGGAAGTCATTGTCCTCCCTATCAACAAATGATGTTTTAAAAAAGGATAAACTGTCAATGGGAAGCTGAAGATCATCTCTGTGATAGTGAGAGTACATGGAGTTCATGTACTTAACAGCCAAGGGGAGAAGCAATGCCACAGAGTGGTTCTCTGCTGCAAAAACTCAACGGAAGAGCACGATGTCATGTGCTCAGAAAGAGTGTTCTGTGCCAATGAAGAATCGCAGCTTACATTAAGGACTGGCTAAAAATGAACTCATTCTCACTGCCTGACTGGTTGATCAAGAATCTTCTGTTAGGTCTTGAGAAGGTCTCTTGTCCTGGGTTTGCCTGCTTCAGTGTTAGCTAGTTGGAGCCAGTGTGGAACCATTCAGGGCAGTGTCTCTCCATGGGGAAAGGGGCTTTGGTTTGTTTGTTTTCTCTAGCACTATTATTGCTCCCAATTCTCAGATGGGCTATCTGAGGATTACATAGCTGTCACTCTGACTGAAAAGTGACAGAAGAATCAGCCATGAAGAGACAGATGCTGAATCTCCTGTCTTAATCATTTTATTCTGGCATCAAGCTTCAGAGTCAGGCCTGGCTAATCTTTTTCTCCACCCAAGTGAGCTAGGGAAGAGGCTACAGGTGGTGAATGCTAGAATGCATTTGGTGGGCATTGGGAGCTCAGATGGGAAAGCCGGTACATGTCTTGCCAGGAGTTTGGGGGAAATACATTTTCTGAGAGAATGGGGTTATTTGTAGATGAAACTCACCAACCGTCAGGCATTGCCTCTCTCAGCCGAGAACATGATCAGCTTTTGACATTAACCCCGGGGCAGAAAAGAGTAGCTCATTAAGCTCTAGTGGAGATGCTGACAGCTGCAGATGTGAGGTCATGTTTATAAGCGACTTACAGTGGGGACCAGTGACACTTCATTACAGACACCCATCAAGGGTCTGTTCTTCCCTCTTTATCCCCCTTATCATTTTTTTTTTCAGCATGGGTCCTATAATTAGAACCTGTATTGATTGATTCTTGATCAATTCATTTTGCTAGGTTGAGGCAGAACATTACTGGTTACATGTACACATCAAAAAGTGTGTCACATGTCAGTAGATGTGTAAAAGTGTTGGGGGTGGTATGGAAGGAGGCCACAGGATTCCTGCATCTGCTTGCAGCCACAGAAGTGTGCCTGAGGGACCTAGCACCTCTCTGATAGAGTTCCTCGTTTGCTCCAGGGCATCCATGGAAGCTGGGTCCCAGCATTCCCTGTGATGATATAGGGCACCTAATAC
Source organism: Mastomys coucha (assembly GCF_008632895.1). NCBI lineage: Eukaryota > Metazoa > Chordata > Mammalia > Rodentia > Muridae > Mastomys > Mastomys coucha. Next base: position 147,504,170 of record NW_022196897.1, read on the forward strand.
TGTCAGTGTGTCATATAAAATTGGCACATGTATGCCAGACATTGACTTATATCATCTTGACTAATTCTTACTTCAGCCCTGCCAAGGTTCTTCAATCTGAAAATAGAAGCTTTGGGTAGACAAGTAACTTGTTGGGGTCAATACAGCCCAGGGGTGTTTGCTCTAAGCACACAATACTGTCTTAGCTATATAATTACACTAGGACAAGAAGTAGACATGATCTTGTATAGCTCATGGGGTGATGTTCAGAAATATAGCCATTGTGTGGGGAGTGATGAAGAAGGGGATACTAAGCCCAGCCCAGCCCTCTCACACAGTGATGCCTGAAGGAAAAAGCATATGTTGGTTGAGGATGTGTACCACTTCTAGGGTGTGGTTGCCCGAGCTGTTCCAGATCTTACCAGCTTCTATATCAGGACTTTCAAAGGCAGACTGCCAGACCCTTGCATCCAGCTTGTCAGATATCCTGATTACATGGCCAACCCTACTTGCACCATTCCATGACAATCTGGCTGCCTTTGCCCATTCTCTGTGGAAAGCTAGTGTGCACAGGTAGTATGGCCTCCCAAAGCAGGCATTTGGTGGCATTTATAACTTCTCAGTGTGTCTAAGGGTCACACACACATTGGGATTCATCAGCTTACTGCAAGTTCAGGGTATGAAAATCCACACCCTCTAGTTCGGACATAGACAAAAATCCTAAAACTTGGGGCTTTCACTAATCAGTTATGCTTGGAGGCTTGCTGGGGAAACTTGTCAGTCATTTTTTCTAGATGACAGTGGGCTCTTCCGGCCCTGCAAACTTGTGGCTGTTATCTTTATATATTTAGGAACAACTTCACATTTTATATGATGACTGTTTCCGGGACTCTCTCTGACATATGTAAACCTCTCCTACTCTTGTCTCAATGTATACACATGCTCAAGGCTTGCTTTGCAGAAGATGGGAGTGGGAATTTCAAAGTTCACTCGAGTTGCCCCAGGGGCAGAAAACAGTAGGAGGCAGGATAGACAGTTTGTTCACCCATTGGATTATATAGTTTGTAGCCCAGAGTTTCAAGCTATGCAGTCTTTCCTTACAAAATAACAAACAACAACAACAACAACAACAAATAACAACAAACTTCTGCAAGCCCTGCAGAGAATGGGAACATACTGAAGGAGCTTAAAAGACTTAGAACAAATCACAACAAAATCAGAGCCTCGTGCTTTCTTAGTGGAAAGTTAGCACTTATAGACCCAGAATTTGCCTCTGTCATGTCTACATTTTAAAACATTCCTCTGGATTCTCTGATGCTCCTTCCACTGATAAGTGGGGTCCATATTCCCTCTCTTTGAATCATGATTGACCTTAGTGACAGATTGACTGGCAGGATGGGGGGAATAGGAAGCTATGTGGTTTCCATGGTGATAATGCCCCTTCCTGGATCTTCCGAGACACTCCTATTTTGTGCCTTGTGCCATTGTGTAGGAAGGCCAAGGCTAACCATGTTGTGAGGGAGTTCAGGACATATGGATGGTTCATGTGTAGGGGTTCTGGATGACTGTCTTATCATAACACTAGACACATACGTCAGATGCCTCCAGATGATACCAACTAGTAGCCATCTAATCTTTTGCCTTCCAGAGTTCCCAGCTAAAACTTCAGTCATCAAGGAGCACATATCACCCACTCTCCCTCTCTTTCTAGAGTACATGACAAATAACATATAACAAAATGCAGCCAGGCAGTGTTGGCACATGCCTTTATTCCCAGCACTTGAGAAGCAGAGGCAGGCAGATTTCTGAGTTCAAAGTCAGCCTGGCCTACAGAATGAGTTTCAGGACAGCCAGGGGTACACAGAGAAACTCTGTCTCGAAAAACCAAAAACCAAACCAAAACAAAACAAAAAATCAAAAAAAATATAACAAAATGCCACTAAGTTTTAGGGCGTGTAGTTTATTCCCCAGCAAACTATAACTGGACCAGCCTTTAGCTCTGGCTTTGGATTAGACTCTTCACTGCATTCTCTTTCTTACTGTATTTCAATAATAAGTAATTGGTTTCACCGTGACACTTCCATACATGTATGCAACATAGTATGAAGAGCCTTGACTTCTTTGAACCAAACACAACTTTTCCCAAGGTTTACATTTAGTAATGCATATTGAAGTTGCCTAAATATAATAAATGCTCACAAAAATCATGACTACTGTCTTAGTGTTTTATTGCTGTAAAGAGACACCATGACCAAGGCAACTCTTTATAAAGGTCAACATTGAATTGGGTTGGCTTACAGTTTCAGAGATTCAGTCCATTATTTTCATGGCAGGAAGCATGGCAGCCTGCAGTTAGACATAGTGCTGGAGAAAGAGCTGAAAGTTCTACATCTCTTGATCCAAAGGTAGCAAGGAGTGGACTCTTCTGCATGGGGCAGAGCTTGAGCATAGGACTTCAAAGCCCATTCCCACAGTGACACACTTCCTTCAACAAGGTCACACTTACTTGTACTACACATCCTAATAGTTCCATTTCCCATGGCCAAGCATATTCAAACCACCACAATTACCTTCCAGAAGACAGTGCATATATTTGCCTTTTGGCTCCCTTAGAGACAAGTGGGTCTGGATTGTATAATCAAAGAAGAAGGTTTACATGGAGTCCATTATCTGTTTGTAATTAAACCACAAGACCCTCTATAGCACCTAAACAAGTTTTGCTAGGCTCAAGGCAAGTTCCTTAAACAGACTTCAGAAAGGAAATATGAACCTTCTTCTGCAAAACACAACCTCTAAGAAAATTACCCTCAGGGCCTACTTGCCACTCCCCAACCCAAAATAATGGTGCTTCCTTCCCTTTCCTCAGGCTATTCCTCAGAGTAAGCTCTTGGGGACTTTGCTGAAACTACAGATGACGGGTCACATGGTAAACATTTTAGGAGGCACACTTTTCACAAGTACCACCACTATTCCATTTTGGGGTTTTGAGACTCTCCACTTGGGATTTCTGAGCAGAGGAGAAGCCCAGAAGGAACCAGGCCAATCTCATCTTAAGGAAAAGGAAGGGATGGAAGGCTGGCTCCCAGAGACCAGTCAGAATCCATTTGCAAGTCGACAAGGGCAAAGTAGAAGGCAGGTTGGTGCTCCCTGTGTGGTGCTCCTTCTAGGTGCTCATTATAACTCAGACCCTTCTGTGTCCTCCACCAGCCTGCACTCAGGCAGACTCACATTGTAGGTCCACATGGAATAGATGGCTTACCATTTGCAGGCCCAGAGTGGATTATTTTTCCTAGATCCCCTCACTAAACTCTCTGAGAGCTCCAAGGATGTTCAATGAACACCCTGAATAACCTTTTCTGACTACCACTGTGTGGGTCTCAGCCATGTCCCTTTGCCACCTCTGCATTTCAACAACTGTCCTATGAGCAGGAGTGAAATCTCCCCTTTCATTGACCTCTGGAAGATGCAGCTTCAGTTTCTTGGAACACCTGATCTTCAGAGAACTGGTATTATTTACAAACACCCACTGTCATCCAAGCAGGAGTTTTAATTTCTATGGGAATATAAATTATGGGCCTGACTGGATTTAGAAGAGATTGAGCTACACCTTCTGTGCGTGTCTGTGGGAGTGTTTCTGGATGTCTGGGGGAGAAAGACTGTCCCGAGTGTGGGTGGCTCTTTCCCTGGGACAGGATCCTGCCTGGAATTAAAGAACAAAGCCAGAGGTCCCAGCATTCCCCTTTCTCCTTCCCTGCCCTGATATGAATTTGCTGCTCCAACTGCCTTTCCAACCATAGTAGACCACACCCTCTGACATGTGAGCTAAAGTTGTTTGTCTGACATTTTATGATAAAAAGGAACTCATATGTCATATTTTCTGATTCGAATACCGTCTATTTGCCTTAGGTTACAAATCTGGGAAAGGGAGGGCTCAGCTTTGAACTAAAGAAGCCTTTGTGTGATCAGTATTTTCAATGGCTCTGAGCCCTGTACACTGTTGAGGAGTCTCCCTTATTAGACATGAAGTCTTGGTGGTGTGCACCTCATCTAAATTGTGTGTGTGCACATGTGTGTGTGTGTGTGTGTGTGTGTGTGTGTGTGTGTGTATGTAGCACATGTTCCTGTGTGGGCAAACTTGGGGGTCATTCCTTAGCTGTTTTTTACTGTTTTTGTTTTGTTTTGTTTTGTTTTTTACCAGCCCAGGGCTTCCAATTCAGCTAAAACGAGCTGGCCAGTGGGCTCCATGGACCTATCTAACTGTCTCTCCAGTGTTGGGGTAACTGGCACACACTGTCATTCCTGGCCTTTTTTTTGTGTAGGTTTTTGGCATCAAGCTCCAGCCCTTACACTTACAGGCAAGCCTGCTACCAACTAGATATTTTCTTAGTCGACTCTTTTTTTTTTTTTTTTCATCTTCAACGCAATGTACCCTCTGGCTCACAGCATCTCTGTGAATGTTTTAATTTCTTTTTTTTTTAAAAAGGAATATGTCTATTTCTAGTTGTAAGTTGAACTTAGTTGTCTAGTTAATCGCACAAAGAGACATTTAGGAGGCAGTGACTGGAGCCCTGGGTGGAGCAGATGATGTTCACTGTCCTGAATCACAGAGGAGAGTGTGGGCTGAGCGGTGATGCTGTGCTTAGAGCAAGACCTACTGTGTCCGTGATTGAGTCACTGTGCCCCTGAGAGAGACCTGCCAGTTATTACTGACACACCAAAAGCAGGGCTTTGAGCTGTGGGTGATCCAAAAACACAAATTTATGAAGATAGCCCTCCCTATTGAGAAGCACCAGCTCAACTAGGCGGAGAAAAGCCCTCATCGATGCCACCTGGCGAGAAGTAAATGGAGAACGATAGCTCGCCTTGCAGCTGCAAATGCACCGCACAGGAGAGGCTCTGAGATTATTTACAAGACGCTGAGAAATGTGCTGATCCTATCTCTGCATCTCCAGAGATCCGGCACAACCAGCCCTGCTTGTCACTTGTGGATCTAAAATGGGCGGGGTCTGAGCGCCCGTGAGATGGAGTGGGAGGGGGATTGATTCAAGGTCCTACAAACAGAGATGCAGAGATGCAAAACTGGAGGTAGAAGTCTGTTGGGTTGGTAGCCTCGGCAGGGGAACAGTAAGTGAAAGTAGAGAGGAAAACAGATTGCGAGAATTCACCCCGCCTTGCTTTGATGGACGTAGCTCTCAGTGTGTCCCTGTCCCAAACTTCTTCAGTGGATTTTTGTGGTCCTCAGCCTTCTAAACCTAGCCACGCCCCCTGGGAGGGTAGATTGTGAGGCCAGATACACCCTGCAGTCATGGTGGCTGTCCTACTCTTTGAGGACTGGTGGTGAACTTACTATTGAATTTAGGGGACAGAGGAGAGGGAGGCAGGAGATGAAGTGCCCCTTAATTCCTGAAGGCTTCCATGCAGATCTGTGACTGACTGGTTCATGTGTACAAACTAAATTAAAGTATGCTTTGATACCATATCAAAATTAAGAGTCAGAGATTTTTTCTCACGCCGAGAGTTGCTATCCTTTCCAGTGACCTAGTGTAGGATATTTCTGGGAGGCCACATGACCCCAACTCTCTGGCACCAACATCTCTTTCAGACAAAGCCCCCAGATTGTTTGGCTCCTGATGGACACGTTTGATCTGGGATTTCCCTGAGGCCTGGTTTCATTTGCCAGCTGAACAGATTACATTGATTGACATGCGTGTGTGTGTTTCAAGTCTTTTTATAAGTAGTGCAAATCTGCCTGGGCTCCTGATGGTGACTGTGGTTTGCCCCTGAACATCTGGGATGATGTACCCTGGTGGACATGGAAGGCTGGGCAGATACCAGACCTGGCACAGATGGTCTCCTGAGGGGCTCTAAGCTCATGAATGCACAGCTAGCCACTCTGGACCCACCAGGCAGGCTGGGGTCCTTGTCTTCTGTGTGAACTTTGTCACACTGCCAGCTCTATCTTCTTCTAAGCAGAGGGCAGATGGCGTCCTTCCATGAGAAAAAGAGGTCTCAGGTCCACAGAGGGATGGACAAGGCAGATGACCTTGGGTGATCTATACCCTTGGTCTGTGCATAGATCTATGCCTTGGAGCCCAGACATAGAGACTTGGAGTCTAGTGACTCTATTTTCCTAATTTCAAATTTTGAAGCCTCCCGAGTTCGGAATCACTGTTCCCTTCCTCACCGGCCTGCTTCCCTTTCCTCTCTCACACCATTTTGTAGTTGTTTGTGGACAGAGGTGGGGGTGTGTGTGGACATTTAAAAACCAAGAAGCCTCAGCCCTCAATAGGACATCTAAATCAAACCCTAGGACCATCTCAGAAGAGGGAGTAGAGAGATTAAGAACCAGAGGCGGTGGAGGGTGAATACACTGAAACAGTGCTTTCCAGACATAGCAGAGTAGTCGCACACAGGAGCTCACAGAGGCTATGACAAGACCAAGCCAGACAAAGATCCCAGCATGAGGGTGTGGGTGGTTACGGAGTCTTCATATCTAGCCGAGAAGCTACCACCACTGGTGTCTACTGAGAGAGGGGCAGTCCATTTCCTATAAGGACGAGCCCCACCCCCCACTCCCAGAGCCTACCCATGATCTAGCAGATGTTCCTACACCCAGGAACGTGCAGGCAGCAGTAAGCACACTTGGTGGGTTAAAAAAAAAATAAAGAACACATGAAGTTGAAAGGGACTGGTGGTGAGGCAGGGGGATTGGAGGAGAGGAAATGCAAGGCAGACTTGATTACACCATGTTATATACATGTATAAAATTCTCAAAACAGTAAACACTTTTAAAGAAAAAAATCTCCACCAAGACAAATCAAATACCAATACCAAAGTAAACCAAGAGGGCTGATTCATCTCTGTTCACCCTCCACACTTCTTACTAGGGTGCAGGTTGAGAACAAAAGCTTAATTTTCAAATGAGACCACCCCATGGGACCTCAACCTCAGATCCCTACCTTGCAGCTCCATGAACCCTCATTTTCCAAAGTAAGTAGTGAGCTGCTTATGGCTTTCAGGTCATAGTTTACCAACTTTTTAAAAAATTAATTACTTTTTTAATTAAATTAATTTATTTTTTACACTCCATATTCCATTCCCTGCTCTATATCCCCACCCCATCCCCATCTCCACGTGTATGCCTCCACTCCCATCCCACCTGACGTCTGAACTCCCTGGGGCCTCCAGTCTCTTGAGGGTTAGGTGCAGCATCTCTGAATGAACACAGATTAAGAAGTCCTCTACTGTATGTGTGTTGGGGGCCCCATATCAGCTGGTGTATGCTGTCTGTTTGGTGGTCCAGTGTTTGAGAGATCTAGGGGGTCCTGACCCTCTATACACATCCCGTTTCCTCCCACACCTGATCTCCACCCCCCTGTTTTTCCTCCCCCCACCTCTCTCCCTCCAAGGTCCCTCCCTCACTCTACTTCCTATGACTATTTTGTTACCCCTTCTAAGTAGGACTAAAGCATTCATACTTTGGTCTTCCTTCTTCTTGAGCTTCATATGGTCTGTGAATTGTATTGTGGGTATTCTGAGATATTTTGCCTAATATCCACTTCTCAGTGAGCATATATCATATATGTTCTTTTGTGACTGGGTTATCTCATTCAGGATGATATTTTCTAGTTCCATCCTTTTGCCTGTGAATTTCATGAAGTCATTGTTTTTAATAGCTGAGTTGTACTCCATTGTGCAAATGTACCTCATTTTCTGTATCCATTCTTCTGTTGAGGGACATCTGGGTTGTTTCCAGCTTCTGACTATTATAAATAAGGCTACTATGAACATAGTGGAGCATCTGTTCTTGTTATATATTGGAGCATCTTTTGGGTACATACCCAGGAATGGTATAGCTGGGTCCTTAGGTAGTACTATGTCCAATTTTCTGAGGAACCACCAGACTGATTTCCAGAGTGTTTGTACCAGCTTGCAATCCCACCAGCAATGGAGGAGGGTTCCTCTTTCTCCACATCCTCGTCAGCATCTACTGTCTCTTGAGTTAAATATATATCTTTTTTAAATCCAGATTCTGCTTCTCACAGCCAGAGAATCTGCAGTAGAATTCATACTCTGTGCTTTTGAGAATTTCCTGGATCATTAATCATGAAGTACAGCTCGAGGTGCACCACAGGTTGCCTCTTTCTGCAGGTGGGATGGAGATGCCACAATGACAAACAGGAAGGAGAGAGCACTGGCCTTCTTCTAAGACCTAGTGTTGGCTGTTTTCCTACCTTGCTACCAGCTCTTCATTTGGGGGACCTCCGGGAGACCTTTCTTGGAATACCAGAGGTGTGACAAGCTTAGCTGTGGACACCATTGCAGTCACAGTGGGAACATTTCTCACCTCATTAGTTTTCAATTGCCTGTCATTTAACTCTGGAGGAGCCGTCCACTCTACAGTTAAGCTCAGTGGCAGGAATATTGATAAGTTACAGGAAGGAAAGCTTGAAGTTCTCGGGAGTAGGTATGATAGATACTTTAAAACAGACCCGTCCCCATGCCTTGAGATATTTCCCTGTTAGTGGAAGACCAGGACAGGCCAACAGATTTCACCTGGAACCAGTTTACTCAATTCATTCATTCATTCATTCATTCATTCACTCACTCATTCATCTATTCATTCAATTTTTCCTTCAGGGATTTAATTAACATTTATTTAATATCTATTTAAAGAAACAGTGCCCATTCTGGCATTTGGGAAAGATAACAGAATGAGACCTCATCTTTGTCTTACTTCACTGTGATTTGTATGATAAAGGAGACAAATTCATGAGGTGTTTAGACAGGAAGTGATAAGCCTTCCAGAACATGTATAATCATTTGGGGACACAGTCTGCGTTGGTTCAGGAGTCAATCTGGGGTCTGAGGTTAGGGCTCAGTCTCTTATCCACGAACATGATGAAGATCACTGAACCATAGGTCACTGAGGAACAAGTTCCTGAACTTGGTGGCTACAGAGAGGTATTGAATATAGTTCTCATGGCTTAAAACTTTAATTTCTGTGAGGATGAGTGAGCACCCAGGCAGAAGGGCCTTATGGCTTTGAGCAGGTAGTATAGTAAAGGAAGCCAGAGAACAATTTCTTGTCTTCTCATTCTGGTGTCCTGCACTCACTGGGGTGAGGATGGGAAGAGCCCGGATGGTTACAAAAACTTGTTTTAAAGAACTACTTTATGTTATTTTGGGGTGAAAGCTTTTGTATGATTTAAAAATCAGCTCATTTTAAGAATGAACCAGAACTTGTCAGGAGATATTTTGTATTTTAGAGAGATAATAATTTCATAAAATGGAATTGCTAAGCCACTATCCAACAGCGGCAGTGAATTGAGTGGAATTTTCTCTGTGTTAGCCTCATAGCATTGGTGGGGGCTGGGGGAGATTACTCTGGTTAGCTGTCTTTGATTGAGTGCTATGGACTCTTCCATTTCTCTACTGGTGTTTGTGGTAGAGATATGCTTAGATAAGGGTCTGTGTAGGTCTTTTGTGTGGTCTAAGTTGGTGGTATAGTTAGAGGAAGGTTAAATTATTCATGTCTTGTTCCTCATCTCATCCCTCTTTTCTGCCTCTATCCACATTCTTTCTCCCTCTTTGGAATCCTAACCTCTTCAGAGAATAGCCACTAATGTATTGGTTCCTTCAGGGGGTGAGGTGGGTAAGAAGAGAGGCAGAAGAGATGCTGAATATGGACATGGTGGCACATACCTGCAATCTCAGGGAGCCAGAGGCAGGGAAGTTAAGAGTTCAAGGCCAACTTCAGCTCTATAGTAAGTTGAAACCAGGTTAGGCTACAGGAGGCCCCATCTTAAAACAAAACAAAAGCAAAGACCCCAAGCAAGTTCCAATAATAGATGCCCTCCAAGCCAGGGGCTGCAGCTTGCCCTCCAAGTCAGGGGCTACAGCTTGCTTCTTTGGACAACTGAACATCGAGGCACATCACCTGGCAGAGACTTGTCTGAAGACAAGATGTGGTATGTCTCCTTCTTTCTCCTTCCTCAAAAGTCACCCAGACACTTAGACTGCAGCAAAGGAAGTTTTAGAGAAGCATCCCTCCAAACCAGCTATGGCACTTTTCCTAAGCCATTCATGGAGCAGGTTGCCGAAGATGGGAGTGAACTAAGGCTCTTAGATCTTCATCCTTTGAGACTCCCTCATTTTTCTGGAAAGGATTTAAAAAAAAAATAAAACACCGAATCCTCTGTTTCCTTGTTATTCTTAGGATGCTTTCATATCCAGGTTGAATCAACCACCTGGACTATCACCTCCTTTCCCTTTCTGTTTTACACTCATGCATTTGTTAGATGATGTGATCTCTTGATGTCCTCAACACTTTGAAACATTGATCTGGTGAGGGCTTGATTTTTCTTATGGCTTTAAGTTCCTCAGAGTTGCGGAGAAGATAAGAAGGAACAGAACTGCAAGAAGTTACAGACAGGACAGAGGAGTTTTTGTTGTTGTTCATTTTGCTTTGTTTTGTTTTTTTTCTTCACAACAAACAAGGATTTGAAAGCCTGAGCGCTAGGTCAAGGAGGAAGAGGAAACCTTTCCATAAACTCTAAGAGAGTAGCCTACCCCGACAACTTGAGTCACTTGCCCTCATTTTTCTCTGGCCACACCATACGTTCATGTCCCTGGTTTGACTTCTGGACATGGTTTGAGAAATTAGGCAAAGTGATACTTTTCTCTGTGTATCTCTCAGTCTTTGTGTATCTCTTGGTCTTTCTCTGTCTCTCCCTCTCTTCCCATCTTGTGTGTGTGTGTGTGTGTGTGTGTGTGTGTGTGTAAAATGGAGGAGAGACAGGAAGGAGGTGCAGAAAGAAGATAGTACATCCAGGAAGAACAGTTGTTAAGAAAGTATGAAAGGCCGAGTGATGGAGCCCATGAGCCCATGCCTGCTCCTGATCCTCAGCTGAACCAGAAAGGACAGAAAAGTGCAAGTGGGAGCCCAGAGGAAGCTGACTGCTCTCTTTTGGCTTCCTTCTGTCTTGAGTGGTCTGCCAGCGGACTATTCTCTATCCAGCCTGGGTGGCTTTGTACTCCATATGCTTTATGGTACCATGGATAATTGTCTACCCTCCCCCATGGCCCTCTCAGACCTCCAGTGATGCTATTTATCATTCCTTTAAGGTCCTCATGTTCTTGGAAGCTTGTTGTTTCTCTCAACCTATTGAGGTTCTAATTGTATCGAGAGGAATTTAGGTTACTTTGACCTGATATGGGCTTTTAGAAGCCAATAAGGGCGTTCCTCTTCAGATAGTTAGCAGTGATTGTCTTATGAAGTGCTCTCAAGTCCACACTCCAAGAACAAGGCTATAATTTCTATTCAAATAGCTTCTAATGAGATGATACTTTTGTCAACTTCTGGGGCCAAGTCAGGCTATGGAAAAAAATACTTCAGATCTCTTGGCCCTTAGACAAACTCAAAATATGCACAAAAGATGCTTTGGAGCACTATAGAGGCATGGCATATAGACAACTGGGATTAAGAGGTGTCAGAATTTTAAGAGGCATTTTTCCTGTTGTTTATTTACTTCTTCAGGAAACAGCTACCGAGCATCTAGGTATAAATGCCAGGGCCGTGAAGTATGCTGGGCAGCAAAAGATGAATGCATAGAAACTCTGTGCCATAAGAAAGACTTAGCCCTATGTATAGGTGAGTATGTGTGTGTGTGTTTGTGTGTGTGTGCACATGCATGCGTGCTTGTGCATGTGCATTCACACACACTCTCTATGAAGAGTTACACAAATGTAATGATGAAGTTTGATAAATATAATATCACACATTATTGCAACACAATCTTTCATCCACATTGGGGCATATTCGGGACGAATGCTAAACTCTAGACAAACATCATATATGGGAGCTATCCCAGGTCAACAAGGACATATGGCCACCCTACATAGTGCCTGGCACAGGGAAGGACAGGAAGCTTCCTAGGGAATGTCCCTGTAGGTTTCCCATATGGCCTTTCCCTATCCATTCTTGGCTTTGTTCAGTTTCTTAAATCCCATCTCAGTCATTTAACTTTTCTGAGAATTTTCTATGCAGGCTCCTCCTGGCCCCTTAATCTCTCTTTTCAAGCATTAACCTTTTGGGTAATTTTGCTTGTAATTATAAAGCTATCTATCTTGAGGTCTGCCTCCCCCTCAACATAAAGATGGTACCAGCAATAACAATATCCATACATGGATGTTCACTAGAGTAGCCTGAATCTTGAAACAGGGTGCCACTTAGCCTTGGGGTGTGGGCACCTGAAGAGTGAAGCAGGAAAGTGGGTACAACTGCAATTAGAGAGTGGCAGGCACAGTAGTTGAGTATTGTATGATTCATGTGGGAGGAACAGGTAGTTCAGTGTGACTGGATTTGTGAATCACACCATGGACTGTGGCCTAGCGTGGCCTCATCTTCCCCTATATAGAATTTGATTATGTGAATCCCTTCTTAAAGTGTGTGTGTTTGTGTGTGTGTGTGTGTGTGTGTGTGTGTGTGTAGAATATATACCCATGTGTGGAGACCCAAGGATGATATCATATGTCCTGTCATGGTCAATTCTATTTCTTTGAGACAATACATATTCTAAAGTTGGAGCTAGGCTCCTGGAGAGATAGCTGCAGTAATCTTCTGGTCTCTATTCCCACATAGTGCAGGATTTAATGTCCATCTAACCTTTGACCTCTCTAAGCTAATTAGTTTAGTCCTGGGGTTTGAACTCATCTCTGTGCAGCAGGCACTAAGCCACCTCCCCTGGTTGATCATTTGAATTTCAGGTTATCCACAACCTGAAACAGGCCTTCCATATGGTCCTTCAGTGTTGACTAATTGCTTATTAACTAACATTCCACTGAATTTTCCTTATTTGTTTGTTTGTGTATTTATTAGTTATTTGCAGTCCTCAAAACAAGATTTCCTTTGGTTTGGGAAAGATTAAGCAAGCAGAGACACTCCAAGAAAATTTACCAGTTCTAGCAAATATGCTGCTTAGATCTCATGTCAAAGCAAGTTTTGGCTTTTGAGACTGAATCAACACATGGACTTGTCCTCCTGCTGAACACCAGAGAAGGGCAGCCCATGACCACTGATGTATAGCACCTCAGTAAAGCTGCTTCTCTTCAATAAACCAGGAGCTAATGAGATGACCAAAAGAGCCCTTGTTCTCCTTTTATAGGCACCCAGACTTATAAAATATGAATTAGATAAATACCATCCTCTGTTTATCTCCATATATAGCTATTTTTTGAAAGTGTACCCCCACCTTCCTCTGTAAAGTTTCAAGATATGATGTATCTATCTTCTGGGTTCCTGTAGCTAGGTGGACCTATCACTTAATCTTCTCCATTGCACCAGGGCAGTCCTACGAATTACTAACCCGAGTCACCATGTCCTGCAGCCATAAGCCATTTCCTTAAGTGCATGATTTGGTTCCTTTGCAATCTCAGCCACTCTCCCATCCTTTGAGCCCCCTGCCAGCCCTGAAATTACACCAGATAACAGCTCCCATGTCACCTTCTCATCCCCTCCTTCCCCATCTCGGCTGACAGAGTCTGTGGAGGAAATGAGAACAGAGGCTCATTTCCAAAGGCAGTCATAAGATTTTGCTAATTAAAATGAAAAGCCTCAGTTCCCAGGATCAGTGAAAGAAGCTTCCAAGAGGTACCTAGAGGAAATCATTCTCCAAACTAAATGGCCTCCCAGCTGGGCCCTGATAGAGTCTAGGCATCTTTCTAGCTGCAGGGGGTAGAGACTGGCTGGACGAACTGTCCCCCAACAAGGCCTAATGAGCCCTAACACCCATTTCTAGAAGCTCCCTTCCTTTGTCTCTCTGCACAGGAGGCTCACAAGGATTCCCATATTTCAGAGATTTAGTAAAACTTGGAGCAGGGGAATCTTCAAATAACCCAGAAGGATAGTTCTTGAACAATCCTCACCCGGGGAAGAGCTAAAGGGTCCCAATGCCCAGAGAGCTCCCAAGACTTAATAGAGTGGACCTGGGTATTTAGAATGAAGAAAATCTGATCTTATCCAGTAGCCTCTTTTCTAGATGATGACTCCAGTGAGGGAGATGATGTTGCACCAGCTCACACAGGAAGCCAGTAGCAGATTCTCTGGATTCCTGATTATCTAGCTTTTTCTACTAACCAATACTGCACTGCTCTGTCTTTCACAGAGGCTGTGTGCATGGAATGAGATGACAGGAAGATAGAAAGGAGCTTGAGCCTTGCCCCGAGCCTGACAATGTAATATGCTTAAGTGCGGGGCCTGAGGAGTCTCATGGGGAATTGTCAACCTCAGGGAAGAGATTGTGGGATGCATGAAACTGGTCCAAGGTTAAGATGTGGGAGCGCCCAACAGGAAGCCCAGCATTCCGTTCATTCAAAGCCAATGGAATTGTCCTATATGGCTATTTTGACCTTTGTCAATGGCAATTTTGGTGATTGGATATAATAAATCCAGAAACAAGGGGGGCTGGCAAAGAACACCCAAGAGACTGTTACAGGAGTGGAGTGGAACTTAAGTGTGTCTGCATTAAAGTTCCTTGGCTCCTATGCTCTGTTGCCTCAACCAGGGAGGTATAAGATGGACCACACGAAGGAAGTAGAAACTTTCAAACATGAAAACCGAGGCCTGGGCTCTTCAGGCCTGGCTGTTCGTACCTGGGTCTCTTGCACATCTTCTGATGATGCTTCTGCTTTACTGAGTAATGTTTGAACACTTATAAAGTCTTCGATTTCTTGGAAAATGCAATAAAACTTCTGTTTTCCTCTTCATAGAAGGAGAGGTCTTCATGATCTTGCAGAATCCTCTTTGACCCCTTTTGATGGTAAATCTGATTGTCAACATGATTGACCTGAGGAACACCTAGCATATTAATAATGGATAACTTTGGATGTATCTGTGAAGGACTTTCCAGAGACAGTGAGATTATGCGAGCTTTGAGCTGGGGGATATATCAATCCTTTGATGGATTTATAATGTGCTGGGCCAGTACTATTGACAGGTGGTAAGGGGTAAGAAATAGGGGTTTATTAAAAGGGGTAGGCCACTGGATCTATGTTGTTGGGCTGTATCTTTCCCTGACTCTTTTCTGTATCCCCCTTCTCTGTTTTCTATCTACAATGACTGTTCTTCAGCCCCAGGCCCTCTCTGTTATGATAGACTAAAACCTCTGAAAACTCAAGCCAGAATAAATCTTTCTTCTCTTAAGTCACTTATGCCAAGTATTTTGGTCACAGCATATCCCTTAGTTCTGATAGTCTAATAAAATTAGTAATTCATATTTTCAACAATGTACAGCTTTCCAAATATATTTGTTTGTTATATAGTCTGAGACTTTTTACCTGATGAGATGGAAATTATTATTCTTAAATTTTACATAGAGAAAGTCAGTCCCTAAGAGCCCTTAGGAAACATACCTGTCACACTAGACCTGTCACAGGAATTTAAGTTTTGTGATTCCTGGGCAAGAAGGACTTTCTAGTAGACTAGCCTGGAAATTATAAAGAACAGGTAGGGATAATTTGAAAGGCTAGAGCTGTCCTTCATGGACCCGAGTCCCTTTTGTTTTATCGCATAAGATTGGTAGCTTTGTGCTATGGGATAGATAAGAGGGATTAATACAAATCAGGTAGCCCTCTATCTATTCCATTTATGAAGTCTCTTCTCTCCTCTCCTTTCTAGTCAGTCTCTCTCCTCCTCCTTCCCTCTCCTTCCTTCCCTCCTTCCCCCTCCTTCCTATTTTTCCTTTCTTTACCACCTCTCCTTTTCTTTTTCCCTTCTGAAGTCTTGGGGAATACCAGAATCAATTCTCAGCTGTTATTCCATCTCTCTCAATGTTAGATGCTACCATTCTGGGGTGCTTAGGCAGGGTGGGGAGTGCATCTCTGGTGTGGGTGCTCATTGACTTGTAGAGTTGAGACCATGATAACTGGATCTCTTACATTATATGCATTTAATTCCCCTTCCTGTGACCTCTACGGAGGCTATTACATACAAAATACCTCAGCCTCTTAAGCGACAAATGATTTGATTTCTGCCTGGGGCCCACAAAGAAGCTCCACGTTTCCTGTTTTACTAAAAGCAGGCGTACCTTGTAGCTTCTACTCTTTCCTGTAGTTGACCATGGTTTCTAGGATTTGTTTGATTGACTCTTTGGTAATCCATACTCCAGTGTAGAATATTACAATCTCATTCCAAATTTCAGGCATCAATGATCAACATCTGATTTCAGACCATTTGGACTGGGCTTATATGAGTCATTATGACTACTTTCTGGTGAATTATGACTTTAAAAACATATTGCTTAAAAATTTCATACATGTGTGTATGAAATTTATGTATACAATGTATCTTGATCATATCTGTCCCCTACTGTTCCCTTCATCTCTCCTCAGGATTCCCTAATTACATCTCTGTCCCAACCTGCTGGCTTATTTACTTATTATTCTGTAACCCATTGAGTCTAATTTCTGCTGCCCATGTACCTATAGGCATCAGGGCTATCCACTGAGGCAAGTCCAATCATCCAGTAGCCATAATCCTAAAGAAAATGTTGACTTTGATACCTGAGCAGCCATCAGCTGCCAATAGCACTTTAGCTAGGTGTGGCGCAACAGGAGTGTTTTCGTCTTCCACGTTGGAATTTTCAACTGGCTTGATCTTGCTCAGGTAATCACTGCCATTGTGAGTTCATGGGTACAGCCACTGTGTTATGTCCAGAGAACAATCTTTTGAAGCGCTCCTCTGCATGCTCTGGCTCTTGCATCTTTTCTGCTCTCTCTTCTGCAATGTTTCCTGCAAGACGGCTGGGAGTGGGTGTAGATACAGATGTCCTTTCTACAGCTGAGCACTCGCAGTTACACATACTCAGCACTTTGGATAGCAGTACATCCCTGCATTACCCCACCCACTGCCAAGTTGGGAATAACACACATCTATGGGATATAAACACAAGTATTTAGAAGCAGTTTGATATGACCATTAGAAAGATAATATCAGTATGTCCTCCCTTAAGGCCTATGACTTCCCTAGCATCAGGTTTTGACTTTGTTTATAGTACCAGGTGTGAATTCTGTCCTGGAGATCAGGCCTCAGATCTAATCAAGAGAGCAGTTGTGACTTCTATAGGCAGTACAGTTTCTATGTTCAGACCCTGTGAGCGTTTTGCAGTGCATGCTTCAGAAAAAGGTCTTTCTCCTGGTCTTGGCAGACAATAAACTCTGATGCACTGATTTAAAATGTAGATACAAATATTAAGTCTTCCAAAGGAGTTTAGAATATCCCTCTTAAGATATTCAGAGAGAACACTTTCAAGCGTTTCACTTTTCCAGTTTCAGTGGTGAGGAGAATCCCTCACAGTTTTCTCTCAGCAAGAGCATAGCCCTTGTGGCTCCCTTTGGCTTTTGTGACCAGACCACTGTCTGTTCTGGTTCTGACAAGCAGGACAGGAATTGTCTTAGCACATTTCCCCTCTGTAGGTAGTCACAGTCTGTTAGGACATATGGTGACTCTCTGAGGAGCCTTTAGCTCGTGCTTATTCAGTGACCCTGGGGCAGCTTTAGTCATCTCTGGGGAACTGAATGCCAAAGCTGACTGGGTGTCCCTGTGGGCCCTTCTTGGAGGCATTAGTGATGGCTGATTGCTCTCCAAGGCTACTCTCAAAAAGACAGATAGAGTCACCTCTGAGGAAGATTCTTCGCTTGGCTTCATATCTTGCACAGAACCTGTTGGCTGTACCTTGTGGAGTGATGTGTAAGTCCTTGGGGAAGCTTTAATCATTTTTTTTCAAGCCCACTAACTAACAATATTAAAGTAAGTCTTAACTTACTTCCATCTTTGATTTGCATATTCTCAGCCAGGAAAGGCCATTCATTGGCACTGGATCAGATACCTCCAGCCATGAGCTGGGCCTGTCTGTTCTCAAGTTTCTGGGAGAAGGGAGAAGGCCAAGAAAAGGAGGATAGACCAGAGATTTTTCTATTTTTGTAGGGAGAGGTGGTGGGAATTGGAGGTAGTGACTAGATAAGGCTTGAATTTATCACACACGTTCTAATTGTTTCCCAGAGAGAATGTATTCATGTGCCATTTGTGTAATTAAAAGTCAGGACAAGGAATAATGTGAAACATTTCAGTCTTAAATACTAGCACTAATGGATACATTGGATACAGTAAAATGCCCCAAATGAAATTAAACCCAGAAGGCAACAAAATTCTGATACGGTAATTTATAGAAGACTTTCTCTTCCTAATTTCCCCTTGCCTTTGATCAATGGATACTTGACAACATAAAACAAGTTTTATTCAGATTATACATTGATAAATGTCAACACAGCTTTCTACCATTGAATGTGACAAGGGAGCTCCAAGGAATTGACTAAAATATATTCCTACAATGGTACTACATGGTTTTCACCATTGTAGCTCATTTAAAAATTATTTGGTGTCTCCCACCTGTTCATTTGTTCAGATAATTTAAAAATTATTTTTAAAGATAGCTACTAAAAGATTCATATGGGTTTGATTGAAGCCGAATTAAATATATATTACCAATCTTACCAGAACATGTTAGCATAGTCTTTCTGATTGACTCCAGGGGCAATGTAATGAGTTTGGCTACACTAAGACATTCATTGTGGAGAGAATGAATGCTTTGGTTGCTCTCCCAGCCAACGGCCGGTGTTCACAGGTGCCACCACATTTGTCTGTTATTTTTTGGCAACTACCAGACATGATTTAAACGGTGCAAGGATGACTTCCGACTTTACTGTCACCTGACTATGTATAACAGGGCCTAAGTGAGCATGGTCCAATGAACTCCTTCTGAATTCCTGGGCTATATAGTCATGACTAAAATAAAAATGGTTGCGGTAATTTGTTACCCAGCATTCACTGTATTACCAATGCCTTAGTTTTACTTGTGGAAATTTCACTAGTTATATAGATATTAGCCAAAAATACCAAAAAGAAAAAAAAAATAGAAAAGACATAAGTATTCATTACTTCAATAGAAATACACATAAATTTTCTTCATTCTTTGATATATTTACTATTTGTTTGGGCACTTTTTAGTAATATCTTCAAATGCTTGATGATGAAGGATCACAAGATTCCTTTACATACAGAAGTTCTGGCGATTAACTTCCAGATGTGATTGTCCTCCATGTGGTCATTTAGCGATCTACCACTCACCCATTCTACTCCTGGACTGCCTACAACTTAGCACTCCCTTGGTTGATGAGGCAGGGAAGAAAAACGCTGGAGGCTCTCTCACCAGCCAGGAAACACATTCTGCCATAAAACTGGGACACATCAGTTCTACTTAAGCTCATTGGCCAGGACTTGGCATCTGGCCTTCACTAGTAGGATTGACAGAAGGAAGGAACCATGGTTTTTCTCTTTGCCAGGTGAACCCTTGCCCTGCCCATGAGTCATGAATTTAACTCTTATACTAACACAATGTCCTACCATTATTACCTTGCTCAAGTTATTTAATCAAGAATCAATATTAAATTTTGTGAAATGCTTTTTCAATATTTATTAAGGTGATTCTCTGTCTTCTCCCTTTTCTTATAGACTCTTAATATTGAACTATTTTTAAATTTCTGGCATACAGTTAGACATGGTACATTTCCTTTAAAAGTCAGCTGAATGTGATCATTGAAATTTAGCAGAACACTTTTCACTTATAAATGATTAGTCTAGATATGCTCTCTCTCTGTGTGTATGTATGAGAGAGAGACAGAGAGACAGAGAGACACACACAGATATAGACTTGGTATTCTTTTTTACTCTGTCATTGAGGAACTTTTGTTCATATTTTGGAATAGTATGTATTGCATAATTTTTTCTTTGAAAGCTTGATTGAACTCATTTATGAACATCTGCTATTATATATTTTAAAGTAGAATTACCAATTAAAACATTTTCCCTCTGTTAATGGATTTACTTGGATTTTCTAGTTGTTGAGTGAATTTAGGTAATATTCATGCATTTCAAAATAATCCAATCGATCGCAATGTTCACTTTACTACCTAGAATTGCTTATAATGTCCTTTAATAAAGCTGGATAATTTCCTCCTTTGCTATTATATCCATTTCTGTTTTCTAATTTTGAATATTTATCTTTTTATCTTGACTAGATTTTTCAGCAATTTATTTCATTAGAGACAATAATAACAAAAATGTTCTTAGATTCAGCCATCAAATCTGGTGTTTCCTGCATCAGACTTTTCTTATCATGGACTTGATTTCATAGGTAGACACATATACCGATTCTTCCAAGTGAGCCTCTGCTTTTACACTCTTGTGCCTTTTCAAATGTCTGATAATGCTTTCCTGTTGGTCCACACAAGTGTACTAAGTTTGTAGAGTGTTTATAGTTGCTTGAGAGCATCGTGTAGGAACCAGAAGGAAAGGGAATGAGAAGCTAGCATTTGCTGTTCTCTTTTCTATGCCAGCTTAGAAATGGCCGGGGTGCTTAGCAGAGGTGGTGCAGGGAACTGGCTCTCAAGCCTCACACACGCTGAAGATATTCATATCTGTGTTCAGTGTTGTATGGAAACAGCATGGTATCACTTTATGCCTTTACATCACAAGCTGGGTGCTCACTCTGCCCTCTCAGTTTGTCAGGGGGTGTCTTTCCAGGAGGAAGAGGAGGAATTGGAGGAGAAAGAGGAGGAGGAGGAAGAGGAAGAGGAGGAGGAGGAGGAAGAGGAAGAGGAGGAAGAGGAGGAGGAGGAAGAGGAAGAGGAGGAGGAGGAGGAGGAAGATGAGGAGGTGGAGGAGGAAGATGAGGAGGTGGAGGAGGAGGAAGAGGAGGAGGAGGAGGAGGAAGAGGAGGAAGAAGAGGAGGAGGAGGAGGAGGAAGAGGAGGAAGAGGAGGAGGAAGCTAGGCATAAGTATATCTTGCATAGATTCTGGATCCTAACATCACAAACTCATCCTCTCGCTAACCATCTCATTGTCCTGTCTTACCAAAAATGGCTTTCTATAAAGAGCACCCTTCCTGCCCTTTAGTTCTCTACTGGAAAGGTCTGTTAATTCTTTACAGCAAAACTGGAGATGGTCTGACACTCTTTTCCTAAATCTGAGAAGCAAATCAACTGTGTGATATCCAGGATAAACCAGGGACTCTGTAAAACCTCTTCCACTCCAGTAGCTTTACACTAACACTTGATTAAAAGCTTAACTGAACACTTGGCAGTCCTCCATGGACGTTGGCAGATTATCAGCTGAGAATAGGAGATTGTGCACTGCTTGAATCTACTTTCCTAGATGGTATTTCCCTAAAAGCAAAGCCTGAGACAGTGTGAATTAATATTTGGGGATATCATTTTGGTATCAGGGAGGGTTGAGAGGGTAAAGACAGAGAAGATGAATTAACATAGGACATTATCTCCTCTCTATGTCTTGATGGCATATTAGTGCTAGGGGAATGTCCTTGGTCTTAGAGCACTAGATCATGGAGGGAAAGATAGCAAGCATTATAGAATGTGATTAAGAAACCAGAGAAGAGTTCTTCTGATGAAATCTGCAAAAGCCTCCTTAGAAATGGCCAACACTCCCATGGTTAACAGCCAAGTTTGAGAGGACATGAAGTAATGTATTGCAGTAAGGTGCCTGCTTTTCTGGACATAGTCTAGTACTCATTCAGCTGGTGGTATCCCACCTCTCCCTGTCTCCCTCTGTGGTGCTGCAAAAAGACAGGAAACACGGAAGATAAAGTCCCCAGCATACATTGCTACACATTTCTTCCCTCCATTCTTTTTCCTAATGTAATCCTTTTCTCTCAGGAAATAGAAATGGACCATTGACCGACTTTTCGAGTGAGCGGGGAACATCTGGAATGTGCACCTGGTAGGACTGAACCACGGCATCCGCTTTTCGTTTCTCTTGCATCTTTTAAGTTAAAAAAAAAAAAAACGCTTGATTTTGCATCAACACCTCATTATGATTCTCATTTGAGTCTCTTGTGTCTTATAATCGGGGGGAAATTCCTCTTGGGTTTACACAATGTTGTGGCTGCCAGGTGTGGCCACACGTTTGCAGTCTGGACTATACATCTGAGAGGAGAGTGGGCTAAGATGGAGCTCGTCCTTACCACAACCTTGCACAAGGCCCCATGGCCCTTCCTGACTCACCTTCATCGAGGAGTGCTTTTGCTTTTGATGTGCATACATCTGGCTCTTAAGACTGCGCACCATTCACAAGGAGGTGGCACGTCTCGTCTTTGCTCAGCTGGCTCTTAAAGCCAGGTTCCAAATTTACCCAACAGCTCGGAATAGCTACTTTGCTGGTAATTGTCTGGGGATAAAAGCCTCCATCCAGCTCATGGATACTCAGAGAGAAGAGCACTGAGATGCTCAGAGTATAATACTCAAGATTCCGCAAGGCAGGCAGACACCTTACTTAGGTCTGACTTTGCCGAGAAACATGGAGCTGGGCCCTTTCATTTTGGCCCTTCAGTCGAGAGCTTCCTCGGAATTGTGCAATGGATGAGGCCATCAGCCTCCAGAGAGGGAGAAGCACTGTTGTCTGCTGAGGCAGTTATTTGTTAAAGGAGTTTCTGAGGAAACTCATTTTATCTAGGCTCTGTAGCAGGAATGCTTTTACCGCTTTTATTTGTGCTGAGCAACTGGCTTAATTTTCTCCTTTGGACATAGTTTGACTAATTGACCATATTCTTGTTTTGGATTGAAATACCAAGTTTTTGGCTCTACTTTGATCTAGGTATATAGCAGGTGTTTTGGGTTGGCCACCTCTTTTTTGTTGTTGTTGTTGTTTATTTTTTATTTTTAAATCATCTTATCTCTTCTGCCTTCATTTTCTCATGTACTTTTCTCTTTACTTTTTACACAATTGGCTTTTCTGAATCTCAAAAGAACATAAAGTTTACAGAACATAGAACTTTATAAATCAGAGCCATTCTTTTGTTACCTGTGATGAAAGATGATTACTGATAAGATTCTGATAGATTTTAATGGATTATATATTTAATTTATTGTCTCTAAACATCTCCATTTCTCTTGATATTATTCCAACTATCTATATATGTACATATTTTGAATATGGAATATTCTCCATGGGCTCATATTTTTAGTGCCTGGTCCTTAGCTTGTGGAGCTATTTTGAAGACTAGGGCATTTTTTGAATAGTGGTTTTCAACCTTTCTAATGCTGTGACCCTTTAATACAATTCCTCAGGTTGTGCTGACCCCCATCCATAAAATTATTTTATTGCTACTTTATAACTGTAATTATTCTATTGTTAAGAATCATAATGTAAATATCTGATATGCAGAATCTCCAATATTCGACCCCTGTGGGCTTGTGACCCACAGGTTGAGAACAGCTGCTTTAGAAGGTTCAGATAAGAGACACATAAAGATGTGCCACCAGTGCCTGTGTCAGGCCTAAAGTAGACAGGAGAGGGTAGTCTTTAGTGTTAACACTGGCCCCACAGCTGGGGCTGCTTCCTTTTGGAGCATGTAGGAATGTCTGGTTTTGATATACCTAGGCAAGCTTATCCTCCAGTTCGAGAGTACTGCAGAGATGTCAGGGGCAAGGTCCATAAATATACAGCTTGATCCCAAATACCTACGAAACTGAATCTAACTGTGTTTGTGTGTAGAAAGATCTGGAATAACAAAACAATAAGAAATACATTTAAATGGGAACTTTGCCTTATGCCTTCACTTATGTTATTTTAGTTCTGGCTAGCAAACATGTATGATTTTTACAAAAACACTCTCAAAGGTATTAGATTAGCTCTTTGGAAAGAAAGTTAATATGTCCTAGTGTACTTTTGCTATTAAATGTTATGTATACATTTTCATCCTTGTAATTTTCTCTTCTCAGTGTTATCTGTTACATATTTGACCCCAAAAGAATAGTTGCAGCTGGAAGAATAAATGAGATTAACATGACCAAGGACACAGTGGCAAGGATAACTAGCTGGCAGAACACCAGGTTTCCAGGCCAGGGCTAAGCTGGGAAGAACGATGTTTTAGGGTCTGGGGCTTTGGGATTTATCTTGTGGCCTCTCTGGCAGAGAAGCCCTGCCCTATCGCCAAAGCTGAAGGAGAACCAAACACATCCTAGGCTCTAGACCCATGGCTTGTGTCTAGACAAACATGAGAGTTCGTGTTTATATCTGGACACATTCAAAGAAACTGGGACTCAGTAAATTCCAAAGAGGGTATCCTGTTTTTTCTTCCGCTCTTGTTAGAAAATGTAGAGAAGATATATTAAACTCAGAGGTTACTAGCCTCACTGCTTTCAGTTGGTTTGTCCACTTTCCTCATGGGATCCCCTCCTCAAACCTCTCTAACAGCAATAGCATTTTAAACAATGTGTGTCCTCCCCAGGAAAAAGCACATATAGGTTGTCCAGTACAAAATGATCATCCCTGAAAGTTCATACAAATAATTTTATATGGATGTTAAGGGTTTATATTTAGGAATATATATGTCTATATAAATATATACAGGCAGTAACAATTGATGAAAAAAGAGGCCAGGAAGGAGAGGAGAGAGAGGTGTGGGGGAAGATTTGGATGTGGGAAAGTGAAGGGAGAAAAGTTGCAATTCAAATACAAGCTCAAAATATATATATAAAATAATGTTTGTCCAACTTTAGCATGTACTGCAATTGTTAGAGGACATTCCTTAAGAACCACTAACCTGGCAGGTTTATGAATCTTCCAAGTAAGATTAGTGATGTGGGTGACTTGGAGATTAGATTTAACAGGTGCACCATTTGGTTATGATGGCTGAACACAAAACTTCTTGAGAAAGTTGACAAGGGAGGCCCAAGAGGAAGAACCCCCATTTCTGATTCTAAGTATTTGATAGAACTAACTTTGTTCACGGAATGCTACATCCCTGTTTCTTTCAAATAAAGGCTGGGTCAAAACACACAATCACACTTTCTCTCTCATGCACCTGTCGACATCATGAGAACCATATGTTCAGGTTGTGGGAGGCAGATAAGAGATACAAGGTACATGGCCATAGCAGCCAATGTACCTGGTGTGAGCAGTGCTCCAGAAGAGCGATAACCCAGCTGAGTACTCATGTAAGAGAACCCAGCTGAGTTTGAGTATCAGCTGAATACGGCTTGTATCACTGAGGATTTTGTTGTTGTTTTTGTCGTTGTTTTTTATGTAGATTTAGCTAGCTGGTACACATGAATAGTTTGTTAATGGACAGATCCTGAAGTTTTGATGCTTGTAGGAGCTTGAAAATGTGTGTGCAGGACTAAGAAGATGGCTCAGTGAGTAAAAGCACTTGTCATGAAAAGTATGAGGACCTCAATTTGGCTGCCCTGAAGCCATATCCAGATGCAGAAGTGCACATATGCTATCTCATTGGGCTGATGGTGAGTGGAAGGTGGAGATAAGAGACTCTCTGGAGGCCCTTGGTCCAGCTCTCCTGATTCTTGCAGTGGTGAATACCAAGAGACTATATCTCAAACAAGGTAAGAGGTAAGGATTGACACCTGAAGTTGTCCTCTGACCTTTACATGTGCACCATAGCATATGAACACACACATGTGCCTGCACACACACAGCACACATATACAGAGAGACAAAAATATCTTTAAAATGTATGCTTAGCAAATGTCCCATTGAGTCTAATGCCGGTATTCTGAAGCAGACATGGACCTACTGCTTTAAATACCTTTTACCAGTTCAGTGTAAAAATGGAAAAATCCCTTGATATTTCAGAACCTCATTTTTCAGTCATCAAAGAGGGATTAGTACGCATACCTTGGGCTATGGTTGGGAAGATGAAGTAAATGAATAAGAAGAAGTCTAGCTGATAGGAGCATCTCTAAGTCTTGGACTTCAATCTGTACCCTTCTCCTCTCCCCTCACTCCCAGGAAGACATGAGCATAAATAGGAAAACATGAATCTCAGGGTCACAGCTTTATTGTATAGATTTTTTTTTAAACACAACCATATTACAAACATTGTCAGGGAACATTTACAAGAATAAATAAGATGGACTTGCAGGTGTAAAAAGATTACACGTCACTTTAATGTACAGTCAAAAAATATATCTGATATTCATTGACCTGACATTATTTACCTTCTTCTTTTTGAAGCTAGAACTGGAAATAAAAAGGGAAAGGGCGGAAAGACATTGACAGCACAGTGCTGGCTTTCTTTTTGCTGAGATTGATTTATTTTGTTTTCTCTTCTCACACGTGCTTTATCTATCAAACACCCAAACTGTACAAGTGCAGGCCATTGGGATTTGTGGAGACTTCAGAGAGTGTAGAGACTTTGGTCTCATGTGATATCATATGCCACTGGGAAATGAGAATGTCAGCTTCCCTAGAGTAGACTGGGAATACCATGATAGGTCCTGGAGAGGTGTACCCTGTAGCCAAGGCAACTGCAGAGGCTACAACTGTACCTTTAATTGGCTACTAGGATATAGAGTGAAGAGAGAAGGGAGAATATGATTTTTGAGCCTGATTACAAATATGAGTTAGCCTAGGCTAACCTGGGCTAACCCAAGAACAAGTTGGTGATAAAATATATATACTGGGAATGATTATGATCAGGTGTCAACAGAATCACTGTGCTTTTGAAATCTTTTCCTACAGGCCTTGAGTAGGGGAGTGATGGCTGAGTTAACCTTTGGAGATAACATGCATGAAATGAAGCCTTGTCTTGACTCCTGCCTACATATTTCCTGGTTCTGTCTGTCATTGAGGGCCCTGGTGGCTAAGGAGTCTGGGTGTTGGCTGCCCTTCTCAATGATGGCCGTAAGCATCAAATGCATGGCCAAGGAGCTGCTCCCTGTGACTGGTGCTAACCACCCTGCATAAGGCTAGGAGATGCAGCTGGAGCTGCCTTTTGATTGACATAAGGAGATGATTTGATTAGAAAAACAGAGGGCTTCTACTTCACAAACCAAGCATGACCTATCTACTTAGTTTGCAGTTTGAAGGTACCAGTTCAAATGTGGCTTTCATGTTCCGAGGACTCACCCACTGAAAGTGAAAGTGGTCTGAAATCTACCAAAGCTAAGCTGCCTCTTCACATCAGGTCAGGAGACGGGGATGCTTGGCTTCTGCTGGGAAGCTACTCAAACAGGCAGCTATCCTCCCCAGCAGGCAGTTCTTTCTTACAGGTACTGTTTGCTCATCCATCTTAGCACCACTCATAGCAGTAACCAGGGTAGCAAACTTTGCTTGACTCTGTCATATCATCCACAGTTTTTTTTTTTCTTGGTTTTTCGAGACAGGGTTTCTCTGTGTAGCCCTGGCTGTCCTGGAACTCACTTTGTAGACCAGGCTGGCTTCGAACTCAGAAATCCACCTGCCTCTCCCTCCCAAGTGCTGGGATTAAAGGCATGCGCCACCACCGCCCGGCATCCACAGTCTTAAGAAGACTATGGATGCTAGTCTTCTGCTTGTCCCTTTTGGAGACTGATTTTTTTTTCGAGATTAACACAATTCTTCTCACAAAGGTCCTAGAAATGGTTCTCACTGAAGAATCACAACCTACATTAGATACCCTAAATGCGCATACCATCACTTTACTGTCCAATATTCTAAGACTCCTACACCTCATTTTTCTAAACATCCTAACAAAGACCAAGAGTCAGCATTTTGCCACCTAGAGTGGGTCTCAGATCCAGAAGGAAGCCCAATGGTTAATCACCTTCTGAAGTCCTTTCTAGTAGGTTGTCTCCCTTCCCAATTCTTGCTCATCCTCTGTACAAGCTTCAGTGCCCCACCACTAAGCTCTCAGGAGTATCCTTGCTAGATAAAGTGGTGCCAGGTCTGGGGCAGGGTATAAATGTGGGTACTGACTCCAGCTGTTGGACACTAATATTCATGGATGCATTTCAGGGGTGAATGTGGCCTCTTTGATAGTTTTCTACCTCTTGTAGAACTTGGCAGGAGATATGCAAGAGATGGTTCTTGGTCTCCACAATATAGTTATATAGCCACTGTCATGCAAAAGTCTACCTGTGGTTACCAAGAAACTGAAAGAGCGTATTCATATGTAGATATGTCAGAGATATTTGTGCTGTGTTTCTTAGGATATCAGCTCCATGACTCTAAAATATGTGTCAGAGAAAACTTGATTTAGAACTATTCTCTTTCTCACCCACTTTCTACTTTCCACTACTGATACATTCTCTCTCTCTCTCTCTCTCTCTCTCTCTCTCTCTCACTCTTTCTCACTCTCACTCTTGCTTTCTCTCTGTTGTTCAGAAAGGATAGGTTTTCAAAGGTGACCCCACATTTAGTAAAGGGAAGCCTTTGCATCTCATAATTTTTGACAGATCTCTAGGGGCAACCTCACACAGGAAACCTGTACACAGCAGTATGGAAACAAGGTTGAGCCTCAGTTGTCTATGGCTGAATTTACCCTATTTTTTTTCTGTTTTATTTGGCTCTGAGTTAGAACTGGTGAGATGCTACAGAGGGCCTCACTTTGACTGGTCAATTGGAAAGAAAGGCAAATGAAGACTTAGAGAGGACACTGCTATTTCTGTTTTATCTTTTCACTTGTCTTTTAGTTTGGGTTGGCGACTTGTTCTTAGGGATCTTGGCTCAGTATAATCTATTGACCTTGTGGCATAGGATCAGCATCCCTTTCATGCTTGGCTTTGGATATAGATGTACATTCTATAGTATTTACCTTGCTTTAGCTTGGTGCTGATGGCCTGTTAAGATAGCAGGGGTGGCCTGCTACAGGCTAAGGAGGGATGGATTTCTTTATTCTTTCCCCATGGCATTTATCACTGAGCTCAACAGTCCATAAGCAACCTTGTTCCTGAATAGACATTGGGTTTCAGTTGAATTCTTGTTTTTCTACCCTAGCCTTCCAGATTAACCCTCTTAAACCTGGCCAAAGATGTGTGTATGTTTCTTTTTCCATGCCTTGTTCAGCCTGATATTTCACATTCCAGAAATGGTAAAGTCTGAGTTCAAACCGAAGAGCAAGTTCTTATCCTACTTAACCACGGTACACCATGCCATAGTAGTCTGTACTTCCTAGTGGTATCTGTCTGGAGTGCTGAATGCTATAGGAAACCAGGGATTGTATTGAGCTATGTAAAGGGAAGGGTGTTTAAGATTCATGAAGTGTGTCCTAAGATTTTCCCACATCAGAAGCCACAGAACTCTACAGAGACAATAGACACCTTTCAACATTCAAGGATCTTCAGAGGAAATCTGCATCTGGCTTCTCCTTTGTCTTTGGGGTTTTGTGGGCTCAACTATTACCAT
Source organism: Mastomys coucha (assembly GCF_008632895.1). Classification (NCBI taxonomy): domain Eukaryota; kingdom Metazoa; phylum Chordata; class Mammalia; order Rodentia; family Muridae; genus Mastomys; species Mastomys coucha. Next base: position 147,533,400 of record NW_022196897.1, read on the forward strand.
GCCATGCAGGTAAGTTCTCATTATTATAGTCTGTTAGTGGGTACCTTCCAGAACCCTCCATAAGAAGAAGAGACCTTAACTGAACCTCAAGAGCAGTACAGTCAGGATACCTCTACAGCAACAGATGCACCTAGGGGGATGTGAGTTTAGAATTAACCTCAGAATGAAGGAGCATGGCCAGGCACTATGCCTTGGTCAGAGATATTCCCCAAGGTTGATCAGAGAGATACATGAGATAAAGGACAGATTAAAAAAATATTTATACAGTCATATTTAAACTACTAAGAATAAATTAGAAAATGGAATCCAAATATATCATGAATGTAAAACATGAGGCTCTAGAGGAATTTGAAGCATATCATTGTCTGCACTGGGCTTTACCAATATCTACTGAGTCATTAGTTTTGCTCTTGTCTCTGTTGTTAAGAGTAATCATGTGGGAAAAAAAAATCTCAGATACTATGGTGGAAGAATTTTGTCTCTGTGGTCAGAAAACCAGACCGAGTTTGCTTAAATGGGCAAGTGAGTTCTCCCTTTGGATCTGTTGACTCATCAGTAAAGTGGTGCTGGCCATCATCACAGATACTTCAGGAATGTTGAAGAGTGAGCCCATGTTTTAGAGTCCACAGCACTGAGTCTACTGGTTCCATGGAGTAGGTGACATCTGGCTGGTCTTTGATTGCTAAGGCCCACACTGAGAGTCACCTGAAGCAAGTAGCCTCTTCCATTCCTTTTTATAAAAGGGACCTACTGTGGCTTTCTAGAAGCTAACAGGCCCATACCTCATCCATGAAAATCAATCACATGAGATGTAGCTTTGATCCCACCTGAAGTCATCTAGGCCATAAGCATGCCCAAGTGGGGGCAGTTTTCATGATATCTCATTTTTACCTTATATCATCTCCATTTGGATTTCCCCTGGACACCAACAGAAAGATATTAGCTAAGTGAGGATTCACTTTGGCATCCTTCCTTGGCTCATGTCAAAATGAGCCCATTCTATAAATAGGTTAGGTGAGAAGAGACTCCTGGAAGGTGGGTTTTCTTGGGAGATTTTTCTGGGGAAAATATCTAAATACCTTAGGGCCATTTTCCATGTCATCTAAGCTCTTCTGCATGCCCTCCACAGGGATCTGAAGAGTGTCATTTCCATCCATGTACCCCACTTTCTCTTTGTGTGCACTGTTTTAAGATCACCTTCTTTAAGGACAGTTGGATCATGAGAAAACAAGGGAATGAATTAGCCCTTGGTGACTTCCCTCAGCATGGCCTGAATTTTCACACATTTCCTTTTCCTTGGAGTTATCCTTGTCATTTATAATGGCAGATACTACTGTCATCTTTATGTGTCAGCTCTTCAACTCTTTCCTCAGAAGAATGAATCCTAGGATTTGTAGTGAATCCTCTCCTCTCCATCCCCTCTTTGTTAGAAGTGGCCAAGGTCTGAAGAAATAGCATGCAACATGCTGATTGGCTATGTTACAGACTCCTGAAGGCTACAGGGAAGTCCATTCAGAGATAGGAGATGAGAGCCATAGGAATCCAGATGGGCCAGTGGGTTCTGGGTCCTGGGGATATGCTCAAATACACCTGGGAAGAGGCCCATCAAAGGAGAATAGTAACTCCTGGGATTCCTTTGCTTGCCTTTTCTTTGAGATGTTCCTTTTGAACTTCCGAAGTGACAGCCTTCCTTGATCAACTCTGGTGTTCTTAGACTTCTAGGCAGCTTCTGGGCTCACACCAATGGGAGCTGGCTCCCTGATTTCCTTTTATATTCTGTCCTTGAAGGCTTAGAGGCCAAGGTTGTTGACCCTGCTCCATGGTAGAACAGAGACCCTGGGTTTTACATAAGAGCTCAGTCTCATGATTCACTCCATATTTTGTTCCAGCAACAAAATAATGAGCACACACACACACACACACACACACACACACACACCACACACAACATAGTAAAAGCACACACTGAGGGGACATTTTCACAGTGTCTGATGAAAGGAAAACAGGCTGTCCTGCTGGTCCAGAGAGAGCCTTCTCCAAAACTAAACTGAGTGCATAGCCATTGAACTCTGCCAGCTTCCTGTTGCCTGCAGGGCAGTGACTGTGCCCTTTACATTTCCTCCCTGGCTCTGGCTACCTTCCTGCCACCATCCCTGTCTTGCTACTTTCTAGCTGGGCTGACCTCCCACCATCTGTCCCTCCAGATACCTTCTCACTTGCCTTCACCATTGTGCATGTTGACCCCCTTGGCTTGAATTTCCTTTTTCTTCTTTGCTAATCTGTTGAGCCCCGACTGGAATGGATGTTGCCTAGGAAGCTCTAGGCAGAGCAAGTCACTCTCACGCTTAAGCTCATCAAATGCTTGTATGTTCCACTGTTACAATGTGGCTCAGCTTCCGTATAGTACAGTGGGCCCGAAGGGCAAGATGTGCACCTTATTGGATTCTGTGTCCCTCATACACCGCGACTGGATCAGTCTGCAAGATAGACCTTCCTAGACCCCTGGCTATTAAGGCTGTCAGATATTGTGGCTCAGCCCAGGCTACAGAGCTCCCTTGTAGCCTGAGGGAGCATGAGAATTGTTTTTAGCAATGATGAAATTAGATAAGACTAGCTTTCCTGGGGAACTCGGAATGAGTTAATAAAATATATCTGAAAGTTTGGGCTACCAAGAAGAACGGGTATCAGAAAGAAAGAATTAAATTTCTACTCATGGACTTCTCTCTCTGCTTGGAAGTTTCTAGCCTTTTTTGGTTCCATAAAAAAAAAATAATTGCTTGGCTGAGAAAGCATGAGGAAAATAGTGGGGAGGTTTCACTGCCATTACCTGCCTTTGGAACCCAGAATTCCATCACCGAAGAAGGTGCTCGGGTTTCTTCAATTACCAAATGGAAATGATGAGAGCTTTCTCTAGTGGTTCCTAGGGGTGCTACTGACTATGTGGGATGTCACATGGAAGGTGGTAAGCATGATACTTGGCTTGCAGGAAACACTTCACAATGTTCTTTCTCCCCCCTTCCCTTAATTTATTCATGCTTTGAGCAACACTTGGTCCTAGGCCTAAACCTGCTTAATATATTATAAACCAAGCTGGGGCCCAGTAGCCAATTTCAAAATGGCAGCTGTGTTTTTTTTTTTTTAAGGAAAGAGTTCAAATTTGGAGAGACAAATTATAAAGGTGTTGCTGTATTTCCCTACCCCCAAACCAGGGATTGATCCCAGGGGTCTCATTTCACTTGTTCAATGGCCTTGTTATCTTACAGCAGGACTTTTCAAGGGTATGTCCAGGAAATATAAGTCCAAGAGAGATATCTTACAGCCACACATTCAAACTCCCATCCTACCCTTCTCTTTTCTTTTTTTGACATAAGAGACTATAGGATTTTACACTCCCATAAGAGTTTCTTTTCACGTGTACTTGAGAAAACAATCAAAGCTTTTTTTGTTTGTCTTTTCCACAGAAGGTACCACCCAGGAAGCACAGGGTTATACTCCACAGGCCCTCAAGAGCCCTGCCCCAGGAGAGTGGCCCTTTCTACAAAGATTAAAGAGGTACTTTAATTCACTTCCTGTGAGCCTTCCTCTCGCTACAGACTATGGGAAAGCAAAGGAAACCTTCGCTGAAGTGTGATGCAGATACAGCGGGTTGGCCGGGTGACTACAGAAGGTCAAGGCCTGGCTGGAGACGGTTGTAGCGAGTCAAACCCAGTGTAGGTTAGGTGTAAGATGAAAAGGCTTTTTGCTTGGCTTAAGGGGCATCCAGAAGTCACACTGATCCAGATTGGAAGGTGTCTCATGCCAGAGGCCCTTGTGGGAGATTGTAGGAACCAATAACACAGTGATCCCTCAAACTATGATCTTTTGCAAGATAGCATGGAGAAGAACTTCTACCCCTGGTACTCCTAAGTATGGTGAGGGAAGGACTGGCCAGCTCCCCACATCCCCAGCACCTGCACAGTCAGCTTGCCATGAGAGTAACAAACTCAGAACGAACAAAAGCAAGAGGTCTGGGAATCGGAAGTCCAGGGCCTTGCTTGAGGGTAGGCTTCTGAGGGCCTGATGCTTTCAGGTGTAGAATGGAAGCTAGTCTCCATCAGAACAGCATCTCCCACAGCTACAGACCTCCCCAGAAGCTGCAGAGCCTACTGAAGAGCATGAGACCAGCAGTCTCCTTTCTAGAGCTGGGCAGGTATGCCACCTTGGAGCTCCTGAGACCAGTCATTGTCAGTCACAAAAAAGAAGAGGCAACTGCAGCAGCCTCTGGACTCTGGCAGGTTCCCCATCCAGTCAGTCTAAAAGGAGCTTAAATATTCCAGTGCCACCTCATATACAAATTTATACTGCTCCTGAGAGGAGAAAAAGATGAGAGAGAGAGAGAGAGAGAGAGAGAGAGAGAGAGAGAGAGAGAGAGAGAGAGAGAGAGAGAGAGAGAGAGAGAGAGAGAGAGAGAGAGAGAGAGAGAGAGAGAAGAATGCATTAGATTAGAGATGCTGATTTTGGAGAAAACTTTATCTGTACATACACTAAAAATCAAATAGAAACTATCTCATGTCTGAACAACCTTCAGCTCCTGACTGATGTGTGTACTCTACCTACACTTCCCAGAATTCCCAACTGAAATTGTCCCCTTTCAGTGATTCCATCCAGTGAGAACCCAGGGTTCTCAGACTATAAGCTTTGAGCAGAACATGTAGGGGTATGCGCTGAAAATGAAGATCTTGACTCAGTCTGTCTGGGACGGAGCTCAAGATTCCTCATTCCTCACCATCTCCCAGGTGAGGCTGCTGCTACCAGCCTCTGAGCCACATCCCACGTGAGATCTTCTCATACATTTTAAAGATGTATAGTCAAGTTCCTTGTATGGGCCATCTCCACCATTATAGCAGGTCTTAACATCTAGGCTCTGCCTTCCTACTAGTGTCACTATCCTTTATCCAAAGCACCCTAGTTTAATGCCTGATCTTGTAAAATATTAGCATAAGTGAATTAGAATAGACTTGGACTGAATTGAAAACATAATTCACAAACTACTATTCCAGAATCTTTCCTTGAAGTCTGAATTAATGACATTTTCTTAGGGAGCAGGCAGAAAGTAAAACAAAGTAAGTGGACTGGGATTAATATTTAGATTGCCCTGCAGGAAAGAGAAATTGCTAAGGTTGGAAAGAAAAAGGAACATAGACTATAGGTATTCAAATGAGACCCAGTTATTGAAGGTGTATCCTATGTACAGTCACATTTTTCAAGTGAAGGGAACCTGAAGACTTTGGATGTTGGATAATGGTTCCTGGATACTCACCAGTGTCTCCACCATGTTGGATTTGTTGTTGCGGAGGGTTTTCACAATGTGGAACACATCAATGATGTTCTGCTGCTGGATCATCTCACACACACTGCAGATAGCACAGAAGGTTCCGCTGCGGCCTCCCCCATTTCTGGACAAAGAGTGGACAGGTGAGCCAAATTCCCAGGATTTTGGAGCAAGGAGTACCTGTCCTAGCAGACCCAGTGTGGTCAGGCAACCATGCAAACTTTAGTCTGAGCTATGAGTTTAAATCCCATTGGGGCTCTGAATCTCCTTTGACTTTGGGAAAGACACTCCTTAGTCATAGTTCCAAGTTCCCCATTGACCTAATTAAGAGGTTAGATTATATGACTTTTGGAGGTGTAGTTACACTGATTTTTTTTTTTTGGCTCTATAAGCATTTTATGCTTAATCTGGGCACACTGATCTATATTCTCAGGGTAGGGTGGTATTGCATCTTTGTAAATATGGTACCTGCATTCATGCCCCAAAGGATACTCTGGGTCTACCAGACAGCCAATAAAAACAGTGGCCATTACTGGGTCGTTTTATTAGTATTTCTTCCTCTCTTCTAATGAAGACAACAATAATTGATGAGTCATGGGCTAGCTAGCCCTGCCTTTGGGCTGTGGTCTTGGGACATTGACTCAGTATTTCTGAAATACCAGGCCAATTCCATGGCTCCCCATGTAAATCTTCTTTAAATGGACTCTACTTGTCTTAGATATAAGGACTGCATGATCTTGGCATGGCCATTCCTCAGTTGCTCCTTCTTTCTAAAGCTGTAAATTATCCTTACAGAAACAAGTGTCTTCAGGAGCCTACCTGATTCTGAACTCCTGGGCATGCTGCCAAAGGCAGCTAATGATTTCATGTAATGGTCTGTGTCTAAGGAACATCTGGGCAGACACTAAAGCACTTAGTCAACCTTCCAGATGTTTCACCCACAGGAAACTTAACAACCAGATGTATCAAGTATAGAAAATTATCCTCTTTTAACTGGTGGGTACCTGAATTTCAGTGACTGTCATGATGCCTGGGATGCCCCAAGGATGCCCAGGTCCCTATTGGTAGACTGACACACTTGTCCTGGTTGGCTAGGGTAGGAGAGATAGGGGTGAAAACAACCTAAATCCTCCAACCAACCAACCAACCAACCAACCCACCCACCCCTCCCTCATAGGCTAGGACATAAAAACATTGGAGAGTAGGAAGCCTTCCTAGCAAGGAGGGTTCGGATCTTTTGAAATAAGAACCCAAGGACCAAGAGGATGACGTGAGAGAATCCATCATTTCAGGGCCATAAAGTCCTGAGGAATGGATGTTGTGCGGTGCTAATGAGGGGGCATATAATGTGTGGGAAAGAACTGGAGGGAGTCAGGGTTGGAAACCAGTTGTGAGGTACAGTTAGAGACAGCGTGGCATGTCTGACACTGCACATCACACTGAGAAGGCACAGCACACAATATCTAGAGTCTGTGCATGTCTGTATCCTTACAGAGAAGTTTCTACTGGTAGGACCTTTTTAGCTTTGAGTGTGCCCATGTGTGTTTAACCTGCTCTAAGTTCTGACCTTCCTGATATGTATAAACCACCTATCTGGAAGGAAGTGAACAATTAGCAGCTTTGTAAAAGACAGGCCAACTCTGAGGTCAATGAAAGGTAATTAATGCCTCCACTCATTCCAGGAAGAATTATTCTGACAAAAAGAGATGAGTTTGGTTCATATTTTCTGCAATATAATATTTTAAAGAGGAAGAGCCTCTTCCCCGCAAATGATTTTCCACAAAGTTGGTAGTTGTTGATCTAACATCTTATGTAAGTCTCTTACAGCTGCAGATATTCCATGGGTCTGAACTCTATATTGAACCCATCTTCATGATAAACTCTGTGACATCTGCTCTCAAGAAATAATACTTACATTTGTATATTTTCTGCTATGGCAGTTTTAAATCTCTCTGTTGGCAGATATGTCATTCTTTTCTAAATGCTTTATGCTTAAGCATCACAGGGTCTAAACATAATCTATTTTATCCAGTGGACAGATGGGGAAACCAAAGGTCATATATATATATATATA